>NC_056728.1:1548483242-1548803242 GCF_019279795.1 Protopterus annectens
TCTCCTTCCTACAGTCACCTCTCCATTATCCAATCAACCTTCAAGTTCACTAATTAGTCTATCTCAGGAACTTGTTCCTCCTTATGCACATTTTTTTACTCTCAGCACAAATATCATTATTACCCTCCTACTACCAATAACATCCAATCAACCCACCATATTACTTCCTCTCATTTTCGTGCCATATGGAATTACTTCCGTTCATATTCCTAACACATAGACACTTCCGCCATAAATACACATATCTTCAGTTTACTGTCAAACACTTCTTTTCACTACTTTATTCTTCCCAGAATGCTAAAAGCCAACATATCACCCCTCTTCCACATCCACATATGTAAAAAAAATACCACTGTATCACTACTCCTCCACAGTTCACACCTCCTGCTTCTTCTAGTAAGCGTCAATATTTATCCCAACCCACGTCCACAAACGTCACCCAAGCCTAGCTCACCAGCATTATTAATTCATCACCATCCCTTCCCTCTCATTCTTACAACCTTAAACTACTAAGTCTCAATACTGATCTCATATATAACAAAATCTCATTCCTATATACCTGGATACTCTTATATTGACAGGAACCTGGTTAAATCTATCCACCCAGTGAAGACATCCTACCCCCAAGCAACAGAATTCTTCAATTAGACTGCTTATCTAAGCATGCAGGTAGAGTAGCTCTACTACGTAGACAAATCACATTCAAATCTAGCCTCCCCTTAGCTGCTCCAAACTTTAATACCTCTGAGATGATAGTATCCATCCTGAAATACAACAGCCACAAAACTCTTTGGATTATCTGCCAATCACATACCAATCAACACACATTGCAAAATTCCAGTCATTGATGGTATTATTACCTGGGCATCACCAAAGATGCCCTATACAGCAATCTTATTTTGACACACAAACATTAACTGGACCATCTGCAACTCATATTCTTCACTTACTGAAGCAAATACCTCTGCTACTTTCTGCAATCTCTATAACATTATTTAAGGTCTAAACCCACCTACCAGATTTAAAAATCTTCAGGCACAGAAACCATCATAGACTGGATTCTAGCAAACAACCTCAACAATATTACTCAATCAGGCATTTTGTGACCACCACCTTGACTTCACTATTCAGTGCCATTCTCCAACATCTAAAGTTACAAAACTCAACTATGTAAGAAGCCACTCAAAGTTTAACAGAGAACAATTTTGTACAACCTTGCACCTATTTAACTGGGATATTCTAAAACTCTTCTTCTCAGTGATGGTACATGATGATAGATGACTTCTCTGCTTAATTTAGCAGAAGCATATCGACATCAAGCAGGAATGGAAATCAAACCAGAAGTAGATAAAAATCAGGCAACAACTGAATGTGCAAAAAAAGAAAAGAAAGAATATAAGGTGAAGGATCAGATGAGAAGGCAAGAAATGTGGAAAAAACATAAATATAGTTGCAAGTATAAAAAACTTCTGGAAGAGCCTCATGTTGATCAAGAACGAACGCAGGAATGGTTAAGGAGAGGTGAATTTACATCAAGAAATGAAAGGTTAATATTGGCAGCCCAAGATAGTGGGCTGCGTACATGCTGGTTTACTAAGTCCATTGAACATGTGAGAGAAACAGACATATGTAGGTTTTGTGGAACCGAGTTGGAAACAGTTACACACCTTATTGCTGGTTGTGATGCTCTAATGGCAGAGGGACTGTATACTGAAAGGCATAATAATGTGGCGAGATTGTTACACTGGAGATTGTGCAAACATTATGGTATCGAAGTGGCTGAAAAACATTGGAAACACGAGCCACAGAGAATCATAGAAAATGATGAAGTTTACATCACATGGGATCACCCAATACCAACAGTCCAAAAGATAGATGCTAGAAAACCGGACATAGTGATCCAAGAAATGAAGACCAAAGTAGCATTGATCATTGAAATTGCCACACCTAGTGACTATAGTGTCTTGCATACAGAGAGACACAAAGTTATAAAATACCTTGATCTGCAGGCAGAAATGAGAGCCATGTGGAAGAAAGATACCCAGACAGTTCCAATAGTAGTAGGAGGAACTGGTCTTATAAAAAAGAATTTACAATCATATTTAGATATGTTACCAGTTCATGTAACACCATATGAATTGCAGAAGGAGTCATTGCTGGGCACATTGGGGGTACTGAAAAGAGCACTTTTGGCTAACATCAAAGAGTGAAATAATACTAATTTCATGATCTTTAATCATACTCTGACTTAGGAATGGGGTCCATTCCTGTCATGGTATTAGAAACCCAAAAGACTTGGAGAAATCAAAAAAGGGATACACATTCAAAGGAGGACATTCCAGGGTGACTCTCTGACACCATTGCTATTCTGCCTTGCCATTAACTCATTAAGTTGTTTACTTAACAGCTTAGGCCATGGCTACAATTTGGCTCTTAGAAAACAACAAAGTCTAAAGACTTCTCATCTTCTCTTTGTTGATGATTTAAAACTGTATAGCTCATCAGATGAGGA
The DNA here is from genome assembly GCF_019279795.1 of Protopterus annectens. Classification (NCBI taxonomy): domain Eukaryota; kingdom Metazoa; phylum Chordata; order Ceratodontiformes; family Protopteridae; genus Protopterus; species Protopterus annectens. The sequence continues at coordinate 1,548,485,755 of NC_056728.1, forward strand.
ACTGAAAGCACAGCTGCAGGTTGTCAAAACTTTTTCAGATAATATTAGAATGTAATTTGGTCTTGATAAATGTGCAAAAGCAACCTTTAAAGCAGGAAAACTGCAGCACCAGGAAAACATCAGTTTGGGATGATAATGTGATATAAAAGAATTTAAGCAAGAGGGAGTGTATAAATACTTGGGAATTGATGAAGGATCAGCAGTAAAATATGAATAAATGCAAATAAAACTCAGTAAGGAATACTTTAGAAGACTTAAATTAATTCTGAGATCAAAGTTGACATCAAGGAACATGATCCAAGCTATAAACCAATTTACTCTTCCTGTCCTAACTTCCAGTTTTCGAATGAACGACTGGCCCCAAAAAAGTGTTGGATAGATTAGATATTAAAACAAGAAGGATGCTCCATGCTTACCAAATGATCTATAAAAATCAGTGTATACCAAGATTATATATTCCTCGATCTGAAGGAGGGATGCGCCTTCTTGAAATTGATTACACATATAGATATGTAATTGTGGGACTCCACACATATCTACTGACCTCACATGATCCAAATGTAGTGAAAGTTTTGAAACATGAGAATAAATCTAAGGTGACTTCTCTGCTTAATTTAACAGAAGCGTATTGATGTCAATCAGAAATGGAAATCAAACCAGAAGTAGATAAAAATCAGGCAGCAACTGAATGTGCCAAAAACAAAAGAAAGACTATAAAGTGAAGGACCAGATGAGAAGGCAAGAAATGTGGAAAAAGCATAGATATATTTGCAAGGATAGAAAACTTCTGGAAGATCTTTATGTTGATCAGGAATGAATGCAGGAATGGTTAAGGAGAGGCGAATTCAAACCAAGAGATGAAAGGTTAATATTGGCAGCCCAAGATAGGGGGCTATGTACACACTGGTTTACAATGTCCATTGAACATGTGGGATAAATAGACAAATGTAGGTTTTGTAAAGCTGAACTGGAAATAGTTGCACACCTACTTGCTGGTTGTGACACACTAATGGCAGAAGGATTGTATACTGAAAGGCATAATAATGTGGTGAGACTATTGCATTGGGGATTGTGCAAACATTATGGTACAGAAGTGGCTGCAAAAACACTGGAAACTTGGGCCGCAAAGCATCATAGAAAATGATGACGTTTATATCACATGGGATCATCCATTATCAGCAGTTCAAAAGCTAGATGCTAGAAAACCATATATAGTGGTCCAAGAAAAGAAGACAAAAGTAGAATTGATCACTGAAATTGCCACACCCAGTGACTACAGCGTCTTGGGTGCAGAGACACAAACTCATAAAATACCAGGATCTGCAGGCAGAAACAAGAACAATGTGAAAGAAAGATACCCAGACAGTTCCAATAGTAGTAGGGGCAATGGGTCTTATAAAAAATAATCTACATTTGTATTTAGATATGTTACCAGTCCATGTAACCCTGTATGAATTGCAGAAAAAGTCATTACTGGGCACATCGCGGGTGCTGTGAAGAGCACTTTTGGCTAACATCAAACACTGAAACAATACTAATTTCATGAACTTTAATCATGCTTTGACTTAGGAATGGGGTCCATTCCCATCATGGTATAAGAAACCCAAAAGATTTGGAGAAATTAAAAAGGGTCTATGTGTCCACTGGACAGGGACATGGAGGGGGTCTGAATGGAGAGACTATAAGTCAGTAAGTAAAAGAGAATAGTATTTCTGAAAATGAATTCATCCTCAAGTCTTGGTGAGGACCTTCAAGAGGTAGACCCTGTTTTTCACAAAGTCTTACCAAGATGACACTGATATATTGACTGTATTTATGTAACATATATCATGGACAGAAGTAGGTTAAAAATTAAAAAAAGATAGCTGGGTGCACAAGACCCAGGATAAAAAAGTGCCCAATCCAGGTAGGCGCACTGGTACCAGGACTGGAAAAAAATGACAGTGTAGAATCTTCAAAATACGGAAACATTCCTACTGTGGGGCCATTGTAGAAGGAAGTAGCAGTCTACAAAAATCACAAAAACTGTTAGGCCAAAGAAGAGCCATAAATATGACAGAGTGGACTATTGAGAATAAGAAAAAAGTTATGTAATATTACTATAATGCAAAAAGCCCATAATTTCCAGACACAAGATATACAAAACGATTAACAGAGAAATTACAGGAAAGAAAAATACTTCCACAAGAAAAACTGTCAGAAGCCTCAAATAAAAATTTGTGATCATTAATACAACAGATTTGTGAAAATAGTATATAGACCAAGAAACTTTGGGGTCTATATTAGAACATCGAAGTTTCACAACTTTGAATGTTCTAATATCGACCCCTATTCAGTGAACGCTGAAAATAGCGAAGCTGCGGAACACCAAATTTCTTCCTAGGGAAGGAATTTGGTTGGTCGTTCCTGTGGCTCCACTATGTTCAGCACTGTGGTGGAAAGTTATGGTTCGGGATCAGGTAAATGTGCGATTGTGTGGACGTGAGGGTTAGGGAGCAGGGTAGGTGAGTTAGGGTTAGGGCGTTAGGGTGCAGGTCAGGTAAGTGTGCGATTGTGTGGATGTGAGGGTTAGGGCAGGGTAGGTGAGTTAGGGTTAGGGCGCCGGTGAGGTGAGTGTGTGATAGTGATGGACCTTAGGGTTAGGGTTTGGGTTAAGGTAAGTGGATAGCTAGTGGTGTGTGTACAGTTTAGTGTAGGGTTAGATGTAGGATTTTAGGTGTATGTGTGTGGATTGCTGTTTGTTTGGTGTGTTTGTGTTGTGTGTATGTGTGTTGGAACTGCAAATTTGTCCCTGGGAAAAATTTGCTGTTTTGCATATTTGATATTGTCAGTGTTCACTGAATAGGGGTCGATATTAGAACATTCGATGTTTTAAAAAGTCGATGTTCTAATATAGACCCAAAACTTTGATCTGTTTGGGAAAAAAAAGCATCTGAGGAAGTGTAAAAATATAAACAACAAAACCTAGTGATTTTTGAAAAGTATAAAAAAGAAATGTGGACATGGGAATGAAAGGGAGATTTGATATGGTGTGATACTTATGCAAAGGCCAAAGCCAAATTAATCAGTATAAAGAAAGCAGCCCCAAAGATATTCAAAGAGAAATACAGGCAAAGGCATCCAGATATGGAAAATTTCACAATAAAAAAATAATATCACAGAGGGAATGTAGAAAAGAAGATTAGTAAAGTAAGTTAAAAAATAGAAGTTAAAGTTATGGAGTGCCTGTGAAGTGAAGGATTTGCTGTAGAAGGTCTAACACAGGTTCCATTACAGCATGTTGGAATGAGTCCCCAAAGTAAGGAGCAACAGGAAAATCAGCAGACATCTGAAGAAGCAATATGGACATGGGAAAGAAAAAAAGATTTAATATGGTGTAATACCTATGAGGGTGGCCACGGTGGTGCAGTGGTAAGCATTGCTGCCTCACAGCAAGAGGTTCTCCGATTCGATCCTTGACTGGGGTGCCTTTTGTGTGGAGTCTGCATGTCCTCCCTGTGGTTGCGTGGGTTTCCTCTGGGTGCTCCGGTTTCCTCCCACATCCCAAAGACATGCTGTAGGTGGATTGGACACTCTAAATCGGCCCTAGGAGTGAATGCATTCATGTGTGTGTGCCTTCTGTGGAAGGTTAGGCGCCAGGCTGGCAACTCAACACTGTAAAACTCCACTGCCAATCTTGAGCGGACAGGTGATCCGCTGTGGCGACCCCTAACCGGGAAAAGCCGAAAAAGAAGAAGATGGTGTAATACTTATGCAAAGGAGAAAGCAAAAATAATCAATACAAATGAGCCACACCAAAGATATTTGAAGAGAAATACATGCAAAGGAATCTGAACATGGAAAACTTTACAATACAAAACTAAGAAGACAAAGTGGAAAAGCAGAAAAGGAGATTAGTAATGGAGAAGTTAAAGAAGTAGAAACTGAAGTTATGGAGTACCTGCAAAGTGAAGGATTCAGTGTAGAAAATCTAATTCAGAAAGAACCACAACAGGATACAGCAAGGGACATTCAAATTAAGGGGAAACCAGTGGAATGGGAAGAAATTGGTCAGGTGCCAAATGAAGATGTTTTAGAGCCTTCCACAGGAAACCAGTATAAATGTTCACTTGAAGCTAGACAGCAAGAGAAGGGACAGGAAACTGTGGAAACTCTGACGCAATCAATGCTGAGGAGTGATAGGCCAGCGAGTTCCCATATGACAGAGCAACAGATGGCACAGGATGAAATTGATGAGAAGGTGCCACAGGAAGATGCTATAGAACTTTCTGTAGAATGCCCACAGGAAATAGAAAAAAAAATGTGCCCTCATTTAATAGAGATAGATAGACATATTAAGATCAATGAAAGACTCAGACTGCAGAAGGTTAATAAAACCCGAAACATCATACGTTTGATAAAATAAATGAACACAGTAATTAGGATTGCCATAGAGATCCATGTGATATAACAGAAGTTAACAGGATATATAAAATAAGACATTTATCGATGACCCAACAACAGTATTATAGAGAATTGGTAAAAAAGATAAAAGGAATTGAAAGACTACCAAAAAAACAGAAATAGATATATTTTGGAGAAGTATTTATGAAGATCCTGTGGAACATAACAAAGATGCTAAATGGAAAGAAGTAAAAGAAAGAATAAGAAGTTTCAAGGTACAAGATATGAAATGGGATGAAGTAACAGCCAGAGAGATTGAAACAAAGTTAAGAAAAGCCTCTAACTGGAAAACACCAGGCCCAGATGCAGTACCTAACTTCTTGTTAAAAGTATTAACATCTTTGCATGAAGATTTAGCCATGAGTAAGCACTATTGATATACGCACCCCAAACAGACACCAACCTGGTTAACAACAGAAAAACAATGCTCCAACTTAAGAGTGAACCTGCAAGCTATCTTAAAAATTATAGACCAATAAATTGCCTTTCAACGACATATAAACTATACACTGGAATTGATGCCAACAGAGTTTATAGTCATTTAGAAGACTACTAAATTATGGAAATAAAACAAAATGGCAATAAAAGAAAGTCATATGGAACAAAGGATAATTTGTTGTTAAATAAAGTCATAGTGGAGAACTGTAAAAAGGGGAAGAATCTAAGTATGGCATGGATTGACTACAAAAAAGCATTTGATAGTATCCCACATTAATGGATAAAAGAGTGCTTAAAATGTATAAGATACAGCCTACACTGATCAACTACATTACAGTGACCATGAAACTGTGGGAGACCACTTTGCAATTAAGTCATGATTAAGGAGAAATTAGTATCCCAGGGATAAAGATTCAGAGGGGGATGTTCCAGGGTGACTCTTTGTCACCACTCCTGTTGTGTCTTGCCCTCAACCCATTAAGCTGTCTACTTAACAGCTTAGGCCATGGCTATAATTTGGCTCTTAGATAATAACAAAGTGTAAAAACTTCTCATCTTCTCTTTGTCGATGATTTAAACTATATAGCTCATCAGATGAGGAACTGAAAGCTCAACTGTAAGTTGTCAAAACTTTTTCAGATGATATTAGAATGTCATTTGGTCTTGATAAATATGCAAAAGCAACCTTTAAAGCAGGAAAACTACATCACCAAGAAAACATCCGTTTGGGACAAAAATGTGATATAAAAGAACTTGAGCAACAAGGAGTATATAAATATTTGGGAATTGATGAAGATTCAATAATAAAACATGAACAAATGCAAATAAAATTTAGGAATATTTTAGAAGACTTAAATTAATCCTGAAAGCAGTGTTGGCATCTAGGAACAAAGTCTAAGCTATACACCAATTTGCTCTTCCTTTCCTAACTTAGAGTTTTGAAGTGACTGACTGGCCCCAAAACGTGTTGGATAGATTAGACAGGAAAACAAGAAGGATGCTTCCTGCTCACCAAATGATTTATAAAAATCAGTGCATACCAAGATTATATATTCCTCGTTCTGAAGGAGGGGTGGGCCTCCTTGAAGTGATTCCATGTATAGATCTGCAATCATGGGACTGCACACATATCTGCTGACCTCACAAGACCAAAAGGTAGTGAAAGTTTTGAAACACGAGGAGAATAAATCTACGATGACTTCTCTGCTTAGTCTAGCAGAAGTATATCAGATTCAAGTGGGAATGGAACTCAAACAGAAGTAGATAAAAATCAGGCAGCAACTGAATGTGCTAAAAAAACAAAAGAAAGGATATAAGGTGAAGGACCAGATGAGAAGTCAAGAAATGTGGAAAAAGCATAAATATAGTTGCAAGTAAAGAAGACTTCTGGAAGAACCCCATCTTGATCAGGATCGAACACAGGAATGGTTAAGGAGAGGCAAATTCAAACTAAGAGATGAAAGGTTAATATTGGTGGCCCAAGATAGTGGACTACTAACATATTGGTTTGCAAAGTCCATTGAACATGTGGGAGAAACAGGCAAATGTAGGTTTTGTAAAACAGAATTGGAAACAGCTGCACACCTTGTTGCTCATTGTGACACACTAATGGCAGAAGGACTTTATACTGAAAGGCATAATAATGTGAAAGACTGTTGCACTGGGGATTGTGCAAATATTATGGTACTGAAGTGGCTGAAAAACACTTGAAACATGAGCCACAAAGCCTCACAAAAAATGATGAGGTCTACATCACATGGGATGTTTGTCTTATTGATTACCATAGTCATATTAAAGAAAGGAGAAGATGCAATCGGGTAGGCTGGTTCACAAACACGGCATTCCAGTATGAACGTGGGGACAGTTTGTAAATCTTATGGTGCAAAAGACATAACGAAAGATTCACAAGTGCATGAGTATATGAGTTACCTGGGATAGCCCTGTTGAACAAAAGCTATACATAAAACCAATCAACCTTTCAAACATGAACTAAGGACTGCTACACTGAATACATGTTGACTGACAGATGATATGAGTGTAAGGACAAGACTGGATATCCTCTGTATCCAGGTGACATGATGGAAGGGCAGCAAATCCATTTGACTTTGGATCCAAAGTCTAGTACTCAGGGGAAGGACAGACTTGAAATATTGTGGGAAATCTGGTGAGGGTGAAGCTTCAAAAGACAGTTAGGGATGTTAGTGATAAACTTGGGTGTATATCACATTGTCAAACTTTTAAAAGTTAGAACATCATATGGTCGACTCCATATGATCGAACTTTTAAAAGTTCGAATGTTTCAACAGAAATCTCCTTACAGTGTGGAATGGGAAGATTTCCCTTTTCTGCACTGCAGTGCAATCTCAGAGTTGGTATATTTAAAAAGCATGGGGGTGCATGGGGGGGGGGGCTTGCTCCCCTGCTTAAAACGTTCAGGTAGGTTTTTTCTTTGGTTTATTTTTTTTTATTACATTTTCAAACTTTTAAAAGTTTGATCATATGATGTTGACCATATGACATTCGAACTTTTAAAAGTTCGATTATGCAATATAGATGCATAGACTTACAGCAATCAAGGATAAAGCAGTATTTATAATCTCAGTCTGTGCCCCACAGAAGGATTGTAATAGTTAGCAAAAGTGATACAGCTGTTGTAAGACCTACTTGATAAAGCAGGATGACATGAGTTGTTGTTGTAAATGGTGTACCTGAATGCGCATATATGGACAGAAAGAACAGGATATAAGGATTGCCTAGGGCCACATGAGTGTGGCAACAGAAATAAAGTAGGAGAAGCTATTGTAGCTTTATGTCTGGCAAATGGCTTGGTGGCTAACACAAGGTTCAGTAAAGCACACAGTCACAAGATCACATACAAGAGTGGCCAAAATATAGCTCAGGTAGTTTTCCTCATTGTAAGGAAAGGGCATTGGGGTACAAGTGATTGCATGTCCAAAAGCATTAGCCACTGGTTACCACAATTAGCTGCATGCAGGGGTCAAAGAAATCTCTAAGGTCAAAGGAGGCTAAGGTGAAGATCTGGAAGTTGACAGGTGGGAAAGCACAAGAGTTAAATACTCAGAGCTCTAGTGCCTTCAGAGAAGAGGAAATAGGTGGAGCTGAAGAAGAATGGCAGCACCTCAAACAGCATGTGTGAGGCCTGTAGAACTGATATGTGGCCGTGTCAGGTATGGAAATAAGGTACATAAAGAAAGCTGTTGGTGGACTGCAGAAGCCTGGGAAGCCACCCAAAGTAAGAAGGAGTACAGGAAAGTGTGGAAGATAGAAAAGATGAACAAGGCTAAGAAGAAATACTGGTCGCCTAACAAAGAGGTTAAGTGATCATTTGCAATAGCAGAAAACAATGCATCTGATGCACTCGAACTGTTTCCAGAAAGTGGCTCAGTAGATGGTACAAAAAAATTGTATTAAGTTGCAAGGCAAAAACAGAAAGATAGAGAAGATAGTCTTACACTGCTAATAAAGGATGCCAGCAATACCCTGCTCAACAGTCCCAACAACCTCAAAGGCAGATGGAAAGCGTACTTGCTGCAGCTTCTGATTGAAGAAATGAAGAAAGCCACACAGAAGCTATACTATCAGAGAAGCAGCCTGTGATGAAAGAACAAAAGAAGCCCACTCTAAATAATTAAGAACAGCAGTAAGAATAATCAAGTAAGTGGCTATATCAGGCTCTGTCACACTGCGTGAAAGTTCTGGAGAGGATGATTGATAAATGGATATACAAAGCAGTAGGAAGTAAGATGGAAGATACGCAGTTTGGATTCATATCAGGATGCAGCACAATCACCGTAATGTTTGCAGCGAGACAGATAGTTAAGGGGAAGCTAGAGATGAGGAAACAATCCAAATGAGCATCCCAAGACTTGGAGAAGGTATATGACGGGGTCCCAAGAAAGCTGATTTGGACAGTCCTGCAATGATTTGAAGGTCAGAATATATTGCTAGCAATAGTACAGACTACACAGAAGGACCTGATGACACGAATACAAACAGTGTTTGGACTCACATAGGGGTTCCTGTGGGAGTGGGCATGCATCAGGGTTCACCTATGAGCCCACTGCTGTTCATACTGGTAATAGACTACATTGGCAAACAGGCTAGAGGGGAAAGGTTACCAAAGTTCTGCTTGCAGGTAAATGATGCATTACAGCTAGACTCTGAACAGTTTGTTTGTGTATTTCGGCTTTTCCCGGTTAACAGTAACTTCAGCAAATCATGTGGAAATGGAATTCAACATTGAAGGCACATGGGATGAGTCTGAGTACAGCTAACACTGTTGCATTGGCAGCAAATGTGTGAAATCAGAAGCTGAAAACTGAGATAGAAGGGAAAATATTAAAACATGTTAACAACTTCAAAGATCTTGGAGGAATAGTTCAGGAGAAGGAAAGTCTGAATAAGGAGGTCAAAGCTAGAATCAGAAGGGGGTGCAGCCAACTGGCACAGAGTGTCAGGGGTAGTGTTTGACAGAAGAGGGCCAACGAAGCTGAAAACTAAGATATACAAAACATTGGTGTGACCATTACTTCTATGGAGAGTGAAGGCAAAGCAGTTCAGGAAGCTAGGAAGTTAGATGTGATATAGATGAAGTTGCCTGTGATGTGTGATAGGATATAGACTATGAGACAGGTGAAGAATTAAAGACAAAAAAAAAAAAAAAAAAAAAAAACAATTATCTCCTGTTGTAGAGAGGGTTAGAGAGAACAGATTACAGTGGTTCAGGAACACGTGCAAAAAAAAAAAAAAAAAAAACAAGACAATCTGGTGAAGAAGATTTGGGACAAAGCAAGAGAAAATGAGGATGTCCATCAAACAGATGAATAGATTGTGTGAGAGAAGACAAGTGACAGTCAGGTATGACTGTCAAAGAAGGCAGAAGAGTGTTATTGAATCCAGAGATGTGGTGACAGTTGATGCATGCTAGGAGTCCATGATAAAAATAAGAAAAAGTGGGTTGATGATAATGAAGATGACGAAGCCCACATGTATATGTAACTGAAGAAGCTTTTTAACTGCATGCACTCCCTAACAGGGAGATAATGTCTCACAACATGGGAGGAAAAAAGAAAACTTTCTCTACAAGCACATAATGGTCTCACTCAAAGAGCGATGTCTCTGTGCCGGGTCTTGCATCACAGCATTCAGTTAATCAGGTTATGTTTGATAAAAAAATAATAGAACAAATCCACATGAAAAATGCAGCTCAAGTGAATGAAGGCCTAACCATTCAGTTTTTTTTTATTTCACTTTATATATTGTGCATACAGGAGATTAAATATTTCATTACATTTAATAATTTTTCCTAGGCAATGAATTATGGAGCAGATACTAACCTATTTTACCCCTTCAGTCTGAAATAGGTTCTATCAGATCTTTCTTACTTTTTTCATACATTTAAATACAGGAACAGTTGCATAATGATTGTACTATGCATAACATTATTCATTCACACTGTTTGCTGGATGAGGTATGGATATACAATAACTTGTAGCATATCAATAAAGCCCCTGACATCTGAAAGCATAGACAGTTGCACATTTAGTTGTATAATTAGTTATTTAATTAGTTATTTATTTGTTAGTTTGTTTTTGCTGAACGGAGTACAGCACTAATCTTACTGGACCATTTTCAGTTTCAGCCTGTGGATGCATAATAGCACATAACAGCTACAATATAATGTTATCATTGTCAGATAGGATGCACATTTTGAATAGGTCCTCTTTTCTATGCATATATTCTAATTTCAAAGTTTATATCTGCAATATCTGCACTATTAAAACGTAGCAAAGATGCATTTTGTTTTGCTGTTCATTTCAGTACTGCAAACTGTGTTTGACATTTGAAAACCAATACAGATGCAAACTGACCACCCAGGTTCATCCAACTGTATATCAGCAAGAATCTATGAAATCAGGATCCTTTCAAATAGACTTTTACCTACAATTGTTATATTTATAGGTAAAACCATGTTATTTTATTTTAATGGATAAATCCAGAGGAGCAGACATACCAGTTCTAAATGTTTAATTTACTAAATCCCAAACTTCAAAAAAGAGCTAGCTCTTTGCTGATTTGAAACACTTCTGAGAAATAGCCCCTTTATTCACCTCAGCTGGAATCAGTTAAAACTACAATCAATAATCAAAGAAAGGATCCATAAATGGTGAATAACTGAACATGAACTTCTAGATTATGCTTAAATGTTGTCCAAGAGGCTAAATCTGGGTATCTATACATGGCAAAACTAATAGGTCAAGAGGAGGTAAAGTTCATGATGACCAGGCACTAAGCTTAGTAAAAATAACAAAAGTTCCTTCTCTTTGAGCTTTGTGATGTGGAAAAGGATTTTCATTAAGCTGTATGGCAGTTGTTTTTCCAGACATTATTGAGCACAGAACAATACCATTAAAATTACTATGAAACTAAGACTAATATGTTATACATCTGTCCCATTAAAATCTTATATTGCAGTGAAACACATTTTAAGGCATTTTCAGTAAATGAAAATCAAGTCTGGTTTTACCTGCGTCATATTTTTTAAACTCTTATTTGGAGTTAATAATATATAATTGCTTTCTCTGTCCTTGTATTTCTTTCTTTCTAATAGGATAACTGTGGGGAACTCAGCAGTCAGAATAATGACTGCGTTTGGAACATTACTGATCTTTTTTGATTAATGTATTTTGAAAGCATATGAAAATGTGAGATATTTCAGAAGGTAAATTAATCAATGTAACACAAAGGTTAAGCAATACCCCTTGATGTAGAGGGTGCCTGCTTATTGTTATTGTTGTTATTTTTAATTTTGTATCAGATATGTTATCACACTCCTATCTCAGAAAAACTCGACTATATGTTTCTAGTTCAGCATAGTTTAGAAAGCTGTGGCTGAAGTAGGAATGGCCTTAGGTCAGCTGGTGCCCTAGGCAAAAGGGCTCCATGGTGCCCCCCCACAACAATACTCGGTGCCCCCATCCTGGTCTACCTACTCAAATAAATACTGCAAAAGCCTTCCTGCTAGAGTGGCGCCATAGGCGGCCACCTTGTTGGCCTATGCCTTTGGCCAGCTATGGGCTGAAGCATCATGGGAAATATCAAGTGAAAGGCCATTTTCTTCAGTTAAGTTTCCAGATAGAATGCATTCCTTCTTGAGGCTATTAATCATTTCCCACAGATACTTTTTCTTCTCCCATATTTAGCTAAAGTCAAATTTCCTGTATAATATTAAATAATGACAGAAGTCATGGACAAAGATGTCTGCAAGATATTTTTTCTAACTTAGAAGGGTTTTCCTATCAGGATTATTGCATGAAAGAAGCAGCACATAAATAGCTCACTCATGATTTCAAGGACAAATGGTGATTCTGCGTTGTTTCCTTACAAATGAACTGTATTTGCCTGGGTGGTGAATAGAATGCCTACTATATAAACAGCAGATGTGGGAAATCTTTTTCTACTGTGTTAAAAGTAAATGCAGTCACAGACCTATTTTTTTCTAGTTTGGAAGGCCTAGATGTTTTATGGCATAAAATTATTCATAATATGTGTGATACTGACAAGTGAGATAGATAGTAATAGTATTACAATCACTGATCCAAATCTGACAGTCTGGAAACCAGAAGTTGTAAAGGTCTGCTAACCCAGTCCTGCATAAAGCTTCGTAGGATGAGCAAATTCATGTGACTCTTCAAGAATGGAAACTCCATTTCAACATTTCAGATGCTTCTCTTACAAGACTATTGCATATTTCCTACACCTATGTGGTCTGTTCCTAGGCTAAATAATCTAGCTGATAAAATGGTGCTAAATGGAAAATGTGATCTTTCCTTTGTAGTTACTTTCCATGGAGATTATTCAAGTCATCTTCTGTGTAGCATCCATTATTTTACATTGTGTTATCTCATGTGTATGGCTCTTTAACTTGTGATTTTCATATAAAATAATGCTATGCAGCTGTCTCTATATAGACACAGGCACACATGCAGCTAATATTGATTTAATAAATCTCTCTAAGCAGATACATAGGGCTTGAGTATGCCAATATGCTCCATGACCTTTAAATCCTTTGGACAGCAGCACCTTCTTAAGTTCTAACAGAATCACATGCTTACCAGTTGATCACAATTTATTACATAGAATAAAATGATATAGAAATAATTCACCCAGAGGTACTTAGAATAATGGCATTCAGTTGCTTCTGCTTATTTCTCTTATATGCAGATCAACAGCATGGCATTAGGGCTTCATTTGAAATGGACAAAAATTGTCAACTTTCTAAACATCAGACTGAAATTATTAGAGCTGAAAAACACCAAAATTATAGAGTGAAGAGTAGGAGTTTGACTTTCCCCAGCTGTAGTGCAATATCAGAATTGGCACATATAATTAGCAGGTGCGTAGGTGTGAAGTCTCCACATGGGCTGCAGAGCACTAAAGTCCCCCCTTGCAAAAAAAAAAAAAAAATGATTTAAATGTTCTAATTCTGCAGTTTTTATTACATAGGTTTGACTTTTAGAGTGTTGACAATTTGTGCAGTCCAAAATTTAAACTGGATTTGGTGTTAGAAACCACTTTGAAAAACAAAAGATCATCATCATCTTCTTTCGGCTGTTCCCATTAGGGGTCGCCACAGCGGATCATCTGTTTCCATTTCTTTCTGTCCTCTGCATCTTGCTCTGTCACACCAACCACCTGCATGTCCTCTCTCACCACAGCCATAAACCTTATCTTAGGCCTTCCTCTTTTCCTGTTACCTGGTAGCATCATCCTTAGCATCTTTTTCCCAATATACTCAGCATCCCTCCTCAGCACATGTCAAAACCAATGTAATTTTGCCTCTCTGGCTTTGTCTCCAAACCTTCCAACCTGGGCTGACCCTCTAATATACTTATTCCTAATCCTGTCCACCCTTGTACACCCAGTGCAATACTTAACATCTTTAACTCTGCCACATCTAGCTCTAACGCCTGCCATTTTGTCAATGCCACTGTCTCCAACCCATATAACATAGCTGGTCTCACTACCCTCTTGTAGACCTTCCTTTTCACTCTTACTTGTCTGTCACAAATCACTCCTGATACTCTTCTCCACCCACTCCATCCTGCCTGCACTCTCTTCTTCACCTCTCTTCCGCACTCACCATTACTCTGAACTATTGATCCCAAGTATTTAAACTCATCCACCTTCGCAACCTCTACTCCTTGCATCCTCACCATTCCTCTATCCTCCCTCTCATTCACACACATATATCCTGTCTTAGTCCTGCTGACCTTCATTCCTCTACTGCCTAGAGCATATCTCCATCTCTCCAGCATCTCCTCCAACTGTTCCCTACTCTCACTACAGATCACAATGTCATCTGCAAACATCATAGTCCACGGGGACTCCTGTCTGATCTCATCTGTCAACCTGTCTATCACCATTGCAAATAAGAAAGGAATCAGATCTGATCCTTGATGTAATCCCACCTCCATCTTAAACGCATCCATCACTCCCAAAGATATTTTCATGTAAATGACGTATTCCCTGCCTTTTCACATGACTATGTGATCATTACTAAATTCCTTATACTAGAAGTATGGCTGACTTCCAACAAGTTTCAGTTAAACAGTTCCAAGAAAAGGGCTTTTCTTCCTTAAGAATGCTTTAAAATTATAAGGACAACATTTTAGATGTGTGCTCTTTGAGTTTTGGTAATTGAACTCCATTTTAATCAGAAAGGTACATTGGATAAGCATGACAATTACACTGTGTAGATGGGCAGCACCAAGGATCAAATAGTGGAAATTGAAAAAGGGTAATTGTGAGGTGATGTTCAGGGAAGAGTTAAGACAGGCACTGGGTGCCAGTGAAGAGTTACCGAATAGCTGGGTAACTACAGCAGAGCTAGTAACAGAGATGGCTAGAAAGGTGCTAGGTGTGACATCTGGAAAGAGGAAGGAGGACAAGGAGACCTGGTGGTGGAATGAAGAAGTACAGGAGAGTATACAGAGAAAGGGGTTGGTGAAGAAGAAATGGGATTGTCAAAGAGATGAAGAAAGTAGACAAGAGTATAATGAGATGCGGTGCATGGCAAAAAGAGAGGTGGTGAAGGCTAAGGATAAGGTGTATGAAGAGTTGTATAAAAGGTTGGACACTAAGGAGGGAGAAAAGGACCTGTACCAATTGGCTAGACAGAGGGACCGAGCTAGTAAAGATGTGCAGCAGGTAAGGATGATAAAGGATAATGAGGGAAACATGCTCACAAGTGAGAACAGTGTGTTGAGCAGATGGAAAGAGTACTTTGAGGGGTTGATGAATGAAGAGAATGAAAGGGAGAGAAGGTTGGATGATATGCGGATAGTGAATCATGAAGTGCGGTGGATTAGCAAGGAGGAAGTAAGGATAGCTATGAAGAGGATGAAGAACGGAAATGCTGTTGGTCCAGATGACATACCTGTGGAAGCATGGAGGTGTTTAGGTGAAATGGCAGTGGAGTTTTTAACTAGATTGCTTAATGAAATCTTGGAAAGTGAGAGGATGCCTGAGAAATGAAGAAAAGGTGTTTTGGTACCGATTTTTAAGAATAAGGGTGATGTGCAGAGCTGTAGTAACTACAGAGGGATTAAACTGATCAGTCACAGCATGAAGTTATGTGAAAGAGTAGTGGAAGCTAGGTTAAGAAGGGAGGCGATGATTAGTGATCAGCAGTATGGTTTCATGCCAGGAAAGAGCACTACAGATGCGATGTTTACTCTGAGATGGTTGATAGAGAAGTACAGAGAAGGTCAGAAGGAGTTGCATTGTGTCTTTGTGGATTTAGAGAAAGCATATGACAGGGTGCCTAGAGAGGAGTTGTGGTATTGTATGAGGAAGTCGGGAGTGCCAGAGAAGTATGTAAGAGTGGTACAGGATATGTATGAGGGTAGTGTGACAGTGGTGAGGTCTGCAGTGGGAGTGACGGATGCATTTAAGGTGGAGGTGGAATTACGTCAAGGATCAGCTCTGTGCCTTTTCTTATTTGCAATGGTGATGGACAGGTTGACAGACGAGATCAGACAGGAGTCCCTGTGGACTGTAATGTTTGCAGATGACATTGTGATCTGTAGTGAGAGTAGGGAACAGGTGGAGGAGACCTTGGAGAGGTGGAGATATGCTCTAGAGAGAAGAGGAATGAAGGTCAGCAAGACTAAGACAGAATATGTGTGTGTGAATGAGAGGGAGGATAGACGAATGGTGAGGATGCAGGGAGTAGAGATGGCGAAGGTGGATGAGTTTAAATACTTGAGATCAACAGTTCAGAGTAATGGTGAGTGTGGAAGAGAGGTGAAGAAGAGAGTGCAGGCAGGATGGAGTGGGTGGAGAAGAGTGTCAGGAGTGATTTGTGATAGACGATTACCAGTAAGAGTGAAAGGGAAGGTCTACAAGAGGGTAGTGAGACCAACTATGTTATATGGGTTGGAGACAGAGGCATTGACAAAAATGCACGAGTTAGATCTTGACGTGGCAGAGCTGAAGATGTTAAGATTTGCACTGGGTGTGATGAGGACGGACAGGATTAGGAATAAGTATATTAGAGGCTCAACCCAGGTTGGAAGGTTTTGAGACAAAGCCAGAGAGGCAAGTTTATGTTGGTTTGGACATGTGCTGAGGAGGGATGCAGAGTATATTGGGAAAAAGATGCTAAAGATGAAGCTGCCAGGTAACAGGAAAAGAGGGAGGCCTAAGATAAGGTTTATGGATGTGGTGAGAGAGGACATGGAGGTGGTTGGTGTGAGAGAGCAAGATGCAGAGGACAGGAAGAAATGGAAACAGTTGATCTGCTGTGGTGACCCCTAATGGGAGCAGCCGAAAGAAGAAGAAGAAGATGGCTTACAAAAGTGAAAATAAATAAATAAAAATTCCTGCTGTTTAATTATTCTGTCACTTTGTTTAAGATTCAACAATTAATCTTGCTCTGTGCAGTAGTAACTACAGTTGCATAATAAAACACAGTACACTATAGTGATTTGTATTAATGATACAGTACCATATATTTGCATGTTTCTTGTAAACTTGTACAGTTACTGGCAATCAAGTCATGTAATTTTTCATGAAATATTTGTAATACTATTTGGCCTTTGGCCTGGATTTTGGCTGAAAAGGGTCCTTGGACCATCCCACCTACTCAGTTAACAAATTCAGATAAATAAATAAATAAAAATCATATTTGCACCACTATAAAAACAACTTTGAAGGTTCTCATTATGTTATAGAAGTAGGATGGCCTGTCCTTCAATCAAAACTTTAGGATGTCCTCTGCTAGTATTGAATCCATTTTTTTCACTATAACTTTTACACAATGTAAAAATCCACACTGAGTTTCTAGTATCACTTTCTTGATTGTCCTTTGTTTGTCTGCCCTGTAATACTTAATTCCATGGAGCTACAACATACTCTTTGAAAGTCAAGCAGTCCCTTGGCCACTTGCTTAGTGTCCTATCTTCACAGACATCTGTACTTTATAATTCCAAGGCTAAAGAAACTAACGCCCTAAAAAACAAAAATGGAGAAAAACTAAGGGTAATACTGCTCAATGCCAGAAGTCTAAACCTCAAGATGCACGCCCTCGAAGCCCTCCTCAGTATGGAGAATATCGATGTCTGTGCTGTGACTGAAACCTGGTTCAAGGCTCCTGAGAGCACCCCAGCACTATCAGGTTATACCTCATATCATGTGTTCCGGCCCCAAAATCCGGACCGAACCACAAAAGGAGGGGGAGTATCCATATTCATAAAGGATACACACACCTCCAGGTTAGTGGCAACGCACGAAGCATCGGAGACCATCCAGGTGCAATTAACCATAGGTAAAACTGCCCTACAGTTTGTAACATGCTACAGACCACCTTCTCAAACTCAGGAAACCCACACAGCCTTCCTGAAGACACCGGAGAGTATGAATGTCTCTCCAAACACCATCATATTGGGTGACTTCAACTACCCAAACATAGACTGGGAACATTACACAAGCCCCAACACCCTAGCCCAAAGGTTCCTTGAGTTCATAAACTCAAATGCTATGGAACAACTAGTCACCATTCCCACAAGAGGAGAAAATATACTAGACCTGATCATCACAAACATGGGGACAAAATGCTCCACACCGGAAGTATATCCCTCATTGGTGAGATCAGACCATAAATTAATCTCACTGGAGATCCACATCCGCCCCCACCCCAGCAAAAAGACCACAGTGAAGAACTTCTCAAAAGCAAACTTCACACTTCTTAAGACTGGAGTGGTATCCTTCAAGGCCCCGAGCCAGTGGAAACCACAACCCACGCTGCTGAAACCCTTACAAATGCCTTCTATGAGCACCTCCAGGAATGTATGGATCAAGCAATCCCTAATAAAATCAAGACCCTTTCCACCAAAGGCAGGTGCCCGGTCTGGTGGACTCCAGCCATAAACAAACTCTACAACAAGAGGAGAAAGCTACTACATGACAGAGCAAAATCCCTAAATGGGAAGGCATCTCTGATCAATACTAGCAAAAAACTACGATCACTCATAAAATCATCCAAGGCCAACTTTGAGAGAAAAATCGCTAATGACACAAAAGACAATCATAAAGCCTTCTTTAGGTATGTTAGAAACCTGGGTGGAAACTCCCAGATATGCTCAGAATTAGTCCAAAATGATAAAAAAATCACTGAACCCACAGACATTGCCAACATACTGGCAGACAGGTTCAGTGCAAATTTCTCCCTCCCTCCCCAAAAGGAGAAATATCTATCCCACCAGAGTCTAGCCTCCCAAACATGTCAGATGCCCAGGTGAGAGCTGCTCTCTCTAAAGCAAAAAACACAGCATCAATGGGACCGGAAGGTGTCCCCGGCTGTGTGCTACACGAACTCACTGAGGAACTAAACCCACACATAAGGCTGCTGTTTAATCTTAGCCTGACTACAGGATACGTACCCAAAGAATGGCATACGGCAACTGTGGTCCCACTCCACAAAGGCGGTGCTTCTACGGACCCTGGAAATTACTGACCCATAAGCTTGATGAGCCTTGTCTGCAAAGCTATGGAGAGGATCATAATGGAACTCATAAATAAAGACATTGGGGACCTACAGACACTGGATCCTACCCAATTTGGCTTTGTCAAGGGCAGATCCTGCCTCTTGAACTTGGTCAACTTTTTCGAAACAGTCACTAAGGCCATTGATGAGGGTAAGGCAGTTCACACAGCCTACCTTGACCTAGCAAAAGCGTTCGACACAATACCCCACTCAGGCATCATAGAAAAGCTCACCAGCTTAGATGTAAACCCATATGTCACAAGATGGGTTGCAAACTGGCTGAAGGACAGAACACACAGGGTTAGAGTTGCTGGTGCCGTGTCAGACTCTAAGCCAGTCACGAGCGGTTTCCCACAGGGCTCAGTCCTGGGCCCCCTCTTGTTCGGCATTTATTTTTCTGAAGTGCAGGCAAACATAGGGGGATTGTGGCTGACAAAATTTGCAGATGACTGCAAACTGGGCACCATAATTGACACTCCATCAGACACAGACATCCTCCAGAAAGGTCTCATAGAAATGGATAACTGGTGCCAGAGCCATGGCCTTAAGCTAAATGCCAAAAAATGTATAGTCATACGCTTTGGGAAAAACAAGGTAACCCCTAATTACCACATAGGTGGTAATCCATTAAACATGGAAGAAGTTATCAGGGACCTGGGGACCCAAGTTGACAGTAACCTCTCTTTTGACACTCGCATTGCCAAAGTGGTTAGGAAGACCTTCTACATTGCCCACCTGATCATGAAGGGATTCACATCCAGATCAGGAGAGGTCATTGTACCCCTGTACTCTTCACTTATCAGACCAATGATTGAGTACAACGCCCCATTCGGAATGTACCTTACCCGAGACGTGGACGAGTTGGAAGGACCCCTACAGTTCCTAACCAAAAGGATAAAGGGCTCAAACATATGTCATACGATGCCCGACTGAAGAAACTCCAGCTCTATTCAGTCGCATACCGTCTGCTCAGAGGTGATCTGTGCCTGACATACAAGGCCATGTCCAACCCGGAATTAATGGACATGCTCCACCTCAAAAAATCCAAATCCACCAGAGCCACGAGAGCAAGAGACTTAAACCTCAACACGGCTATAAATAGGACGTGCTGGAGGGACAGATTCATCACCCAGAGACTCCCTACACTATGGAACAGAATCCCAGTCCATGTGAGGCAGAGCCCCTCACTGACTCTGTTCAAGAGAAATCTTGATGAGTGGATGGGAGATCGTAGGTTTACCCCGGGAATCATCTCTGTATCACTGCTGGACAGAGGCACAGCAAACTAATGGGTATAGTATTCTCATCCTAAGGGGTGGTGAAAGCCACACACACTCTGGCTAGGCTTTTAAATGCCCTAGGGCAGATAGCCTAGTATGAACCTATGAACCTATGAACCTATAATATGCCGTAGGACCTCCTTTGAATGAGTAATAACACATTGACCTAGATGTGTACAACTAGACCAATAGTTTTGTCACTGTGCAGTTTCATTCATACAACTAGACCAATAGTTTTGTCACTGTGCAGTTTCATTCTGCCGATGGGCTCTATAGTTGCTTCATAGATGTTGCTGGTTAGTTGATTTTCAGTTTTTTTGTTGTGGGAGTGGAAATATTGAAGAGTTCATGGTCTGAAAGGTTCATAGGTGCACAACTGGGCTAATGACCACTGGGCATTTATAAGCCTACCCAAGTATCCCAATTGCATCCCAAAAGTTTATGTGTCATAGAGGTTATTTTAAGTGGTATGTGTAAGCTAGGGCAAAGATTAATAAACAGTACATATACAATGAATGAGACATAAAAAAATAATTACACACAACTATATAAGTGATGGAATTTTTTTAAGAATTCGGCAAATATTTGAGGCACGTTACTTAGTAAAATACAAAAACAAGAAACGGCTTCTAAACAGATTTTGGGCTTGTTTTTGTGAAAGAAGCCTGGTACAGTGTGGCTAACTAATTTTGCTTTGGTTTTTAAACCCTGTGCCTTTCTTTTTTCTTTCTTTTTTATTTTTTTTTTTAAAGTTTAAGGCAATCTAAATACTCAAGGAGCAGTGAGAAAGTAAAGTATCCATCTGTGATCTTTTCTAGCTAGGAACTGTTTTGTGTTGATTCTGTTTTCCTTTAGATTTGAATCTGCTCCTAGGGCCCTATAGAAGGAAAAACTGGATGGGAGTGAAAGGTTTCAAATATAACTAGTGTGAATCATATGAACTGAGTGACTAGCTTGAACAGCAGGGACAGATGGAACGAGAAGCCCTCTAAGTTGTTCATCTTATCATGTATGATTGAAGCAAGTTAATTGTTACTAGTAGAAGAGGTTTAAGTAATCTGCACCAAACATGGACATTTTGACAATTTGTGTTTAGATATTTTTTTTTAGATAGAGAGGTGTTTTTGAAATATGTTCTGTATATGTTTTGCATGCAAAATGTTTACTGGTGGTAGAGACACTTTCAATAAGTGCAAATACTTGATAAAATATTAGAAAAAGGGTACTGGACTCCAGTGCTGTGATCTGAAAAGTCTTTGATTATTACTAATATTATATACAGTGATACAGTGTCACAAACTAGGTTAAGCAAAAAGTAACGCTAAACAAGGGTGCTTAGACTTTGTCAGCTGGAGTGAAGTGATGTGATCTCACTGAAGATACAGTACATGCCAGAGACATTAAATTAAATAATACGCTTAGACATGAAGTTATAAATAGGTAAGGTCATTTGAAAATGAAGACCTTTCACTCACTTACTGCTACAGACAGCTTACTTGAAGACATACCCCAAATGGTTAAAACAACATAAAAAGGAGTCTATTGACTAAGGTGAGAATGAAGGTATTGTGAATAATGATCCTTAAGTAGAAGTAGGGCTTGATTTAGTAAATACACAAAGATCTAGGAAGAAAAGAAGTGAAGAACTCTAAGGTACAAAACTAGATCTTTAAACACAGAGTTATTGTGTGGACAATTTGCTTAGTAATGGTGGCAAAGTGAGTCCTTTGAGAGTGTGTGAGATTACCAGAGGGAGATGGATCCTTCTTTCTGATCATGATACAACCATAACAGCTGAAAATCAAGACAGAGAAGATGAAGTATTAGTAGTTAATGACTCTATGTTAAAATGGCTGAAACAGTGTCTTCCAACACTGGCTAAAAGCAGAGCAGGTGTTGGTTTCTTTGAAGGTCTCTGTTTGTAGGATATAAAAAAGGATGCAAGGAGACTGCTAAATAAAACTAATAAATATTCAATGTGATCATCTTTGGTGGACACAATGGCATAGGTAGAACTCCTAGATAAAAAAATATTGAAGGAGGTGAAAGAAATCATAGATATGTGTTAAGAAAGTGGAATTGTGATATCCTTTATAGATATCCTTCTAGCTTCACCATTTGGAAGGAAGCAAGTTAAGTAGCAAATAAAGTGAATAACCTGGTAAGGCATTTCATGATTAAGATTGATACCAGTCAAATAAAAGTTTGGGAACACATGTTTGATAATTACAGATATTTTGGTATGATAACTTACAAGTAAATTATGTGAAGATTAAAGTACCAGGGTCAAGATTACTGATGTTACCTAAATCTTTTTTATAACTTCATATGAAAAAGTGACACAAAGTTTCACAGTTAACTCTTTTCCCCATGTAATGAAAAAAACATTGTTGATGAAATGAACTTACTGGAAACAACATTGCTTCTGCATTACATATACATTGCAGTCATCACTGAAACTTGGTTTAGTGGTTTGTCTGAAAGGGTATAGAAAATATCATAATATTAGACAAAATAAGCTTAATGGCGGGGTGTTGATTTGTTATTAATAAACTGCTCTTCATCTTTTTGGTGCAAAATTGAGCTACATCTGAACTAATCTCAGTCAAGATACTAAATTTTTATTTAAATTCAGAGATATTTGCATTTTGTAGTCAGCAGTAAACTGTGAGAAAAGTAAACAGTTTATGGATAAGTCTGCTAATATAACAACTTCTACTGTCTTAATGTGGGAGACGTAAACAGCCCAGCAGTTGAGTGGAACTCGTTCTCCTCACATATTCCCGTTGGACAACTGATGCCAGAAATACTTAATTCTATGCTGTTATATCAAAAAATTAGGATTTCAACTATGATTCATAATATACTATATGTGGCCCTTGCAACAGATTCTATAGATGTGGCTGACCTAAACATGACCTTCCTGTTAGAGATTCTATAGATGTGGCTGACCTAAACATGACCTCCCTGTTAGAGAGTCTATACATGTGGCTGATCTAAACATGACCTCCCTGTTAGAAAAAGTTGATCATCAGGATATACTATTTTTCATATAACATATGTAGCTAAAACCTGTAAACAATATACTTTGCAAATATTTTTTATGATGCTTCATTAATTGTGACTCAAGTTACTGGGTCTGGTTAAGAGAATTTGAGGGCATTTGTGCAGAGACCATTTGGAACTTTTTTATTCTAATTTACATGACCAGATACGTAGACATGTACAAAAAAAAAAAAGAGAAGGACGGACAGAAAGATTATAACAGTCCCTCTGATTGAACAACAAAGAAAAAGTGCAGCCGAAATGACGAAGGGATTATCCTTCAGAAAGAAGGATATTATGGTACACATAAGCATAAACAGCAAAGGAAAAAATTAGCACGAATTGGTCACAAATAATAAAGATAATTTGAAAAGAAAAAAGAAAATGCCTGAGTCTGAATACAGCTCCCGATACCAAAATATAATTTACACCTCTGGATGCAAGAAAAAAGTAATGTTTAGCACTTTCATCATAAACAGATAATTGGACTTTATCAAAACCTTTCAGGCATTCAATGAATCTTAATTTATAACATTGGAATAGTTAGAGGTGTGTTTTTTTTACCCAAAACCTCTGACTACTCTCTAATACTATAATTTTTTTGGCCTACAGACTAATGCATTCATGCAAGCATAGTTTCATTTTACAGTTGAGAGATGCATGATCACTTTTAGTTTTACTATATGGAAATGTTGCTTTGTGCTACAGACTAATACATGCATACTTGCATGTGGCAGCAGTTCATCATTGTCATCCCTGAACATGAAAACTGGCTCTGCCAGGAGTTGTACTGGCTTGTTGACATCCAGGACCATGCTCAGATGCAGTGCACCTACCTAAACATGACTGCTGTCTGCTGGATGAGCTCCATTCATGGAAATGCCCAAGACCACAACCCCAAGGTCTGCCACATCTGTGTGCAGACAGCACACTCACTGATGGAACAATGGAAGTACCACCAGTATGGGACCATGACCGGGCACAGCGACATTGGCTGACAGCAGATAATGTGGCTGACATATGACCACGAGGATGCCGTTCCCCTCTCAGCAGACATTCCATCACAGACACTGCTTGTTCCATGACAGACACCCCTGGTCCATCATAAACACCCCTTGTTCCAATGTGTCATTCATCCAATCCATTGAATCGGCAACACAGTGGAGACAGTCATGCATGTCAGACAGTGCTAGATCCACAACCCTGAGCATTTTTCTGGAGGACCTATGGAAACATGCCTGTGCTTAGATGATGGCCATAAGCATACGTTGAGTGGGACAGGAAGTGACATCTGCTCCAGGTGGAGGAGGGATAGCAGCCCTCTCCGAGCACCCCCGATCAATCCTTCTGCATGGCACCTTTCCCACACTTTGGCTATGACCCGACTCAGCAGGCACTGAAGACACAGTAGCCACACTTCCCTGATCAATGTCCTTGCTCTCCACCTGTCTAATATCTGTGTGATTAGTGAACTGGGTAGGCGTAGGCCTACTGGCTGTGTCCAGTGTAAATATATGGGATGACTGTATGTCAACCTGTGCATCAGACTGAATCTCTGCACCCCTTTGACTGTGCCTCAGGTTCCACCATCATCACTGGTGTCTGCTGATACTGTGACCGGTAGGTCACAGCCTACTGCAGCTGCTTGCCTTTCTGCAGAGGTTATCATGCCATTGGCTTTGTGGCACACATGTGCATATGTTCTACCATGGTCACCCACAGCATTGACATTAGCAACAATTTGCTGCCATACTAGCAGCCTATGGCACATATCTCACCTTCCTCTTTGAAGGAGAAAGGCACCATGTTGCTGAAAACCATCAATGATTGTTTGGTTTTCACCATCCATAAAGGGTCACTGACATGAATTCAGCCTTCTTGCTGGTTTTATTGTAGGTGCCCTAAAAGAAAAACAGATGTATAATACACAAAAGTATCATATAACTACAAAATAAATGTTTAGAGATACAACATAAAAGGTCAGTATTACCCACTGGAGAAACATTAAACAGTCTGGAGATGTGAAATATTAACAACAAGCAGGATGCAAAAGAAGGAGAGTAACAAGAGCAACATCTCCTTGTTAGTGTCACAAGACTAACTCACCTTAGCCCTCACCCTCATAAAAGAAAAGACATATGACCATTTTGGCTACCAAAACATCTTTGGAATGCTAAATGTGCTGTCAAAGGACCTATCCCTGAACACATTTATACATATTTCTCACACGCAGCATTCCTTTCCATGTATTTTTATGTCTTGCCAATCATGTCTACTTCTGAAATGGCTTGACAAGCAGGGCCATGCCATCAGTAAACTTCTAAATAATGCATACAGATAACACTGTGAAAGCCTGTGTTTCATATTAATGTTAAATACATTCCAATACATGCAGTATGTAGGTGAAAAAATAGAACCATATCTTCTGAGATTCAGTACTTCTCTGTACAGATATCCTGAAGAAAATACTTTCTATCAGTGTTGAAAACATATAGAACTCTCCTCAACATCAGTTTTCTAAACGACATAGCTGCCTTTTTATATGGTGTAGATTATTAATGGATTGCAGCTGTGAGTGATTACTGTTTGGGAAGAGGAAATCAAAACAGCACTGCAGGCTGCCTTATATCAACTGGGTATGTCAGCTTAGATCCAGAAAGTGTCTCTGGTGAAACCACATGCCTTTCTCATCAACGTAACACAGAGGCTACAAACCATACCATGATGTATGTGGATTGACTAAAAGCCATGTCACTGTAATCTGACTGGTATAGGATGAGGTCATGTCTGACTAGCCACCAAACCACAGTCTGACCATGCCCTGGTGGGATTACTGCATATCCAAAATTATCATATAGCTGATGACATCAGCAGAGTCTGTTGAGGCCAGAATAAGTGTCCCACATGCTGGTGTAAAATACCTTTGGTCATGTCAAGCAACAGCTTGCAGACACACACACACACACACACACACACACACACACACACACACACACACACACACACACACACACACACATACACACACACCCATACACACAGCTGACTTCAGAAATAGTAGAACCCCTACTTATCTAAGTGCAGAGGCTGCAGGACACAGTATTTTATGTAAGCAGCACAGCTCAGCATTGATTTTGTGTGTGTCAGACAACACTTTATAGCTAACATCAGCAGTGTCTTTTAAAGACAGGCTAAGTGTCCGACATGCTGGTGTAAAATGCTCTCAATGTCAAGCAACAGCTATCAGGCACACACACACACACACACACACACACACACACACACACACACACACACACACACACACACACACACACACACACACACACACACGCACACACATGGGCACACACGCACACACACACACACACACACACACACACACACACACACACACACACACACACACACACACACACACACACACACACACACACACACACACACACACACACACACACACACAGTTGATGGCAGTGAGAATAGAACCCCTATCTATCTATGCACTAAGACTACAGAACACAATTCTTAATGCAGGTTCCACAGCACAAGTATGATTTATATAGGACTGCAGGTGAACTTATGGTAGATGACATCAGCAGGCCATGTGAGAGTAGGATTGCCACCTTTTCAAATGGCCAAAGTGGGACATTTTTGGTACAAACATCAGATTTTACAGGCCAACACATACCCATGATCAATACAAAGAATAGAACTTAACTTTTTTGCCTAAATAAAAGCTTGTTCTTGTAGCATTTTAGTTGCTTATTCTGTTTCTTATAACATTTAGGTATTTTAGATACAGAATAACTGTTTCATGCAACTATTACATAAAATATAGGAAATAATTTTGTCCTAAAATCTCAGGACATTTGCCATTTTTACAATTTTTTGTCAGAACACAATTGCCCAAAGAGGGACTGTCCCTCGCAAAGTGGGACTGGTGGTAACCCTATGTGAGAGACAGGTTGGGGGTACCATGGCACAAGTCTGATTTATACATGAGTGCAAGTGAACTTATAGTAGGTGGCATCAGCAGATCATGCAAGAGACAACAGGTTGGGAGGGCTGCATGAAATGGATGTGTAGGCTTGTGCAAGTATCAAAATACTGGCAATCCATGTCATTGGAGAAGTAATTGTAGGATACCATGTCTACTCTTCTGACTAGACACACAAAGTTGACTGTAATGAGAACAGAACCCCTCCCTATCTAAGTGCACACACTACAGACCACAGTACTTAATGCAAGTACCACAGCACAAGTCTAATTTATACAGAAGTGCAGGTGGACTTGTAGTAGAGGACATCAGCAGGCCATTTGAGGAGCAATGGTTTGGGGTGCCTGCATAGCCACATAGCTTCATAGCATCATATGAGGCTACTAGCCTAATAGCACTGGACTGCTTAGAAGTTTATTTTTGTAACAACACAAGTACCCTTATTGAACATAGTTGGATGTTTGAGTTTAGCAGAGAGAGGTAGTGAGCACCATCAAATGGCCCTGTCCATGATGGCACACACAACATTATGCATTATACTTTGTAATGTGGTTGGTATATGTGTGGAAAAAGTACTGAGGCACCAGGGTTATAATGCTTGGTGGTGGTGGTGGTGGGGGGCAACACATGCATGTATTGTTAATATATGATATATAGCTGGATTGGGCCCTTAGTCTGCAATGTTTCCATATGTAGTTTTATAACATACAAAGTAAATGGACAATAAACACCAATAATAATGCAGCATATATAGAGTTCCATAGCACAAAGTGCAGCAAGTTTGTGCAATGGTTAACAAAGTGTACATGCATGTGAGATGCACCTGTTTGCTCGTAGGTAAGCAGTGCACAAACATGAGCTGCACTGCTAACGTCTGACAGTTAGTATTGATTATCTAACATATACCCACTGGTTATCAGCACAGTGTTTGCTCGATGCGACACTGGCAAGCAATGCAATTTCATGGCTATTTCATGTACAGGCCGTTGCATATGTGTTGTTGGCAAAAGTGAAGTCCATGCCAGTCCAGATAGCAGGAATACATTTACAGGACTATAGTACACAGTATACATTCAGCCATGCATTTGATCATAAATGTGACAATACATAGATTACTAATCAATAAAAATGATAGTGTATAGAATATACTGTATTTGAACCCAGAACCATGTGCATGGCAGTCCTACACTTACACTTGTTGCCACAAGAAGAGTGAGGAAACAGTTGTCTGTGTTGCACTTTATTGCTGTAAATGCAATGTCACAGTGGTAAAACAAAGGTTGAACACACTGTACTAGAGCCCAGTGCCACCTGTACTCCAGGCTGGGTTTTTGGGGTGGTCAAGAGCATTAGATGAATTTATTTGGTTTCTATTTTTGGCTGAATGTTTCCTAGGTGGTCTGCATTTCCTGTTTCTGCAATGCTGTGCTTCATGCAAACCAGATAAGCACAGCCAAACTTGAAATTTATTTATTCTCTAGTTCCACTGTTTGCAATACATAATGCATCATACAAAAAGCGAAATTAAAAACAAGAAAAATAAGGAAAGAAAAAAGTGAGACATACATGAAATGAGGAAAAGTGATGTATGAATAAACAGTAGAAAATGATAGTACACATAAGATATTTCTACATAGTTCAGGATTTGAACTCTCACACCAATGCAGCTTCTAGTTAGTCCTATTGGCACCAGCAGCAGCACCGTTGGCTTCAGCCTGTAGCACATACAGATGGATACAAGCAGCAGCATCTCCTAGCATTGCACCCCTGTAGATTTTCCATGTCACTACTCCAGCAGCTTTGAAGTATGCAGGAAAAATCAGTATGAAGTCTACATGGATGCTTTATAGCTTGTTGAATAGCTCCACCATGTTGAATTATTGCTTCATTAACATGCAGTTCACCTGCTTATGCTATAATTAGTGCGTATTAAACACACTTGTGGCTTGTGCGTTAGTGCGCTATTTGTGCCTCCATGCACCTCCATGTATGTTCATGTACCTCCTCATAAATAAGATAAGCATAGGCAAAATTGGTATTGCTTTCCTCTGTTCCCATGATATTATGCAAACATGGAGCACAAAAAGTGAAGGAAAGGTTGCACACACTGTACTAGAACCCAGGGCCATCTATACGCCAACCCTACACATACACATGCTGCCACAGGAACAGTAACATGACAAACACAGGGAAACCTTCCATTCATTTCTCCATTTGCTGTTATTGCAGTAAGTGCTGTATTGCACAAACAATGACCAAAATAGTAAAACAGTGCTGAAACTAGTAAACCATCCACTAAATGTCCCATCCCTCCAGAATCTACTCCAACCCTATTGCACCACCAGACCACTAAGATCCAGCAGCAAAAACCACTTGCAGATCACTAAAGCCAATAACTCTGCTGGTGAAGCAATATTCTCTTGTGCCATAGCCAAATTATGGAACTCACTCCCACCCACAATTACCTCCATACCATCATGCACCCACTTCAAAACTTTACTAAAAACGCAACTAAAAACATGCTGGCTATGCCCTTGCAACTCCCACTCTAATATCATCCACCCCATCCAACCACTACCTTTCTTTCCACTCCACTAACTACCTTGATTATAGCAAGCTCAGATGCACATAAGCCAGTACTTATTATACAGCACGAAGTTCTTCTTGTAACATCTGTTAATGTCTGGTATGCACTTCAAAGATAAAGATTCTAGTTGTCTACTGATGTACTATGTTCTTCATCTGTAAATATGTTGTAAGTAATTGCTATGTAAATTGTTATTCACTATGTAATCCAATGTATATACTGTCTGTTTATTTTAACTGTGGAGCTTTTCTCCCCAGGCCTCCGCTGAAAATGGACCTACGTCTAGTCGGACACTCCCGGTTAACAAATTTAAATAAATAAATAAATAAATTTTACCAGCAAATGAAGAGGAGGTTACATCTTAATGAAACAGAATGTTTGAATTGTGCACTGCTTACATGCATTTCTGTAAGTCTAACTGACAACCCCCAATGTCATCATTCACTGTTGCCATCCATTGAAAACAAACACTGAGGGAGCGCCAACACAATGTGAACATCCCTACATGTTTCCAATTTATTGGGATTCAGCAATTCTATTGAGTTCAGAACTCATTTGCATCTTCACCATGCTGACAGCCCTGAATCTACATGGTTGGCAACTATGTAGTCAGGCAAATGAAGGGGAACTGAATGTTGAACACATAAGGGAGGGCATTTCTTTGCTTTATATATGCACATAGGAGTACTGTTTCTGAGAAAATGTGCCTGTATTTCATCAGCTATGTACTGTATATGTTTACATGCCAATATGAATATAGTCTGCTTCATGGGGTTTATACTTTTAGCTGTCTGCAGTAGTTACAAGTATATTCTTTATTTGGGGGTAGGGTGAGCAAAGCTGCATTTAGTCATGGCACTTGAAAAAGATTGTTGCTATTGTTACCCAACTTTTGTTGCATTCATCCTGTATTGAACTGGAATTATGTACCTGCTTTCACATGTTAAGGTCAGTTCTGTACCAATCTAACAACTTTTACTTGCTTTCCTGTCCATGTAGACTCCTTTCTGTGGCTGTATTTGAAAAGTTTTCAAATACATGGGGAACACCAGCACAGAGTCAACATGGTTGCTTTAGAGCTTGTTGAATTGCTCCACCATGTTGGCTTGCTTGATTACCATACAATTTAGCTATTTATGCTGTAATCAGCACACCACTACATGAAGTTTGCTAAATCTAAAAATATCGTCCGCCATGTGCACATCAATCCGCAACATGCACATGGTACAAAATGACTGTGTAGCCTTTATTGAATCCCCCTAATATCTTTATCTAACCCAAAACAACAACAACAAAAATCTCTTCATATTAACATAATACATGAAATGCTTAAACATGGCATTGTTCATTTCCTTAAATCCTTCACTTTAACAGTATCTCCATTTTACTTGCATAAAATAAATCACAACTAAGGCAGGTAGCTAAATATACCATTCCACAGGCACTGCAGTAAAAATTCTCCAGGTAAGGAACAGTCCTGCTGTAATCCTTTACTGCAGAACTGGGGCATTACTAAAGAACTTGCATTAACGACACCCACATTTCGACATTCACATAACTTTGTTATATTTTTACACAATTATTCTCATGAAACCATTTAGTACTGTTGTTCCTCACATACTCCACTGTATTGTATCAATTTTAATGATTTATTCTGATGTAATATCAGTTCCCAATCTTAATGTAAAATGGATTTGATGCCATACGCATCTATAGACAAAAATGTAAATGCCCTGTTTATATCTAAATACTTCATATTATATGTATAGAATGAACAGTATTAGGAAAAAAAGTGTGGGATTGAACATAGTACTACTTCCATAATTTTTTTTTTCTGAACTCATCTAATAATATGGTTGGTTAATCTTTTAAGTAGCACTTCCTTAAGAATGTATGAATAAAAAAATAAGCAATCAACTGGAATTAATATAGAAAGTCTGACTATTTTCCCCTTAATTTAAATCTTTTTTTGATACAGTGATGATGATTGCCAGTTTCTGCAGTTATTTTCTGTTTTGAATCTCCTGAAAGGCTGTGGTGCTAGGAAACATGCTGCTGATATACTGAGTAGCTAGATCTCTCCCTGATGCACTGGATAATTTCTACCTTAGTGACTTATTTGACAGAAGGTTTCTAAAATGTTATCTTGTATGCAAAATGTATGCCATAAACCGAGAAATTTGGAACATGTATAAAACAACACATGCTAGATGAATGAAACTATTGGATAAACATCTTGAAGTTGCCAATAGTAACAGTTCTCAAACTGAGAATCTAAGCCAATCATATATTCCTTGTTGTAAAAATTATTAAAAACCATGAAACCCAGACCATTTGTAACATTAGTGACTGTATGGTCAGAATTCAAACAGAGCCTGAAGAAGGTAATAAATTTGTTCTAATAAAATAAACAAAAACAAATGATTCTGTGCTTCAAACAGTAAATTATTGGAGAAAAGATGTTTCAAATAATGTTGCACCATTGGTTGGTATTATTACTGTAAATAAGTTTGAATGTGACAGTTTCTTAAATCAGGTAAATAACTTGCATCAGGAAACTAGTTAAACAGTTTGGATTGTTTGAATAAGGATGTTGATTCTCAGGATAAAAAAGATGTTTCAGGAAAAATGAAATACTAGAAACTTATAATGGAGGTTGGGAAATGTTTAAGAAGAAGCAAAGAAAAGAAGAAGGGCCATTGGTTTGACTTACTAAATAACAGTAGGGACATTTTTGATGTACAGGGTTTACCATTAACAGTAAATAACTACATAATTAATGTTAACCATTCAGAATTAGGGGAATAGGAAATTCTCATTATTGGGGATTCAATGCTTAGAAGCGGAATATTTTTTGCTAAGTTTGTGAAAGAAAAGATTAGAGTTTCATTCTTAAGAGGGTGTACAATAAGAGGTATCAATGTATTTAGAGAAGCCATATGCATGGTACAGAAAAGATAAAATAGCTATAGTGGTTGGCGAACATTATGGTGTAGGAAGGACAAATGGATTGACCTTTACTTCTGGGATTAATAACCACATACACTTAAATGAAAGATTTAATTTGGTTCTGTCCTTTTGAGATTTGTTCCCTGCACCACATAGGTTCATACATTCATCTTTTACTTAAAGTTTCAAAGAATTTCATCAACACTATTAGAAAGGAATGTTTCAAAAACAGTCATGGCTGTAGCAAGCTGTGCATAAATACAGTTTAGAAAACACTTTTTGGTAGACACTTTTTTTAATCACATCAGCAATAGGATCCTAAGCAAGGTGCTTAATAAGACTGCTCAATCCTTTTTGAAAGGAACAAAGTGGAAATTGATAAGGAGCTAAGCAATGCTAGCAGTTTAAACAAAAAAGGTTAATGACTTGGAGGCCAAAACCAAGGCTCATAACTATGGTATAATTTTTATTATCAAAATATGGATCAGTGAGGTGAACAAGCCATTGTCCCCTGCAGGCTTCTTTAGAGCAAACAGAAAAAAAGGAGGTGGAGTTTCCATATGTGTCAACTCTTCTTAAAAATCATCAACAATATGTGCTGACTCTGAAATTAATGGGGCTCTCTGTCTTTATCTAGTTGTGATTTAAAAGTGTTTTGTGCAACTCTGTGCATGTGTTGTTTTTTCCAGTGATATTATATGATTCTGGGTGATTTAAATGCACTTGCTTGCTTGTTACCTGGGACAATTATCACCTTGCTAATGATGTTATTTTCAATTTGGTTAGATCTAGTGTTGAGCTTAGATATTCTCAGTTGACTAAGGATCCAACAAGGGAAGGCAATGCCCTTGATGTTGTTATGATCAAGAAATATTTAGTAAGAGCAGTAGATATGAGATTATATGTTCTGATCATTTATAAGTTTACTGGGAAGCTGAGAAAATAAGTTAAGTTTGGTTTAAAGCATAATTCTCCAACATTAAGATATTATCAAGTGGATTATTCAGCTATTAAAAATGAAGTAGAAAATTGGAATTGACAGGTAACTATGAAAGATAAAAAATTTAAGCTTACTGGAACATTTTTTATAAATATATTTCTCTTTGTGATCATTTTATTCCAAGGATTAAGAACAACAATTGACTAAAGAAGCATAAAGAGTGGTGGATGGGTAAACTCAATGAACTAGGGAGAAAAGTGAAAAACATTTACAGAGGATTAAAGTAATTACTAATAATATAAAATGAACATAGTATATGAAAAATGGGCATATATTTAGGCATTTGCAAAGATCTGCTAGAAGGAAATATAAGTTTTAACCTACACCACTGATAACAAAAACATTCTATTTAGGGATATAAGGAGTTGTAGGGTGGATATTAGGTCAAATATTAGTGTTATGAAAGATTGTGTAATATTCACAGATGCATCTCAGTTGGTAGAGTTATTTGCAGATTAGTTTTCTTTCTTGTCAAATAACAATTCCACTTGTTCTAATTTTGCATTCAGCAACCTCAGTTAAACCTGCCCAATTATAAGGTTATTTTTTTTTGTCTAAAATTTCTAAAAGTCTATTACCTTATCTCTTCTGGTTATATCAGTTTTTGTTTTCATGAATGGTTTGTTCCTTAGATATGGAAAACAGTTGTTGTTTTTCCTCTTTTAAAAGTGGTAACACACATACATTAAATAGTTATCACCTTAATAGTCTTACATGTATTATCAACAAATGTTTTGAAATAATTTTATGCTCCTTAATAAAAAAGAGTTATGTTCAACCCTGGATATTTTTCAGCATGGGTTTACTCGAGGGCGATCTTGTCTGACTAACCTGTTAAATTTTTACCATAATATCTGTGAGTTATTCAATGTGGGTTTATCTTTTGATAGTGTCTACATGGATCTAACCAAAGAATTTGAATCTGTCCCCCATGTCGAAATTAAGGTGATCTAATTTAAACTTGGAATAAATAACCGCATGATAAAGTGGGATGTTGCTTGGCTGACCAAGAGAACACTTAAGATAAAAACTGAAGATAACATTTCAAAAGAAAGGAAGGTTGCAGCAAGTGTCCCTCAGAGTTCTGTTCTAGGACCCTTATTGCTTAATCTGTTTATGTCTGACTTCCCATCTAAAAATAATATTTTTGTTAGCAAGGCTAATTTGCAGGGATTCCTGAATGCCATTCAGTTATGGTTTTAAAAAAAAAAGGTCTTTAATGCTAGAAAAAACTAAGATGTAGTACCTTGGCCTGAATAATCCTTGCTTTATTTATGCCTTTGATAATATTTTTGTAAGTTATGTGGGCAAAAACAGAGATTTACGTTGTCATGGACTATAGTCTGACATCAGATGACAATTTAATAATTGTAATAAAAAATGTTGCTTTGTTATTAGAGACATTGTACATTGTATCTCTAGTCAGAAATATTTTACAAGACAGATTCATGGTGTTAAGAATTACAATTATAGAAATAGACTTGAATGGCTGTCTCTATATTTCTTACATTAAACACTGGTTAGAGCAGACCTGATTCTGATATATAAATGTTTTAATAATACTGTATTATCAGTCACTTAGGGTCTCATATTCATTCCTTACAGAGTACTAGAAACACACACACACACACACACACACACACACACACACACACACACACACACACGCACACACATATATATATATATATATATATATATATATGTATACAGAGAGAGAGAGATAGAGAGAATGAGAGAGAGAGAGAGATTTGTAAATATGTGAGACTCTTTTTTGGGGGAAAACCTCTTTATATCACAGGGTTGGGGAACTATGGAATGATCTCCCTTGAGAGATCAGAAAGGACATTAGTCTCAATATGTTTACAACACTTATCAACTGTTGGTTTAACAATAGTATTTTAAGACCTTGGTAACAGCTGGCAAACTCATTTATTGTGCCTGCTGAGGCTCTGGGTTTGATTCAGAGAGACACTCAATACTAGACTGGATTCTTACAAATAAACCAGACAAACTGAAAAAAATAGGCTGCATCTCAGATAGCATAAGTGACCACATACCAACATATGCCATCAGAACTCACCATAACCTAGATAAACATATTATGTCTAATCAAATGCAAAATACAACCAATTTCAACAAAGATATTTTCAATGAAACACTAAAACAATTTAGCTGGAATGTACTTTTTGCAATGCCACTACATACAGCTGTAGAACACTTTAATAACATATTCTTACAGACCTTAAATAATCTAGCACTAGTACGTGATAAAAGAGTAAAGTCCAACTCCACACCATGGTTGACAAAAGAAACAAACAAAAAAAATAAATAAATAAAATAATGATAAAAAAGGGATAAAACCTGAAAAATTTGGTATAAAATAATACTCAAAATGCCTTCTAGCAATTTAGACATCTTAGAAACCTTGCAAAAATCCATGTCAATCATGATAGGCAAACATACTATACAACCTACAAGACAAACATAAAAACAACCCCAAACTTAAACTACTCCACTCTGGGAAGACAACCATTCCCTTTCCAAAAACAGATAAGATGACAGACTCTGTCCCCACCCAGTTTAATTCTTACTTTACCCAATCAATATTATCTCTCTTAGACACTAGTATAGCTGACCCCTTTCTCTATCTCTGTCCAGTCAAAACTTCCCACAGCTCTTCTGTTTTAATCCGGTATGTACCTCACTCATAATGAAGCTGCTCTTCAAACTAAAAGCTGCTTCCATCAGGCTACCTAAAAATGGTCACAGAAGTCATAGTCTTCCCTGTGTCCATACTAATTAATAGGTCCATAGAAGAAAGATACGTCCTATCGCTCCGGAAAAAAAATTCCTACATCATACCACTGCAAAAAGGTGGCACATGTACAGAATTTAATAACTACAGACCAATAGCAATTCTCTCCCCCCTCTACAACATTAGAGAAATGCATCCATATGCAGCTGATGCAATACCTTACCTCAAATAACCTCCACTCAGAAACACAGCATGGCTTTAGGCCTCAGCACAGCACCACTACTGCACTACTACTTTTTTCCATTACAGTAGACCAACATAGAAACAATGGTTTGCTTGTGTCCACCATGTTCTTAGACTTGTCAGAAGCATCTGCTACTGTCTCGTACCTGCAACTGGTTGTTTGACTCTCCTCAATAGGACTTTCATGGTACTCTTTGTTGTAGTTGCTTATTTACCTGTCTTGAAGGCAACAAGCCATTAAATGACAATCAACATACTTATCCTTTCAACCAGTTACTACAGCTAACCCTCAGGGCT
Organism: Protopterus annectens; assembly: GCF_019279795.1. Classification (NCBI taxonomy): domain Eukaryota; kingdom Metazoa; phylum Chordata; order Ceratodontiformes; family Protopteridae; genus Protopterus; species Protopterus annectens. Next base: position 1,548,522,863 of record NC_056728.1, read on the forward strand.
CTATCCTGGGGCACTCCTATTTAATATATTTTTAATGACCTCCACACCTCCACTCACCAAGCTAGCTTAGTATGCAGATGAATCAGCATTAATATATGTAGCCTCAACAATAAATACACTCCAATACATTACCCAAAAATCTTTCTCCTCTGTAGAAACCTGACTCAAAGAATCAAACCTCATACTCAACCCCAATAAAACTAAGTTAATGCTTTTTTACTTGAAAAAGTTGCCAAAATCCAAAGCAATCTTTTACCATAAAGTCACCAAATGATACTGTCATTGAAACTACAACTCACAGTGAACTTGCAGGCATTATAATAGATGATAATCTCAAATATGACCAGCATATACTGCACACCATTAAATATACACACCAGAACCTATACTCCCTTTATAGCATCAATGGATTCCTTATAGATACTGCAAGAAAAACTGTAGCCACCACCTTCTTATTGCCAACTCTGTTATACTCTGCTCCTATCCTAACAAACTTAATACTCAAAGAAAAAAACTTGCCTCCTGCTACAATAAAATAGCTAAATTTGCCACCAGTATGCCTCAGAGGACCCACCATTGTCATAGCTTAAAGTAATTAAACTGGCTTGAACTACACAGCTACCTAACATAGTCACAGCTAACTAGAACACACAAACTCATTCATCATCCAGAAAAATGCGCTGAACTGCAAAACTTATTAATGCCCTACTGTCCAGCAAGGGATCTCTCCTCTATTAAGAGATTCTTATTAATTACAAATGCACAAATAATGTTGTAGGAGACTCACTCTACTCCCAATACATTGCTAAACTCTGGAATAGTATCCACATGCAAATAAAACTCTCCAACAAACTCAGTAGGTTTAAAACCACAGCTTAAACAACATATTAACCAATCCTGGCCCTGTACACAACATCTTAACCAATCCTGGTCCTGTACATGCTCATCACAAGGTTAAAACTTTTTCACTGTGCAATACTATCTAAATGTTCTCCTTAACCATTATATTCCCAACCTCGTACTGAAATGACAAAATATTTTTTTTACATAACTGCTACCTATACAATCCATTAATTTTCATGTGGGTTTTCTCTTTAGTAACTTCCACCTCTGTAACATTTTAGAATGTATGAATATAGCTACTGTTTGTGTTTAAATATAAATGCAAATATAAGTACTCCGTGTTTAACTGGAACTTAATACAAATCAATGTAAGTAAATTGAGCTTTTCTCCCTAGTCCTGCTCCGAAAATGGATATTACCCATTTGGACTTTCCCAGTAGATAAAGACAAATAAATAATGCAATAAAAACAAACTGGCATGCATTGAACCAGATGGTGTTCCACAGAAAATTATTTGTTTTAAAGTATACAAAATATTCTTCAGTCAAGTTCCATGGACAGTTCCATTAACCTGATTCCAAATCACTGAAAATGTCAAACTAAGAGATTCCATAATCAAAGTCTTTTCTGTGTTGTAGGATAACAGAATAAAGGTCTTTGACATCAGTTGTAACAAATATAATGCCGTCTGCAAAATCTACCTCTGAAATAAAATTTAAAAACTTGTCATGAGCCTTTCAAGAAGTACATGCAATAATCAAAACGAGTCTTCAATTTCCTGTCAACAAAAGTAGATAACGGTTCTGTGATGGAACCTTTAGCTAAAATGCTGGGATAATGGTGTGTATGAGCATTTTTACATATTTTAGTGGCTTTCAAAAATTGCTAAAACAATGGAGGTGTTAAATAATAAAACATGAAGTATACAGTGACTGGCCATTAATATTCAAAAATGAGCCAGCTGATTGGTCAGCCCAACCAGCTTGCCTGTTGTAAATCCGAGAATATACCAATGGAAAAAGGTCTGGTCGCCTGGACTTTTTTCCATTAGCATATGTCATAACTGTTTTACTTTTCTTTGTTTTTTTATTTATTGAAAAAAAAAAAAGAAACTGGGAGACTTTTAATGAATGAGGGAGATGGTGCAGACAAAAATAAAAGGATAAGCAGGTATGTTCTGCAAAACTATAGAAACTTACCTGATTATCCTTTTATTTTGCCTGTGCCAGCTCTCCCTCATTCGTTAAAAGTCTCCTGGTTTCATTTTTTGTTTTGTTTTCAATAAGAAAAAAAAAAAAAGCAATGGAGAGCTTCTTTTCTCTGTTGCTTCCTTTGCACAGCCTTAATGTATTGAGTAAGTGTGGGAACACAAGTCCCATACACATGCACAATACATCAGAAAAAGCCCCAGGATACCACAAAAATGCAGAAGGGCAGCACAGAGGCATTATACAAAGACATTATTTAAGAAAGTAAGTATTTTTATTCTAAAATAATATCATTGTATAATAGCAATAACCGACTCCGTGGTTGTGGTATATTGACTTTAACCCATGGTTGGCTTTATTTAATCACTCGGGATTCACCCTTATGATTAAACCACACCAACAGTGGGTAAATCCTCATGTTCTGCTAATTGTGGTAATGAGGTTGAGGTCTCTGGACCATGTGGTGCGGAGGGATTGGGATTTCTTTAGATGTAGTATTTCTAACAGAGCTGGGTCAGACATGGCTTTGTAAATCAAGCAGAGATTGCCTCTAAGTAGGCAATATGAGACAGAGAATAGTTGGAGATTTTTGAGTCTGTCCATATATGACAAGTGTTTAAGGCCTAGGATCCTCTTTGTGAGGTACTTTCTTCTGAATGAAATGTATATTTGAGAAGTTTTCTAGCATAAAAGTTCTGGATAAAAATATATTAAACACATACTACTCTGCCGGGCTGTGACTATACAAGGATACCTGAGGATACCTGATCAGACTTGTCCTCAGGACCAAACCCCTGTACATCTGAGAGGTACAAGTTTCTGTTTTTGCACTTAATTTAGACTATGCTAGTTCTAATTTTAAATACCCTGCTTTATTTTGCGCTGTGGTGGATTTCTACATTTAAAATTGGTTTAGCAATTTATCTCCTGGTAAGAGAAGGGGGTGCTGCTATTGTTCTGAGCAAATTTTGCTAGTGGCTACAAGTGTGTTATGTTTTTTAATGGCTTGTATGCACTGGTTTGTCATTTAATCTCAGTGTGCCTGTGGATGGCATCATTCTTTTCTGCTAGGCTGTGACTACAGGAGGAAGCCCAAGTATATTTAATCAGAATTGCCCTCAGAATTAATCTCCACTACTGAGAAGTACACAATTCTTTTTTTGCACTTAAATTAGAGAATGCTAATGTTGATTTTAAAATACTCCTTTCTCTTGAAAAAAAAGTATATATATATATATATATATATATATATATATATATATATTTGTGCTGGGGTGGATTTTTTCAGCATTTCAAACTAATTTAGTAAGTTATCCCCTGGTGAGAGAAGGGGTGCTGTTATTGTTCTAGGGGGAAACAATTGCTAGTGGTTGCAAGGGCAATATGTTTTCCTGACCTACCTGACTGTTATGGTTTGTTGTTTATATTCTGTGTATCTGCAGAAGTAATAGCTCTAATCTGCTTGACTATGTCTATATGTGGATGCTAAAGGATACCTAATCAGATACGACCTCAGAACCAAACCCCATTACATCTGACAAATGCAGCTTATTTCAAAGCAGGGTTGCACATTGAAGAGAACTATTTAAGATGTTCCAATTGTTCACTCTATCTGGCTCGGTAACAAAAAAAACTAGAAGTGATGTTACTGCTGACACTTTCTTATTAGGTATTGTATTAACAGGACGGCAGTATCTAACTGGGTACACCCACACATGCCTGCAAACTCTGGTCACAGTTGCAGACAGTTGTAGATGCATGAGAGCAGTTGTGTGCACCTAAGGTCCTTTGCAGAGAGGCGTATCAGTTTGTGATGAGTTCCTTCTTGCTATAAACATATTGTTAATTGTCTCTTCCACTATATTGAAAAGTTGTGGGGATTCTGACCTAAAGACTAATTCATGCTAAGATCTGTAAATCTGGACTAAATCTGGGGTTGTGGAATCCAAACCAATTTATAGTCTCTATCTTCAAAAAATATTACTTATTACAGTTGTCCTTACTGTTTTTTGCACTCATCATTTGCTGTCTGAAGCAGACATTCTGAGCAGAAATCCAGTCATTGATATAGACTAATATTTGTCGCATCACTGTAGTAAGTTATTGTGATAGAACCCAAGCCAAATCCTTTGCACTAAACTGCTGTTGTGGAACACAGGCTAAATCATTTGTACTAAGCTGTTTTTTGGGGTACTGTGCTTACAGAAATATAAGTACCACAGCGTACCACCTGAAAATATCATCAGGACCAGGATGCTTGTATAAACCAATAATTTATTAAAATCCACACTCAATGACCACTTGGTTACTGCTCAAGCTAAGTGCTTCCATTTCTGATAAAAGGGAACTTCATCAGAGCTACAGTGATCATAAAACCCATATTTTTTAAATTTAAACAATCAATCAGAAAACTAAAATGACATCACATGACATGCTAAAACGTGTCCGTAAAATAATACTGTACAAAATTCAATTCATCAAAATATAAATTCATGTCTAAAAGAAAAGTATGAATTTAATCAATCAAATCAACTTGATACAAATTAATTTAATAATATGTGTATAAACATTAATTCCTTTGCCTACATATCAACCTATCTGAAAAATTTAATCTGAAAAATGTTTTGTTCTCCTAAAAATAAATTACATTCAAAAGTAAAATATATATATGTTTTCCACTGGACTAAAATTTGGCTCTTCTTAATTTTAAAACACTTGAAATAGATATATGGTCATCCATACCCAGTCCTCTAAACAGAGAACAGAACTCCATACCATGTCACAGCCAAATACCACACCCCCTCCATGTCACCTATAGTCCAGGAAGTATAATTAAGCAGACTGATATCCCTATCAAACCTAACACTGTTCTCTTGGGAGACTTCAACTATCCTTTTGATAATTTCAACCTTAATTGCCACACTAATTTCCTGTATTCAAGAAAATGTTTCCATCTTCCCTATCTTGGGTCCTTCAAAAATTTATCCAGGACTGCAAAATTGTGCTTTATACTTGTCTCCCCCTCACGTTGTTGTGTATGCTTAAATAAGGAGTTTTTAATGCCAATTTTACTAATCTCATATAAATGTTTATATACCCTCTTTTTTAGGGGGTGTCCAGTCTTCCCAACATAAAAAACTAGGTAGTCCTGACAGACTGCAATACACCCCACTCCAGATCTTTCACAATTAGTTATTGAGTTAGTTCTCAAAAAATGGCCATTATACATAAGAGGTAGTGTGTCCCCCCTGCAGCACATACTTACAAGAATTCCACAAAACACTTCCATGTCCCCATTTTCTTAGAGTTTAATTAAAAAAAATCCATTGTTTGATTTTTATTGTTTAATTTTCCAAACTCATTTTTTAAATTCTTACCTCTTTTATACACAAAAGTGGGTTTGTCACACAATATTTTTCTGATGTTACTGTCAATATTAAAGATAACCCAATTTCTTTGTATAATTTCAGAGATCCTACTATATTGTAGAAACATGTCCCTTTGCTAATTTGGTTTAATTTCAACTTGTTCACTTCCTTTTCCTTTTCCATTCAGCACCAAATCCCCTTCTCCCAAAACAGGTTTAAATTTCCTTATCTATTTTTCAGTGATTGGTCGGGGTAGTCCCTCTACCTAAACATCTCACATAAGCAATCAATTTCAACCTCAAATATATAATTCTCTGATATCATTCTGGACAACCTAACGATATGTCCTTTATCAAGGTGATCTTTGAAAATTAGGATGGTTGCTCTTGTAATGTAAATAGGAATGAAGGAAAGTCTTCTTCCTAAATTTGTGTTTGGCTTAAACCCAGTATTATCTTTAATGAGACACACATCTAAAGAATTAGTTTCCTGTAGTGCATGTGAATAAGTAAACTTCAAAAAATGTATAGTAAAATTAATATATTATAGAAAAAATGATTCTACCCCTGTTTCTTTCCACAAAATATATATATCATTTATAAACCTGAAATATTTAGTCTAACAGTTGAAAAAAATATGAATCGAAAATAGATACGCACTCACCTATTTCTGCATGACTATATTAGCAAATATGAGTGGTCATGCTGTACCCATTCTCACCCCTTCACATTGGTTGAAATATTCTCCTACAAAATGCAACACTGTTTCATTAAGATTGATAATCAAGTTCAACCTCTTTGAGTATAACAACTCACAAGTAATAAGGGCCTTTCTAAGCCACAGCAGTCCTAAGTCATGTGGGATACATCCAAACAAATCAATAACATCAGTGGTAAAAAATAAAAAATTAACATTCCATAAATTGTTGCTAACAAGATTAACATTCCATAAATTGTTGCTAACACCTTTCAAAAATGCCAAGAATCTTTTAAAATATGAGGGTGTCACCTTAAAAATGTATTTTAGGGCCATAAAAAAACTACAATTGAATAAGTTTTGGACTCTTGTGTAGCTGCTATAAGTCTTAAAGGGGGGTTCATTCACATTTTTGTGAATTTTAGGTATCCCAAAAACTGATGGAACTCTGAGATTGGTAACCTGTAGAAACTGCTATTCCTCTTGTTTTATCAATCCCTGCATCACGCAATCATATAAAAATATGTCTATCTTCTTGGTGGTTGGTGACTTCAAATCAAAGGGGGGGCTGCAGGAAACAGCTGAATGGGTGTGGTCAATGGGAAGGGGTGTGGCCAACTAGAAAGGGGAGGTGCTATGCTCAAAACCACAACAACTAACTAAATACACTGCCCTGGGTGCCAAACCATCATTATGAGAGTTCAATCAAGACAAAATGAAGTGTAGAAGAATAAAAATATTTCAAGGCATTGGCTGCATGACAGCTTACTTAATATCTAGATGGAAACAAAAAGGTTGTGAGGCATGAAAAATAAATTAGTTTTTAAATACATTAATGGAATGCCAGTCAAAATCAAGTAGCACTCAACTCAAACTACTTCTTGCACTGCAGTTCTAATTATAATTTATATTCAGCTTTATTAAAGTACCAAGTAACATGGGGAAAGTAGAAATGTCTGATGCCCCCACTTGTAAAAATGTTTCTTATCCAAAAAAAGACCTGCTGCCTGACAACTATCTACTTGTTTCATGGGGAAAACATGATCAAAGTAAAAAATGAAAAGCAAACAACAAATAAGCTCAAGATACATTGCTTAAAGGGATTACTGTACAGGCTATGGACCACGCGATTGGCATTCTGTTTAGTTTACGGGTAAAGCCTGCAGAGATGACTGGAAGTCTCCAAGTGTAATGAACTTCTTAAAATAATGTAATCTGTCCTTTATTACTAATACTGTCATACGCATTTCAATACTCAAGGCTTATACATTATTTAGTTAAGTATTCTTTACATGGCAACAACAGAAAGGCTTTCAATGTTGGCAATTCTTTAACAGTATGCTTATTAAAGCTTACTTGCATCTTACAATCTTAGCCAAGCTTACCTGATGGTCATTAAAGTATTGCTACTTAAACACAGAGCAACAGGCACTTTGAGTAATAAGCATAAATCAACAGTACAAAAAATATAACAGAAACCAGACCATTCTGCAAAAATCAAGGACAGATGAAAAGCCACTCTAGTACTTGTGTCTACCTTGGATGTGGGGGGATACTCTGCACATTTACACTGCATAACTTCTCCTTGCCTTGCTTGGACACATCCAGAGTCACTACATGGGGGAGTGGGGTGCAAGAAGTATGTCACAATTTGAAATGTCTCTGGCTGACTGTGATGGCCCTGACACATTTGTCATACCTCTCAACCTCAGAGCAAGAAATCTGGACAAAGCCATACAAAGAAGTGGACAAAGGCCCAAAAATAAGGACAATTTTTAAATATTGCTCTTATAAACTTAGAAAGATAATAGAATATGTCTTGCATTAGTATGAATTTTCTGAATGGTATGAAATCTGAAACTCAAATGTCTATCATTATTTTCTAACTTCAGTCTTTAATAATTTGTCACTAACTTGCCAAAAAAAAAAAACACAATTTTATGAAAAATGGACCAGAAATGTGATGTAAAAATATAAAATAGCCACACAATACAGCTGGGAACCTGTCAAAGAAGGGACACTTTAATATTAATACTGCTAACTTGAGCAGCTGACAAAATAAAAGAATCTACATGCATTTCTGAAATAAAAGTAATCTATAACTCTGATTATTACAGTTATTTCTTAATTGTAAACCCTCCATGTTTTCTTCCAAAGTTGCTATTTTGCGGAGGGATTATTAGGGGGAAGAGCAATATTTTGAGCCAAAATCAGGGACAGTTATGAGGTTTGGCTATGCCTAATTCTATAAAGCAATTTATTTGCATGTACCTCTCAACCTGTTAATGCAATAATTCTGGACAAGGCCAAATATATTGGGGGAACATATAAACAGTACTAAAAATTGCTCTTGTATAAACCGAGACAGTTGATAGAACAGGTCTTACTTTAGCATGCATTTTTCTGAAGGTTATGAAGTCTGAAACTCAGTGTGTCATTATTTAGTGACTTAATTCCTAAATGATTTGCCAGAAAACCACAAATTTTATGAGGAACAAACCAAAATTAAGAAGCAAAATTCTATTCATTCTTTGAAAATCTGGACAGTTGGGAGGTATAGCTCAGCTGGGGCTGTCTTTAAGTTTGCCGCCCTTCCCCCTCACAAAATTATGGTCGAATGGAGCCTCCCCCTGCAGCCATTCCAATGATCCATTACTTGGCTATTTCACTCCATTTACCATAAACACTAATGTGCATACTGCTTTACCTCTATTATGATTTGGACTTCATTTGAAAGTTTTATTTTGTATTTTACAGCACAAACACTAGGACATCTGCTAAACAAACTTAGCATTAAAACTTCTCTGCCCTTGAAACTCACATTCATTGAAACAGCATTGAAACACACATTCAAAGAAAAATGCATTTTACCAGTGGCAGAACTGCCCAGTTCAGAACATCTTTCCAGTAAACAATGAAACAAAATGCATGCACCCATAATGACAAAACTGCCCAGTTCAGAACATTTCCATCATAAAAGTCTACTCAAATTTCCACAGTCCACCATTATCAGTAAATATGCACAATTCTACAGTCCACCATTATCAGTAAATATGCACAATCTCTGAAGAAGTAAAAAAGTCATCTAAATAATTCCACATTAAATAAATCTGTAACTAATGAAGAAGTTGCTGCTAGCAAACACCTTTATATTTCATGGTTTCATCGAAAAATAAAGTGTCTGATGCCCCTGAAGAATAAATTGCCTATATTCCATTAAAAATGATAAGCTAGTAATATTGCAATAGGAAATGGATAGCAAATCGGTAACAGGCTCATAGTTAGTATCTTAACTTTTTCAGTACGGCAGCATTCACCCCTTGTGAGAGTAGAACCAACAACCTTCTGCATCAAAAGCAAGTACATAACCTGTTGTGCTATTAACAATGCAAGCTGACTTAGCATGAGCAGCACTAAACATCTCTTCCCCTGCAGCTCTCAGCTCCTTGTAAAATCTACTCAATACTCAACTGCATCTCAACTTCGCAACACAAGAAATATGGAAAAAGCCAAATTTATTGGGGGGGGGGTCAAAAGCCCCAAAACCAGGGACACATTAAACATTCCTTGCATAATCTTGGAAAGTTGCTAGAATAAAATGCTGTGTTACCACCATAAATTTTACTGCCAAGGTCCCTGTGCAAAACAGTCAGAGCAATATACCACTATGCCAAATCAGCTGCTTTGTGAAAGAAAAACGCTGTGTTACCACCATACATTTTACTGCCAAGGTCCCTGTGCAAAACAGTCAGAGCAACATGCCACTACGCCAAATGAGCTACTTTGTGAAAGAGCGGAAGACTGAAACTTAAATGGCTATCATTTAATAAATTCAGTTCTCACCATAGCTGTCAACTTCTTAGCATAAAACACCTGGACAAACCCAGTAATGAGGGAATACAGCCCTCAAACATATTCAGTGAATTCAGTTCTTGCCATAGCTGTCAACCTTAGCACAAAAAACCTGGACAAAACCAATAATGGGGTAATACAGTCCCAAAAATAAGGACACATTTCAAATATTCATCTTATAAACTTAGAAAATTGCTAGAATAAAAGGTTGTGTTACTATGCATTTTCTGAAGAATATGAAGTCTGAAATTCAAATGCCTGTCAATTTTACTTCTGACGGAACAAAAACAATTTTCAGCAGAGGCCCAGGGAGAAATACTGCAGACACATGTCTTTGTAAAATGGCAGGACACCAGAGCAAATCCACACAAACACAGGGATGAGATACAGACTCCACCCCAGCCAAGAATCAAACCAGAAACCCTATAGCTGTGAGTCAAGAATGCTACCACTGCACCGTCAAATATGTAAGGACTTAAACATTCAGAAACCTGAAGTCTGAAATTCAAATGCCTGTCAATTTTATTTAACATTTGTTAATCAGGACAGTCTGACTTGGAACAAAAAAACATTTTTCAGCAGAGGCCCAGGAAGAAATAATGCAGACATGTCTTTGTAACATGGGAGGACACAAAAGCAAACCCACACAAACACAGGGAGAAGATGCAAACCCCACACAGAAGGCACCCCAGCCAAGAATCAAATCTGAGAACCTGCAGCTGTGAGGCAACAATGCTACCACTGCTCCATCAAATATCAAGCATTGCAACATTTAGAAACCACAGATATTATGAGGAACAGATCAGATCAAATATGAGGCAAAAATCTGCAATTTTTTTACAAATGGTGGTGGGTAGGGAATTCAGGTCCTTAACACCTGCATACAAGGTACAGGGTTCAAGCCTGAGGTATTCCCTACCACACCACCATGAGTTTGTTCTAGCCACCTAACAACTGGGACATTTACACACACACACACACACACCTTTGTTCCTGTTACCTTCCATAGTGCGATGTAGATCCCTTCCACATACCCATAGTGTGATGTAGATCCCTTCCCCTGATCCATATAGCTGGGGCCATTACATACATCCCATAGCTAGCGCATTCGAGCACATACCCACGAGATCCCCGACAAGACTCCTTACCATTACATCCCCACGAGATCTCCTGCCTGCCGACGTTGCAGTCCAGGTCTGACCTGTTCCCAGTGACAGTCTATGCAGTTAAAACTGCATAGACTTCTGGGAGCTCTGTTCCTACATGTTTCCCAGTCCGGACTGCTGCTGAGACAGTCTGCGCATGCTCCAGACTGTCTCAGCAGCAGTCCGTACTAGTGCGCATGCGTGAAAGTCCGTGATTTTTAAAATTTTTTTTATCTTTTCTTTTTCTTTTATTTTCTTCTTTTTCTTTTATTTTCTTTATTTTACAGCTGGGGGGGCTGCAGTCCGGCAGTCCAATAGCACAGGCCGCCCCTGTTCTTATGTACTATGTGAATGTTATTTAATAATATTGAAGTACATTTCTTCTGGTCACATGATATATTCATCATTTTCCCAAATACATCAGTTTCTCCATTACAAGCATGCCCCCTCCTTTGTCTGGCTTCATCAGTCTAACAGATTTGGTGCTTGAAATACTTTTCAATAATGCCCATTCATCTTTCTTTAAATCAATGTTACAGTGTTTTTCTACTACTTTTGTAAACCCTTCATAACCCTTCATAAAGTTCGGACTCACAAACTCTTTCAAAAGTCTGAATAATAGGCCTTAAAGGAAGATTACAGATACACAAAATGTTAAAGCTATTGTCTTCTTTGACATTTGGGTACATTACATATTTGTAAGTATAGGCTAAGTTTATTTTCCTGGTAAATAATCTTAACTCAGTAAATACATCAACTGAATCTCCTTTGTTGCAGGGAACAAATGTTAAACCTTTTCCAAAAAGGTTAAAGTGCATCCTTGATATGCCCATACTACTATAATTATAAATATGATAACCATTGTAAGTGTGTCTGATGCCATCTCTGTCCAGAATAATGTATTTAATTCCATTTTGTCCACAACATTCAATAAACTCTGCTCCCCTGCCCTTCCCTTCTTATCTTTGTAATTGTTATTGTGATATCTCCTGTGATAGTGTGGTTCTATCTGTCGAGACCGTGTTTGCTCCACTAATCTCTTCAAACTCTTTAGAGGCAGGAATTCCAAGGGGTCCTCTAAAGATAAAAAACAATATCATGCTTTAATTCATTTGACTGAGATTCCAAATTTATTTGTATAGCTCTATCTTTACCACTTGTGTTCCAGTAATTACTAAGTTTTCCCTACTTTCTACCTGCTCATTTATGACAGTATTGGGAATTGTGACACTATAGTACTGTCCCCAGGGTTGGATAAGCAGCCCCATGGGCAAATTCTTGAATATCCCTCTCCAAATGTTTGTGTTTTCTATCCACAATCACATCCACTTGTCTATCATTTTTGGCAAAAATATAATTGTGTCTACCATGTAGTGTACTAAATAAAAGACCTTTTTTAATGCTGTCATCAACTTTTCCAAGTTTATTCATCAACACACTAACTTTCTGTTCATTGCCATGCATTAATATTTCCATAAGTTTTAAACCATACCTGTAAAATAATTCAAACAATTTGGTTTAAAGTCCTGATTTTACTGTCAATACTATTTGGAAATTTCCTAATTGTTAAGTCCCTTAGGACTCTCTAAAGAAAACATTATCTAATTGTAGGCCCCAGAGTTTAAGCAAGTTCTTTTCAAATAATGTCATTTGGTGGTCTAATGTCATAAACTTTGTTCTTACAGTTCTGTTTTATTAAAGTCCAGTGGTCTCATGAGCCAATTATCCAGGTGGTCAAAAAATGTCTGTACCTTTATTCTTAACACTGCTGTGACATGTCAGGATTCAGCTACCCACTAAAAAACCTGATGTCCAGCATTGGGAATTAGAATGCATTTGTACCAGATTACCCTAAGCCTTCATCTCCAAATCCCAACACAGCTAACAGTAGGCATAGTTGAAACATGGTCACCTAGAAAACTTTCTGTTCCTGGAATTAAGAAATCCAGTGATACCTTTATTAGGATAACTTGCCCTCCCAATATCTAGAATCCATACAGATATCATTGAGAAGGACATAAATAGGACATTTTGGCCTCCATCTGCCTAAACTCGATATATATATAATGATGAGAACTACATATGGAACATTTTGCCCTCCAAGTGAGTAGAATCCACACATATAAAATGAGGGGAGCTACGGGTGGGACATTTCTACACATTTATCTTTGACCATATAGCAGATCAAATATCATCTGCATTTCTGTACAAAGATCATTCATTTTTAGATTGCATGTTCAATGCAATCCCTTTATTTATTTATTTGTTTGCAAACAAATGAATAAATACAGAATTTAGTTCAGAGTACCCAGCTAACCTGCATTTTTAGTGAAGCTGGAAGAAGTAAGAATTCCTGGAGAAAATTCCATGCAGACATAAACACATAAAGCAAGCTCTATAGACAGTTTTCATCTGTGAGGAATGATGTCCAGATCATAGAGCTGTAAGACAACAATGTTAATCAATGAGCCACAGTGAGTACCAAATAATGTTTCTTTTCTTCAGTGCTGTATCACATAAAGGAACTCAAGCAGATTATCTTCTTTTTCCTGGGTGCTCAGAAATTAAGGAAGGCAGGAAGAAGAGTTAAATAGAAAAAGATATCTAAATTAACACAGAATATTAATATGAACAAAGTGTAGGAATACTAACATTTAAAAAGAGGCATGCCATCTTTGTGATATAGAAGAATAAAGCCCTGACTATACCAAAGACTGACTATTGCTTCAGGCATCGTAAAATCTTATGTATCCCAAAGAGAAATGACAAAGTTATGCCTGTTTGCATCATTTGAGATGAGGTGGATGAGTGCACACATCCTAGGTACACTCTCTGTGATGGAATTCATGTGGGATGCTTAAGAATTCTCAAAGGTGCTTGTTTCAAGAGATCAGGCCCTTTGAGGGTTGAGCCACATGTAAAAAGGGATGACATTCCATGTAGGGGCCCATTAGACAAGATGCATAATGGCTTATGTCTGAGAATGCAAATACATAAAGCAAAAACCTGACACCCCCCCCCCCTCTTCCGCATCATGCCCAACTCTCAGCCTAGTGGAATTAATGGATCATAGGTCTCCAACTGCTGAAAGAATAATTGAGTCAGTGGAGCAGACGAGAGAAATCAATGGTCATAAGGATCAGAGGAGGACTGAAAAAAAAAGAGAACTGGAAGAATTTATCAAGCAAATGACTAAAATGAGCCTGAAGAAGAACATGTTTATTAGTGTGTTCACTGAAAACACCCTTTTGTTCATTAATTCATTAATTTAATTATGAATGAATGGGTGCACATATTTTCTGTTGCACAAACTGTCACGTTCCTTACGTAAATTTTAACTAAGCAATACTGTTGCTTGATTGGCATCACAGTTCATAAATGCAGGACCAACTGTGATTTAGAAATTCTCAGTGGGAACAAAATCCCCACACCAGTGGGGGGTGAGATATGCTGCCAACACCTCTGTAGAAAAATGTCTAAACATTTGATGCAACATGGTACATTTTGATGAATTTTCATAGCCTAGATTTATAAGTTTTGCTTTCTAAAGAATTAAATTTTTTTTGCCCTAGTAATATTTACCTTAGCTATTAATGTCACTCCAGCCATATTGTAATCACTTCCAAATTTTAAACATGCAACATTATCCTGTATCAGTGTGGAGTATGACATTGCATTTGCCCTTTAAAATGAAATCTTAAAGGGAAATACTAATCTGAATGATTTTTAAAATAGATTAAGTGATACATGCAGATACTCTAATGCATCTATTATTTCACACAGATACTCAATTAGATTTTGCAAAATCTTATAGCTGGCATAAACAAGCAAGCAAGCAAACAAACAAACAAACAGATAAACAAGAAAGCAATATACAGAAAAAAAAAACAAGCAGACAAATAGACAAGCAAACAAATGAGCAGATAGAAAAGCAGACAAATAAGCATATCAATAAATAAATAAACAAACATATAAATAAGAAGTATGTACTTCACACCAACAGTATGACACAATAACATAGAATAAGCTTATAGTAGAGCATACCTAGCAGCAAATGAGTTGCATTGTGGAGACCGAGGTTTGATTTTCATAACCTCCACTTGTTTTTGTGTATGATGGTGGATTGCTGAATTTTAGCTGTGCACATATAAATCCAAGAAACAGGCACTTGAGACACTGGGGCCATATTTATAAATGAATGAAATTCAAGTAAACTACTTTGAATAATGCAGTCTAAATAAGGTTTTCATGGTAACTTTAAAGGTCACAAATGACAGACATTATCGCTTTAGTAAACACCACAATGAAACTCGGTTTGTACCGTTGGGAACCTCCCAGGTTAATACATTCCCAAACCTCACATTGCTGTAGCATTCCAGTCACCATTTACAGAAAGTTGTTTCTAAATATCCAGACAAACATCTTGGCAATAGACTACTGCAGCACTTTCTGCGATACTCAGTAATACTGGCTGCCCAGTTGATATAAGTGTTTATGCAGTCTTGGACAAAGAATAATCAAAACCCATGGTTTGTTTGATTGCTTAAATGTATTTTAATTATGAAAACTTGAAGAGTAAGTCACTTCCTTGGAGGAGCCAACAAAGATAGCTGCCTAATCCTGAGCATGTGGTGGTCTAAGGGAATAAAACTTAGAAATATAGATAAAATTATTCAGAACAACAAAATAAAGACAATAAACAATTCATAAAAGAATGCAAAACAATGGATGAACAGAAAAAAAGAGAACTTAGTGGCAGGTACAGGAAGACTAGTACAGATGTTGGAGAGTATCTAATGATATAACATTCCTATGTAAAACAATACAGGCCTAAAACAGAAAAAAAGAGAAACTACAAGATGAGCAGAAGGAATGCAGACAAAAAACAGAATCCATAGAAGAACAAATAGTACATTGCATATAAAAAAGGGAATTACCATTCTATTCAGAAGAGGAATATTAGGAACCAAAGAGTGAGGAGAAGTGAAGAAGGATGGTGGCTAATATGGAAGGGACAAAGGAGATGATGAGAAATGTAAACTAGGAAACATATCTGCACCAAATGCAAACAGCAACAACATTCTTTGAAGGATTGTTTGCAGCCTGGAACCAGTCTGTATCCCAGGTTCAAATTGATTGTATTGGAGGGGACTACAATACAACAATAAATCCAGATTTGGGTGTGTGTGGAATAGATGCAAACAAGAAAACAAAAGGATCTAATCAAGGAAACAATAATGTAGTTGGGTTGACATATGGAGGGAGAGACATGAGAATGCAAACAATTCAATTTTGCATGAAGGCAAACAGATCAGGGAAGCAGACTGAACTGTTTTTGGTGAGATTAGAGGATGCATAAAAGATAGTGAAAATAGAAGTACTAGATAAATCTATCTCTGTCCACAGTCCAGTACTAATGAATGCATAGACAGGAAAGGGAATGATAAAACAAGGGCAATGGAAACAGGATGCATCAAAATGGAGAAGAGATGACTAGCAGAGAAAACGTAGGGAAGGGGCAAGGAGAATGATAATAGAAAACCAGAAAACCAACTAGAGATGAAAGAACAGTTGTGGAATGGGATGCAAGCACTGACAGGAGGCTGAATAATGCATGGGACAGGGAAATACAGAAAAAAAAACAAAGGAGACAACCTCAGAAGATGGGAGCAGGAACTAAAACAAAGAACTAGAAAAACCCAGAATCAAAAGGAGTACAGAAAGCCTAGACATCAGAGATATAGAAAGAAAAATAACTGAAAGGAAAAAATTCTGATAGCCGCAAGGGAAGAAAGTAGAAAAGGCTTTTGCATGAAGACTTAAATCAAAAAGTAAGGAAAGAGGGATCACTGAGCTTAAAACAAGAAATGAACAAGAAGTTAAAGGGGAAAAGGAGGACATAAAGGAATTCTTCCAGGAGATGCATAAAGAAAAATATGTACCTGAAAAGGCTCAAATGATGAAATGGAAAGGAGTGAAGATTTAGAGGGGAAAAAAGGATGAACTAGCTGGGCCAATCTCAAGAGTAGAAATTAGACTAGAAGTGAGGCAAGCAGAGTAGAAGACCAGGACAGATATCCCACTGAATTCTAATATCAAGTATGTACAAAAATAGAAGAGGAAACATGGTATATAACATAGTTAGAGAATAAGGTATCCTCCCGAGTACCATGTTGTAAGTAAAAATTGTTTTGGTATGCAATGATAAAGGTGAGAAAACTGATGTGGGTACACTCTGACCACTATCATGAGTAAACACAGGTAAGAATATATTAATTCTAACAGAAAAATTGAGAAACTCCTCCCCAAATATATATAGGTATATATATATATATATATATATATATATATATATATATATATATATATATATATATATATATATATATATATATATCTATAAGTGTGTGTGTGTGTGTGTGTGTGTGTGTATATACATATATATAGGGGTCTACCTGAAAAAGCCAAAAGTTGTAAATTCCGACAACGAGAACTCTGACACCGGAAGATCAACAACGGTGAAGACCAACATTTGAGAATCCCGATGCTGAGAACACCGACATATTAAGGTAAGTGTGTGACAGGGATGGACATTAGGATCAGGGTGTGGGTATGGTAAGTGTGTGATAGGGATGGACGTTAGGGTAGGGTGCGGGTCAGGTAAGTGTGCGATAGTGATGGACTGTAGGTTTAGGGGCGGGTTAAGTGAGTTAGGGTTAGGGTGCGGGTAAAGTAAGTGTGTGATAGTGACGGACTTGAGGGTTAAGGGCGGATTAAGTGAGTTAGGGTTAGGGTGCAGGTAAGGTATGTGTGTGATAGTGACAGAGTTAAGGGTTAGGGGCAGATTAAGTGAGTTAGGGTTAGGGTGCAGGTAAGGTAAGTGTGCGATAGTGACAGACCTTAGGGTTAGGGTTTGGGTTAAGGTTAGTGCATAGATAGTTGTGTATGTAATGTTTAGTGTAGGTTTGTAACGTTTTTGGTGTGCTTGTGTTGTGTGTGTGTTTTTCGGGAAAGCTATTTGTTTTGTTGATAGTCGGGATTGTGGTTTGTCGGGCATGTGAAGTTTCGTGTTTTTGAACTTTTTTTTTTTTCTTATATGTTGTGTCAGTTATTTTGTTGTCGGTGTTTTGGTATGTCAGTGTTATCAGGTAGACCCATACACACACACACACACACACACAAATATATATATATATATATATATATATATATATATATATATATATATATATATATACATACACATGTATACTTCAAGGAAAGTTAGGAGGGATCGGAGAAACTAAAAACAGGAATAATACTGTTTGAAATAAAAAAAAAAACTTTTGGGTCATTCAAATGTGATTTTATGTTTCAAACACTGATAGAATAGGAGTGGATGAAGTATTAAGGACTAACATAAAAGCAATGTATAGATCCCTATCAGCAGAGGCAAGGATAAATGGGGAATAAACACAGATGATCTTAATCCAAAGTGGCACAAGAATTATTCCCAAGCCTTTTCATCACAGCAATGGGACTCCTGGTGAGGGAAGTAAAGGGAGGCAGTGCAAGAACTGGATTTGCAAGGGGGGGGGGGATGGCTTTAAACCTTCAAACAAGAGGCAGTGTTCAAGTGTAACTT
Source organism: Protopterus annectens (assembly GCF_019279795.1). NCBI lineage: Eukaryota > Metazoa > Chordata > Ceratodontiformes > Protopteridae > Protopterus > Protopterus annectens. Next base: position 1,548,541,599 of record NC_056728.1, read on the forward strand.
AAAGAAAACGTGTGCGTAAAAATAGTAGCATAGGTAAAGGAGTTGCAAGACTGGGGATAAGCATACCAATGAGGCCAGGAGTGAAATAACTAAGATTAGATGTATGGGAGACAGCAAGTCTGGAGAGAGATAAGAACTATAAGGAGCTTGAGAGAAAAACAGAGGAAATGTTGAGGAGATGGAGGGGCAAGTTCACAACCTTAACAGACCGCGTGAATGTAGTGAAAATGATGATAAACCTCAAAATATGTTATATGCTAAATCATATTCCCAAGACTGGAATGGAGGAGATAAACACATTCAAAGCCTCTGCAACAAATTCAAATGAGGAGGGACGAAGGCAAAGACCAATAAAGGAAGGCTAAGAACAAGCACAAGAAAAGGAGGATGGGGAAAGACAGACTTTGAGAGGTATGTTAAACCCTATACCTTAAACCAATGATTACAGACAACAGAAAAGTAACTAGGGAAAAACTAGACAGGGAGGAAAAACAGGAAGAAGGGGAAAGTAAAGAAAAATTCAGGAGAAACAACATAGGCAAAAACCCAACTAGAAATAAACCAAATAGGACTAAAAGGAACACTGGAGAACATTATAGGTTAACGGGGAGGGATATGGAAGAGGAGAGGAGAAAAGAAGGATGCAAAGAAGAAAAAAAGAATCATGTCAGAAGAGAGATGGCAAAAATTAGGGCAAATCCTCCTGGAAGACCATAGAGCAGAGATAACACTGCATAAAGGAGAAGAATGAGAGGAAATACAGAAAAGACTAAAAGGTGGTGGTAGAAAATATATCCGGATGGAAGAAGTATTAAGGAAAATTGGAGAGAATGTTAGGACGCAATTGGTAGAGACTGCTGAAGGAAGGAAGAAATTGATAAAAAATGGTTAGGATAGAAAGGAAAAGAGAGAAGTGGGCAGATTTACAAAGACGAAAAATCACGAACACAAACCTTAGAAAAAAGTCCACCGAACAGCTAGCAAACGTCCAATAGCAGCCACTTTATTAACTCCACAAATAGAACAAGTAAAACAAGTAAACAGTCTTTAAGCGTGCAGTAACTCATACACTTTTCGTCGCCTATAGGTATCGCAACTTCCTCAGAAGACAGTTAACTAACATCACTCATGCTCTTAAATATTAAAAGTCCTAAGCACTAATAGTCAATTATATTCAATTGATGTCAATCAGATAATTAATTCATCATAAAACATTTAACCATTTAGTGACTATATAGGTACTAACTCTTATGACCTGGATAAATACATATTGTGCATCGGAATACCAAATTGTAATTTTCTTAATTTTATATTATATTATGTGCATAGAAATCGGTACTCTTCTATACTGTTTAAAAATTCCAACATAGTTAATACATTTAGATGAATTGTATAATACATTTATAGTGAAATTATTAAAACTGCAGAGGATCCTTAAAAGTGAACCAAACTTTGTTTAAAAACTTCTACCATTTTAAAAAGCGATTTTTTAAAAGGAATTTAAAAACGTTATTATATAACACATTGTACTAGTTTGATAAATTTTAGTATTTCAAATTCATAATTGTGTTCATAATCTAAACGTAACCTAAGCCTAACAAGGGGGATTGTGTGTTTTTATATACTGTACATATATATATTAGTACATACAACATAAATGGAGCACAGGTAGACTTCATATAAACTTTCTATACTATTGTGTGTGTATTAAATACAATAATACAAAAATAATGTACCATAGCATATAATATGTATAGTCACATATTAAATAGTATAACATTTGCTTTAAAATCACATCCATTTTTAAAAAATTAGATATATAAGTGTATAAATAAGTAAGTTAGTGAATAAATAAATAAATACTTAAATAAATATATAAATATCAAAATGTGCATTCAATAATGAAAGTATTTACCAAAAATTAGTCAAAGATTAAATTTATTTTTATTCTATCTTAAAGGTATAATACTAAAAATGAGGAACAGGCAAGGTAACAGTTTACCATTCATCTTTCTAAGTTTTTTAATCTTAGTATACATTTAATCGATGTCATCTCATTTAATCCAGGGAATTGGTTAGCATTCAACGTTAATTGCCATATCAATTCCCGTCTCTCCAGTTTTAGTGGATCATATTGACATCTTACATCAGTTTCTACTTGGTCTATTACCTTAAATCTAAAATTATGTCCTTCGTTCGAATGGCAATGCCTAGCAAGTGCGTTATCCAATCTAGTTCTTCTAATACTGTATATGTGCTCGTAAATTCTTTCTTGTAGCTTCCTATCCGTTTTTCCTATGTAAAAAGCTAAACATGTATCACATGTTGCTAAATACACAACCTGGCGGCTACTACAGTTGTACTTTCTCCCTATTTTATAGGTACGGTTCCTGAGTGTAAAGCTATTACCTTCTTCTATGTACTTACAATAGTTGCACATTTCACATTTTACCATACCTCTACTAATTCTTATATTTTCTTTCCTACTTTGTAATATTTCTTTAAAGTTTTGGTTTCTCTTATAAATGATTTTTGGTTTTTCTATCAGTAAATCATTAAAAGCATTGTCAGAAACCAAAAACTGCCAGTTTTTATTCAAAATGTTCCTAATATCGAGTGCATCCAAATTAAAATAGGTGATGAAACTGCATGAAAATTCAAGACTAGTCACTTTTTCAACTGGTAGTCCTATTTGTCCATTAATCCTTTCGGGACTTACTATAGGTCCCAGTAGTGGAAAATATATTCCTAACTGTCTTTTGTTTTTTACTTCTAACGCTATACTAACCACAAATTCTTTTGGGTATCCTCTATGTAAGAAGAATTTCTCCAAAAGTTCACACTCTTGCATGAAGTCACTATCCACTGTAGTCATCCTCGCTGCCCTAACGTATTGTAAATACTAAATGTATTAACTATGTTGGAATTTTTAAACAGTATAGAAGAGTACCGATTTCTATGCACATAATATAATATAAAATTAAGAAAATTACAATTTGGTATTCCGATGCACAATATGTATTTATCCAGGTCATAAGAGTTAGTACCTATATAGTCACTAAATGGTTAAATGTTTTATGATGAATTAATTATCTGATTGACATCAATTGAATATAATTGACTATTAGTGCTTAGGACTTTTAATATTTAAGAGCATGAGTGATGTTAGTTAACTGTCTTCTGAGGAAGTTGCGATACCTATAGGCGACGGAAAGTGTATGAGTTACTGCCCGCTTAAAGACTGTTTACTTGTTTTACTTGTTCTATTTGTGGAGTTAATAAAGTGGCTGCTATTGGACGTTTGCTAGCTGTTCGGTGGACTTTTTTCTAAGGTTTGTGTTCGTGATTTTTCGTAGTTGACATGGACCCGAACGCTGAAAATGTGCCTGCTTCCACTACTCCAAATAATGAGGGCGATGGTAACTTAACAGCCCTCATAGAATTGTTGACGCAGAAAGTCGACCGACTATCCCAGCGGTTGGATGACGCTAACCGAGCGCCAATTGCAGTAGCTAATCCGGAAAACCGGACGGAAATGGGAGAAGGGCGGTTTGCTGCTACTTCTTCAAGGAACTTTACCAACACTACTTTACGTATGGAAAATGTAAGCCTTAATGAGATACAAGAGGGATTGCCTGGTAGTCAAGCGGCTGGTTTAACAAGTACACAGCGCGAAGGAAACAACTCCAGGGGGTATGTCCGTGAACCACTTACAGCATGGATTAATAGAGGCTTCAACTTCAGCACTGTGCGAACGAATTCACGTTTACCGATGGAAAACGAGGTAAATAATAATATTAATGAAAAATTGAACAATTTTGACAGTAAATTATTGAAAATACGTAAACTTCAATTGGAAATTGCATATTTCCGAGAATGCCTAAGACTTAAAATAGTGCCTAAAGGTCTTAGGCATTGGCAGTTTCCAGCAGAGCTTACCGAAGGCTCTACTTTTCATACTGCACTATTGTCACTCTTTGACCGACACGGACTCGAGATACTGGAATTGTTTTGTACTCACTACCAGGCGATGGTAGATGAGCTCTTGGTAGAATTACAGGACATTGACAATTCTATCAAAGATGATATTAACTTTAATAGGTACCAATATGACTATGACCGCTGTTTTGTTAGTATCGACCACATTAAAAAAATGACTGGCATCAAAAATAAGAAAATAGATAGAGATGTAAGAGAATATGGGGAAGGGAAAGCGTACCCACAGCCCACCCACTCTACTAATGTTCAAAACAATGGCCAAATGAATTCACATGAGAATGGCGCACAGACTGAACAAAGAAATAGACTTCTAGGTCAACAGACTGAGCCTTATGCTTCACCCGAACCAGTGTCACCACTACCTTTACATATTGATACTGGTGTGAGAAGGAGTGAAAGGCTTGCTCAACAGGGGAACCAGTTACATGTAAATAATGGTACCGGCCAGAACCAGGGTAATAACAGCAATAATGTTGGAAGGCCGGGTAACCAAAATTTTCGGAGCGGGGCCTCGAAACCCAACTTTCAGACGAAGAAGAACCAGAGGAACAAGAGGAGGAAGTGGTAGACAGTGATGACATTGACTCAATGACTGTTACTAATGATAGAAAGTGTGTAATTTTAACAAATATTGAGCTGGATTTTAAAATTTATAACTATACAGATTTAGAATTTGGTGATGACACTGTAGCATTGTTAAGTAAGGGGTTTACCTTTGTGCCAAGTTCTACACTTAATATAGCTAATACTTTGATTGACCTAAAGTTATTTACAAGGAAGTTAAACTTGTTATTTCTTATGGGAGAAAATCTAAACCAAAGGACCGACTTTCTGGTCTCAAGTGTATATAATCCCCCTCTTCACCCAACTTTACTCCTTTTTGAAAGAATGATGGAAGTTGATTTAAGAAATATTAAAGAAAAAAAGAATGATTATAGACATAACTTAACAAAAAGTGAAAGAGAGGTTTTGAATTTGTTAAAAGAAGCACCTATCCGGGTGATGAAGCCCGATAAGGGTGGGGGATTAGTAATTATGTACACTAGTGACTACGAAGAGAAAATGCTAAAAATTTTGGAGAGTGATACTTATGTAATGTCTTCTGTAAATGAAATGAACATTACAGCTAGGAGAATAAAAGCATTTATTGAAGAACTGTATATCGAAAGACGGATTGATAATGTGTTGTACAATTTTCTCCAACAAACACAGGTTAGGACCCCAGTCATATTTGGTATTCCCAAACTGCATAAAAGCATTGATGAGCCACCTATGAGACCTTTGGTGGATGGGAGGGGCAGTATGACCTATACCTGTGCTAAAGTGATTGATAAGATTTTGCAAAAATACATTAAGTTAGAGAAACAAATTTCAAAAGACTCTTGGTCTTTTCTTAAATCTGTTAACGACTTACAGTTTACAACTACAGGACTCCTAGTGACAATAGATGTCAAGGACCTATACTCGTGTATCCCGCATAGTAAAGCAATTGAATGGGTGAGTGCTATGTTAAGGACCCTAGGTGCACCGGCTGAAGAAATAAAATTGATAGAAGAACTTATTGATACAGTTCTTTCATATAACTATATCCTTTTTAAAAAAGAGATCTATCACCAAAAAGTAGGCGTAGCTATGGGGTCCCCATGCGGTGCCAGTATCGCGAATTTAGTAATGGCACGTTGGGAGAGGCACACAATATTGGAGAATCAAGAAAATAAAGAAAAGATTGCTTACTATACGAGGTTTCTTGACGACATTTTTATGGTCGTTGAAACGGATATAGAAGGGTTGGAAAAAATTTTGTCCGTATTTAATAGTAGTACCAATTTTCTACAATTTACATATAGTTGTAGTAAGGAGGCCATCAGTTACCTTGATGTCAATTTAAAGAAGGATTATGTAAATAAAAGATATACAGCAACTATATATAGGAAAGAAACATATTCCAATACGTTTCTCCATTTTACGAGTAGTCACCCACTGACCCAGAAAAAGGCAATAGTAAAGGGTCAATACGTTAGGGCAGCGAGGATGACTACAGTGGATAGTGACTTCATGCAAGAGTGTGAACTTTTGGAGAAATTCTTCTTACATAGAGGATACCCAAAAGAATTTGTGGTTAGTATAGCGTTAGAAGTAAAAAACAAAAGACAGTTAGGAATATATTTTCCACTACTGGGACCTATAGTAAGTCCCGAAAGGATTAATGGACAAATAGGACTACCAGTTGAAAAAGTGACTAGTCTTGAATTTTCATGCAGTTTCATCACCTATTTTAATTTGGATGCACTCGATATTAGGAATATTTTGAATAAAAATTGGCAATTTTTAGTTTCTGATAATGCTTTTAATGATTTACTGATAGAAAAACCAAAAATCATTTATAAGAGAAACCAAAACTTTAAAGAAATATTACAAAGTAGGAAAGAAAATACAAGAATTAGTAGAGGTATGGTAAAATGTGAAATGTGCAACTATTGTAAGTACATAGAAGAAGGTAATAGCTTTACACTCAGGAACCGTACCTATAAAATAGGGAGAAAGTACAACTGTAGTAGCCAGGTTGTGTATTTAGCAACATGTGATACATGTTTAGCTTTTACATAGGAAAACGGATAGGAAGCTACAAGAAAGAATTTACGAGCACATATACAGTATTAGAAGAACTAGATTGGATAACGCACTTGCTAGGCATTGCCATTCGAACGAAGGACATAATTTTAGATTTAAGGTAATAGACCAAGTAGAAACTGATGTAAGATGTCAATATGATCCACTAAAACTGGAGAGACGGGAATTGATATGGCAATTAACGTTGAATGCTAACCAATTCCCTGGATTAAATGAGATGACATCGATTAAATGTATACTAAGATTAAAAACTTAGAAAGATGAATGGTAAACTGTTACCTTGCCTGTTCCTCATTTTTAGTATTATACCTTTAAGATAGAATAAAAATAAATTTAATCTTTGACTAATTTTTGGTAAATACTTTCATTATTGAATGCACATTTTGATATTTATATATTTATTTAAGTATTTATTTATTTATTCACTAACTTACTTATTTATACACTTATATATCTAATTTTTTAAAAATGGATGTGATTTTAAAGCAAATGTTATACTATTTAATATGTGACTATACATATTATATGCTATGGTACATTATTTTTGTATTATTGTATTTAATACACACACAATAGTATAGAAAGTTTATATGAAGTCTACCTGTGCTCCATTTATGTTGTATGTACTAATATATATATGTACAGTATATAAAAAACACACAATCCCCCTTGTTAGGCTTAGGTTACGTTTAGATTATGAACACAATTATGAATTTGAAATACTAAAATTTATCAAACTAGTACAATGTGTTATATAATAACGTTTTTTAAATTCCTTTTAAAAAAATCGTTTTTTAAAATGGTAGAAGTTTTTAAACAAAGTTTGGTTCACTTTTAAGGATCCTCTGCAGTTTTAATAATTTCACTATAAATGTATTATACAATTCATCTAAATGTATTAACTATGTTGGAATTTTTAAACAGTATAGAAGAGTACCGATTTCTATGCACATAATATAATATAAAATTAAGAAAATTACAATTTGGTATTCCGATGCACAATATGTATTTATCCAGGTCATAAGAGTTAGTACCTATATAGTCACTAAATGGTTAAATGTTTTATGATGAATTAATTATCTGATTGACATCAATTGAATATAATTGACTATTAGTGCTTAGGACTTTTAATATTTAAGAGCATGAGTGATGTTAGTTAACTGTCTTCTGAGGAAGTTGCGATACCTATAGGCGACGAAAAGTGTATGAGTTACTGCACGCTTAAAGACTGTTTACTTGTTTTACTTGTTCTATTTGTGGAGTTAATAAAGTGGCTGCTATTGGACGTTTGCTAGCTGTTCGGTGGACTTTTTTCTAAGATTTACAAAGACATTGGACAGGAAATAGAAAAGGAAGAAAGACTGAGATTTATGGAAAGCTAGAAAAAGAAAGTAGGATGGACCACCACACATGAGAAATGGAAATATGTATGGAGCTTGGCTAACACCAGAAAAATCATAAACAAGAGATGGGATACACATATGAGAATACTACACAGGTGGTACCTACCATCCACAAGAAAAAAAAAGAAAAGTAGAGGAGGTGGAAATGGTGGCATATGTTAGAGATGTGGCACAGAGAAGGCAGGAATTATACACATAGTCTGGGAATACGAATGGGCAAAAAAATATATATTTATTTGTCTTTCTTTACTGTGAAAGTCCGACTGGGTAATTCCCGTTTTCAGTTGAGGCTCAGGAAGAAAAGATCCATTTGTTTACATTGCATTATATTTAGTTCCACTTAAAAAAAGTAGTTACATTTCTATATACATTTATAAACATACAGTAGTTCCATTTATACATTCTAAGGTTTTACAGAGGTAGAAGTTACTAAAGAGAAATCCTACGTGCACCTCAGTGGATTATACAGGCAGCAGTTCTGTATAAAAATTGTTTTGCAATTTCAGTGACAGGTTGAGAGTGTTGTGTTTAAGGAGAGTATTTGGAGAGTATTGTATGGTGAACACAAAGTCTTAACCTGGTGATAAGCATGTGCAGGACCAAGACTGGTTAAGATGTTGTTTAAGCAGTGGTTTAAAAGTACTGAGTTTGTTAGAGAGTTATACTTGTGTGCCGACACCATTCCAGAGTTTAGCAATGTAATGGGAGTAGAGTGAGTCTCCTGCAACATTATTTCACTTATTTGTAAGAAGTAAAAATTTGTTACTAGAACAGAGGTCCCTTGCTGGACAGTGAGGCAGTAATAAGTTTTGTAGTGCAGGGCATTTTCTTGGGGATGATGAATGAGTTTCATTGCTGTAGGTAGTTGTGAATATGTTAGGTAGCTGTACAGTTCAAGCCAATTTAATTGCTTTAAGCTCTTTAAGCTATGTCAGTGGTGAGTCCTATGAGGGAAATTGGTGGCAAATTTAGCTATTTTATTGTAGCTGTATTGTTTAAGTTAATTAGGAATTTAATTTTAATTTATTGGGAAAGGAGTGGCATATAAGAGAGTTCTCAATAAGAAGGTGGTGGCCACAGTTTTTCTTGCAGTGTTTGTAATGAATCCATTGATCCTATAAAGGGAGTCTAGTTTCTTGTGTGTATATTTAATGGTGTGCAGTATATGCTGGTCGTATTTGAGATTGTCAGCAATTATAACACCTAGAAATTTACTGTGAGTTACAGTTTCAGTGAAAGTATTATTGGCTGACTTTATGGTAAAAAAATTGCTTTTTGATTTTGACAACTTTTTTGAGGTAAAAAGCATTAACTTAGTTTTTTACATGGCATAGAGTAGGAGGTTGATTCTTTAAGCTAACTTTGGTATGTCTTTAATGGGTCATTTGCATATATGCTATGGGCCTTGACTACATCAGTTTTAAGGTATTACACAGTGAAGACTCTAGCATGGCTGGGTCTCTCTTGCAGGTTTTTTTAATCTTTACAATAATGCACATTTTTCGGAAGTTCTGTTCCACTGAATTATGTCAGTTTTCCCGTAGTCACAAGTATGGTAATTCTGGAGTTGTATTAAGTAAAATGACTGAAACAGCAACGCCTCTTGTTTCAACAGTTTGGGAAGCCTTGTCTCAGAAAAAAAAGTCTTATACTAGTGTAAAGCGTTAGCCCAAAAAGTAGTTTTTCAAGTAGTCAGCATTTTGAAAGTTAATTTGTGGTGGGTTGATGTACACCCTCAATGTGATTCAAAAGGTGAGTGGGAGTTTAACCATACACAGAGCCAAATTCTAAAAAATCAGCACAACCCAGTGCATTATATAAAATCAAGAGCAACAACCAGCTGCCCAAAGTAATACATAAAAGCAAAACAATGTGGAATTAGTATTTAGACAAGCTATAGTCAGAAAGGATTGAAGTAAGTTGTAGAGGTGCTCCTAGATAAGCACAACCATATAAGTGATATTGGATAATTTGGGTCAGAAAGAAATATATGACATAAAGGCCACCACAATAAAATAAAATAATAAAAAACTAAACACCAGGTGGTACAATGCAAAGTGAAGGGGAGATTGCACTCAGAAAATTAACATGCAAGACAGCATAGCAGAGGGAATTGGAAGGAAACAAACTAAGGGAGGGGCCCGCCATGCTAATACAAAAGTAATACACCAATACATGTAACATAATTGCTGGGATTCTGTCAGCTGTGTGTGACCACCTCACTAGGAGATCAAGAATGGCTGATGGCATGTTATGTGGACCAATACCTGTCAAAAAAGGCTGTGACAGCACAGACACACATATGTGTAACTGTACACATGCCCTAGGTTTGCACTTCAGATAATGTACACAAATAGCACACGCTGCAAGTTATAAATATCCAGTGATATATAGGATCACAATGATTGTAGTCAGGATAGAACCAACAACCCTACAAACAGGAGGCAAACTAAGCCATATTGCCACCTTGAAAATTGATGACATACATGTTAGTGTTCCATTAAAGTAGCAGATCAACTGTTCCTACCACAACAGACAGTGATGCATGCAAAACAACTTCTGCACATGTACCTTTCCTGATATGGTACAGTTATTTGTACCAATAAAGCATGCACAGTGTTTTTTATTATTTTTTTTTAAATATGAAACCTCTTTATTAAATTATCATGTGTAAGATAGGCAATCTTACATTTATATAAATGAAAATATACCAAACCGACACAATCTCATTTGCAAACATAATACATTACAAACCGTGCCAACACAGCTGTAGCTGTAAAAATTATTCATCACTTATAATATATCCAGTCATTGTCAGCCAACCATTACATAGCTCATTCAATTCCTGCCTTCTTTTAAACCTCATTCCTCCACTGCATGAATTGATCCCACACTTCACATTTTTTCCCTATGCAATTTGCTCCTTCCCTTTTCTAAAGATCTCAATTCTAGTTGTTTTATCTCTGTTGCTATCTTCACTAATTCTAGTAAAGTTGGTTTAGACTTTAATTTCCATTTTCTAGTAATTTTTTTTTTTTTTTTTTTTTGCCAGCCATCATAATTAAAATCAACAAGGCTTTACTATGTCTCGGCAATTCCACTTCAGTATAATAGGTAAAAAAAAAATAATTTCCTTAGTTAGACCAATTTGCTCACTCAGCATCTCCAACAGAGCACTCTACAGGGAATCTTTAAAGTCTGCCAAATCATTAAAATCCCAGAAAATATGTTTTCAGTTATCTCTTTCTTCCCCATCACGCATCCACCATTGGCTGTTTACCTGAGGATAAATTCTTTGGAGTCTACTTGGAGTATTAAAATACCTATGTAAATACTTCCAAGTAAAGATCGTAAATCTTCTAGACTTTGTTGCATATTTGGGAGACATACATATGTCTGCCCCCATATTTCTTTTTGAATTGCTTATCCAGTCTCTCTTCCCAATCCTTTCTAACCTCCTTTTATTGATTCTTATAGTTATCATGCAATATTTTATATGCTGTACTAATTATTCCTTTTTTAACAGCAGCTTCTGTTCTACATTCTACTAAAAACTCTACCAGTGCTGGTCTTTCATTTAAGACACCGTATTCCTTTCTCTTTGTCTATACTCTGATATCAATCCTTGATAGAGAAGACAATCTCTAACCTCCAGTTTTTTTTCCCTGTATTCTTTGCCCCATACCATGGAGGTGTGTGCACGCTGACCAGGTACCCAGCCTTGCCTCATAGATACAAAACCATTTACCAATCCAGGAAGTTCACACACTCCCTCTCTGAACTCTGCTCATCAGTGGATACCTCCCCAGCAACAGTTACCCTTAAGAACAGTGTACCCGGCCTTGCCTCATAGACGCGAAACCATTTACCAATCCAGGAAGCTCCCACACACTCCCTCTCTGAACTATGCTCATCAGTAGATACCTCCCCAGCAACAGTTACCATTAAGAACAGTGTATGTGTGAATTCAAATGTTGTTTTTGAACGTTGTGTTTTAGTCATATTTATGTCTACTATTGAAGAGGCTCGTAGTCAGCTACAACCCATCGTGGTGCACCCCCCACCATCTCAAGTGACCAGCTTAACTTTGCTACCTGCCTACCAAACTAGCTCCAACTCTGCAAGCTCCATTGCTTGTATATTCTGCCCTGGTTGCCTATATCTTCTCCTTCCTCTCCACTGCAGCCCTCACCTTCACCTGTTCGCTGATTCTCCACTTACTCTACCTTCCTTTCACTCTGGACACACACAGTCTTCCTACTGCATAATCCTCTGCTCTTTCTCCCCATTCTCCTCCTCTAATCCTCCACTCCTACCTCCCTGGCTCATTTCCATGCTCTGAAGTCATTCTGTCCTTCCTCCATAGACTAGCACTCAAATCATAGCAAAGGTACTCTCAGCATAGCTGCCCCTTCCTACCTGAGTCAACCCCATTACAAGCCCAGTGATACCAGACCTTCTGGCCCTTTTACTTTAAGTCACACCTTATACTACTAGGTTTAGAATACAAATCTGCAAGCATTTTGAAAGTGACAAAAGCAATCCTTTCATACTCCCTGAGCTTAAAACCTATGTAGTGGCTTTTTAACTACAACTGTCCCTCTCCACCTTCTCTAAGCACTCTCCCTGATTGTTATTTCTTACCTGCTTCTCTTGGACAGTGTAGTCCAGCTCCGTTCACTGCTCTCAATTCGCTCCCCTACCCTACCCTCATTCCCACCCACCCCACATCAATTACTCTTATAACCACAAACCATGCCCACAACCACTCCTACAACTCAATTACCCAATCAAATCAAACCTAACATCCCGAATCTGACATACAAATCTACACACAACACAATACCTTCCTGGCACCCATACCCACAATATAAAATGCCCTCATACATGTACTCCACCATGCTACAACCACTATGTCTCACATTTTCCCTCTCCTCTCTCTTCCTCCTATCTATCCTCTCCTCATACCAAACACACCTCCACTTTAACCCACCACCACCATGGCAAACTGACTCTACTACCAACCTGATTAAAGCAGAGCATTCTCCTCTATCATCTTGTCACCTTTCCTCCACCACACCTTTTTCCTGCCTATATAATATTCACAGCTACAAAACTAAACAACAAAGGCCTGACAAATCACTCCACAAACTGAATAAACTCTATCTAAACCTAAAACAAATTATCTCATGTTGCGGTGACATTCATCCAATTCCAGGTCCCAAAAACAGCAACAATTCAACCCCCCAAACCCTAACCCTCTATATCTAAGACCTGCCTCATCTCTCCTCTTTCTAAACATAAATATAAGGAGTATTATTAACAAACCCAAGACCTCCATGCCCTACTAGCCCTGTATAAACCTGATATAGTAGTGCTAATAGAAACACGGCTTAAACCTGAACATCATGATGATGCAATAACTGCCCCTGGCTGCAATATTATACGTAAAGACAGGCCAGGCAAAAAAGGAGGGGGGCATAGCCATACTATACCAAAGCCACCTCTCCATTGAACAATTCAAATACAACTCCCCTAAAGTCAAAGACATAGAATTAATTTTAGCCAAACTAAAACTTAACCCCAATAAGCAAATAATTATTGCAATATGATATATCCCCCCAGGCATTAATACCAGTATACTGGAAAATCTACTTAGCTGGATGTCATCTTCCCTTCCACAAGAAACAATACTTTCAGGAGACTTTAACATTGACTAGGCTGAATGCACCAGCCACAATCCCTCTATCTACATTAACCCCCATAAGTACACCCAAGTTATTTCCACCCCTACAAGAACAGATAAAACCTCCAAACATCAATCCATCTTAGACTGGATTCTTCTATCTGACCCCACTCTCACCCACCAATCAGGCTGTCTGCCTGGCAGTCTGAGTGACCATCAACCTACATACTTAATTAGACACCGGTCCCACCAAACAAAACAATCAATGCTCAGATCTGTACGTAACAAAAAAACCTTAAGAACCCAGGACCTAATCTACTCTCTACAATGCTGTAACTGGTCCCCCCTAAAACATCTATCACTAGATGAAGCCGTAGAGTACTTTAACTCTACCTTCCTAAAAATCCTAGATTCCTATGCACCACCCAGAACCACTAGAATCAAAACCAGCTATCCCCCATGGCTATCTAAAGATACCATGTCCCTAATGACAGAAAGATACAAAGCCTGGTCACACTTTCAAAAGCACAAAACTACTGCCCAGTGACAAAAATACAAAGAACTCTGCAACAAAGCCAAAAAACTAATAAAGCTAGACAACACTAACTATTATAAATCCATGCACGAAAAACACACCAACAACCCTCAGAAATTATGGGCCTCATTAAACAACCTTTTTCACCCTGGTAAAACTACTACCCCTTCCCCTATATTACCAAACACCCACAGTGACATCCGCACCCAGTGTAATAAATACTTCACTGAAACAATTCACGCCCTAGCAAATACCCAAAAAACTACTTCCAACCCCACAGCAACAGTAACCCCCACCCCCTCTAATACATTAAACAACTGCAGCTTTTCCCTGAATCCAGTTCCCACCACTACAATAGCTAAGCTCCTCAAAAAGCTTAAACCAACAACATTAGCAGCAGACAATCTTTCAGCCGACTTTCTACAGATTACAGCAGAGGCTATAGCTTATCCCGTGTCCATCCTTATAAACAGGTCAATAACCGAATGTAAAGTACCCCACTCCTGGAAAATAGCACATATTATAACCTTTGCACAAAGGAGGTCAATCGCTTGAGCTTACCAAGTACCACCCTATGGCAATTCTATCACCCTTCTCAAAAATATTAGAGAGAGTCGTTCATGCCCAGATCATGCACTACCTCCAAAAAAACAACCTCCTATCTACATCCCAGCATGGCTTTAGAACTTCCCATAGCACCACCACAGCACTGCTCTCATTTTCCAACATTGGGAATCTACAAAGAAACAAAGGTCTATTTGTATCCTCTATATTCCCTGATTTATCCGAAGCCTTCGATATGGTTAACCACAGTATGCTCCTAAAAACCCTACCTACCCTGAATATCAGCTCATCCACCATATCCTGGTTTTCTAACTATTTATCAAACCAGAAACAGGCAGTCCTATGGAAAAAACAGTTGTCCCCCCTACTTCCAGTAGCCATAGGTGTCCCTCAAGGGTCCATCCTTGGCCGCTTGCTATTTTCACTATACACTAACCAGATAATCACATCCTCACCTTTGGCCTCTATAGTAAAATACGCAGATGACACCACTATTATATGTGCTGCACCCACCTTGATGGAACTAAAAACCATTACCCAAAATAACTTCTCCCTAGCAGAAGAATGGTTCACCAACATCAAACTTATACTTAATCCAAAGAAAACCAAACTTATTATCTTTAGTCCTGGAAGGTCTCCTCCTGTATACCGTAACTTTGACATAAAATCCAAAGATAATACACTAATCACCCCAACAGCTCACACAAAGCTATTAGGAGTTGAAATTGATAATAACCTGAAGTGCAACACACATATTGCCCAAACAATCAAGAAAGTCAACAAAAGAATTGGCCTCCTCTATAGGAATAAACAGTTTATGTCTAAAAATTCAAAAGCCGTGATTGCAAGAACCCATCTACTATCATTCCTCATGTATGCCTCCCCTATCCTAACTAACCTTCTTAGCTCAGAACTAACCAAGATGGAATCTTGCTACAACAAGACTGCAAAATTTGCTGCCGAAGCCAACTATAGGTCTCATCACTGTTTGGCCCTCAAGCAGCTGAACTAGCTTGAATTCCCTCAACTCCTCCTCCTCAATCAACTCACAATTGCCCACAAGCTCTACCACCACCCTGAATATAACCTTGCCCTTCATCAACTTATTCACCCCTACACCACATCCAGAACCTTAAGATCCACTTATCAGAACCACATAAATGTCATTAAACATAGAAATGAGGCAGGCAAATCCCTTTTTGCCTGCTCTATTGCCAGAATCTGGAATATACTCCCAAACCACATAACCTCCACAACCTCTACCTCCCAATTTAAAAGACTTCTCAAAACCCATTACATAACAAACTGGCTCTGCCCATGTCACCCCCCAGGTTAAGCCATAACTGTTCTCTGTTGCTGGGATCCAAAACAAATAAAAGTTATTTCACCACCACCCTGTATCTACAGTATACCCTAGATCTAGGCCCCTGCCCAGAATACTGCTAATCTTGTTCTACTAAACTCTTCCTGTATGTCCTGCTGAATAACTTGCTTCTTCCTGTATGTTCTACTGGAAATTATTGCTGTGTGTTAATGAGAAACTGCTATAGTAGGAAATGTGTGACTGTTGAACTATATTGTATTTTTACTTTCTCCCAGTGTGCTTTCTGTTACATTACAAAATGTATGACTCTTTAATATATATTATATGGAACTTTTCTCCCCGGGCCTCTGCTGAAAAGGGACCTGTGTCCAGTCGGACTTTCCCGGTAAACAAATGTAAAATAAAAATAAAAAAATAATAAATAAAATAAGTTCTTGGCCTCTTCCCATTCTATTACCTTTCCCTTACTAGTTCTTTACTCCCAAAACCTTGGATCCTTCACCAGTTTTCTCCAATAAATTCCAGCCCCTTCTTGCACAGTGTTTTTTGTTATTGTTCCCTGCACTACACAGTGATGTTAGCTAACTGTGTTCGCAGCATGGTAGTCATACATCAGAAATTTGATAAGCACAAGGGCATGACAAAGTACATGCAAAGCAAATAATTCCTTGTGTGCCACATGTGCAACATAGACATGGGAAATGTAGACCTGAAACCCAAGATACTACTACAGTACAAAATTCATCTGCACGTTTGGTGTACAGGACTAAATAATTTGTGCAGTCACTCACTGCACATGAATCCATACATGTAATGCCCAGTTGTACCATATATGCAAGCAATGATGTGGATGTTGGGATATGACTGATCATATACAGATTGCCTAATGCACAATAAACATTGTAGAGCATGTATACAGGGTATGAGGATTACATGTAATATGAAATCAGCAGCTGATTATTACACATTCATGTGGCAATATGTACAGTAACACATTACATGGATAAAGCACTATGTGCAGCTATGCAATGGTACATATGTTACGGTGTATGGTCACTGTATGTGAAAGGGATGTTTAACTGTAAATAGTAATTGTCATGTTTTACACGACATTCCAGTTCAGATTTCATTTATCTATGTAAATATGTTACTGTTGTCACATCAACCTTCCTGTTGATGCTGCAGATGTGGGTACTAACCAGTGTCAAAGTACCTCTAATTATGACAGTGCCACCTTCATGTGTTTCACAGTCATCCCACATGAATGGACAGGAGGCCTCATTAGATGTTCAAGGAATAAGTGTTTCAGCCCCCCCGTATTACTACAGTAATTTCATTCTGCCTTGCCTTTGCATGTCCTACCATGTCATTTGCCCTATTCTTGCATTGTATTAATGTGCAGTTCCATTCACTAACACCATTTATATCCATAACTAATTGTTTCCAGGTCTTTGCCCTCTTAGCTTGTTTGGGTCCCGTTCTCAAAAAGACTTGTTTGAAATATGTCTTAAGTGCTGCCATAAGGATGTGGCTCTCCTCATGGATGAAATTTTCCCTTTTCTGTCTGGATCCCTGCTGCTGCATCATTCATTTACCTAAAACAACGTGCAAAAGTAATATACGAAGACTTGATGCACTCATTAGCCAAAGACACAGGAATGAAAACACGATTGCATGCGTCATCACCAAATTAAGCATACTACAAGTCCAAATTCATACAGTTAAAGTGGTGTTGTAGTAACCTACACAGCATCATCAACACATTCATATATTCCAAGTAGCAGCCAGACTGTGATAAGTGAATATCACACCAAGGGGTCTCAGAATTGAGCGCTTACCAGCTTATGAATTCACGGAGGAAGAAGCTGATTTATTTACTGAATGGAAAGCGATTTCTCTGAGATGCACTCAGAGTTGGCTTGGGGTTCTCGTAAAGAGAAACGAAAGGACACTCGACAGAGTCCACGCCACTATTTTGGAGTTGCAGAAGGTACTTATCAGGGAAAGTTCAGAAAGTACTTTCGAAAGGCATATGATAGATATCAAAAACAGAGTCATGAAAGTAGAGGCGGAGGTTATACAACGTAAAAAAAAGAAGTTTGTTCGGGACACTAATGATCATGAATCTGGCAAATTATTTTCTTGGCAATATAGCTTTAAGAAAGGGCGTACTATGAAAAGAATGAACAAAGGGGGTTTTAGATCTAGTGCTTCGAGAGATTCCTCAGTTTTTCAGTGGAAACGGATTCCACTAGCAGAAAGAGTGTTTCCTTTGAAAGTTTGAATTTGGAACATGCTTCCGGTTCTGGACCAAATGGAGGGGTTAGCAATTCCAATCAGAGTCCCATTCAGAACAAAGGGCGAGGCCGACATTTTCAGGGGAAGGAAAGAAGAAGATGAAGGTGTCTCTTCCAGTTTTGGACTTAATAATGTTTTTGAACCTGGACTTATCACTTGTTCCTTATATGAACATGGACTGAATAATTTTTCTAGCACTAACTCTAACACAGGTGAGAATTTTTGTACAGTAAATTTATCGGATTTTGCTATATCAGATAACATTAAAAATGTGTTGTGCAAGGGCACCAAATTTGTGCCAACGAGGTTCCCTACTTTGGCAGATTTAATTTTAGAAGCCAAAGAATTTTGTAGGAAACTGCATTTGAGAGCGTTTTTTGCCAACAGGCCTGAAAATTGTGATGGTAACCATGATAGTTCTGTATTAGACAGTTCATTAATGAATATGTCTCTTCATGAAAATGAAATCATTGATATTTACATGGAAGAAGATGAATGTGTTTTGTTTACATCTGGTTTCGAATATAATACAGGATATGGAAAGTTTGATGTTCCCAAAGTTCCCTATCGAAGTAATTTTGTTCCACCGAAAATTAATATGGCGATTAATGTTTTTGAAAGAACATTGTTCAAGCAAATAGAGATTGAATATAGGAAATATAGAATGGGCAAAAAATTGTATAATTTGAATAAAGATGAATGGCTGGCCCTGAAAAGTTTGAGGGGGTTAAACAACCAGTATGTATTTACTCAATCTGATAAGGGAGGAAATTGGATTATTTTGCCCAGGGAGAAATACAACTCTATAGCTTTAGGGTTGTTAGTGGAAAACAATACATACACATGCTTGACCTCAAACCCTATAAAGGAATTCAATCTAATGTTGTTAGAACTATTGGAAAGAGGTGAGCACCTGGGGTTTTTTACATCAATGGATGCTAGGAAGTTACATATTAAAAATCCTAAAAATGCCAGGTTTTTCATTATTCCAAAATTGCACAAAGATTTGTGGAACCCACCAGGTCATCCTATTGTATCTGGTAGGGGAGCCTATTTACAAAATATAGGGATCTTTTTGGATTCAGTGTTAAAAGGTTATCTATCTAGGGTTCCTGCTTATGTGAAAAACACCAGGGAGGTTAGTTTGGATGTTGGGGGAACTGGTTGGGAACACGATGTTTATTGGGCCAGTGTAGATGTTAAATCATTGTACACCAGCATCAATAAAGTATGGGGGCTTGAAGCTGTTGGCAAAATGTTGGGGGAAGGACCACGGACTTGCTATGTTATTGGTCTTTTGGAATTTTGTTTAACACACAATTGTTTTGAGTTTGAGGGTAAATATTTCTTACAAAAAGAGGGCACAGCATTGGGGGCCCCGTATGCTCCCTCTTACGCAATTTTATTTATGGCCCATTTTGAAAATTCATTTATTTATCCAAAAAACTTTTTCCAGAATAAAGTCGTTAAATACAAAAGATTTATCGATGACCTCTTGTTTTTATGCAGGGGGGACCCATGTGATTTTGAGGGATTTATTCTGGAAGTAAAAGATAATCCATGTGGCCTGGATTTTACTTATAATATAGGCAGGCACAGGATTCAGTTTTTGGATATAGAACTTTATGTAGGATCTGATAATAAAGTGCAATATAAGCCTTTTCATAAGGTTACAGCAGCTAACAATTTTTTGCATGCATCTAGCATGCATAGTGTTCATCTTAAAAATTCCCTACCATTAGGAGAGTTCAAGCGAATTGCGACAAATACCTCGGAAATGGATAAGATGAGCATTGAATTTAATAAAATTCAGACAAAACTTAATACAAGAGGTTATTCCAATAGTATAATAAAGGAAGCTAGAGAACATGTTGAACATGAATTAGGAATGAGGGGATCAAACAGAAAAAGACTTGCACATAAATCAACTTATTTGGAGGAAACTAGGGACCAGTTTTTGTGTATTAGAGGGGATGCACATGAGGATAGTATATTTTTTGTTAATAAATTTTCAGATTTTTCTAGTATTCTTAGGAATTGGTATTGTCACTGTGGCCTATCATTGTTGGAGATGATAAGGTAGGAAAACTGTTTCCTAACACAGTAACATTTTCCTATGGTAGATTTCAAAACTTGAAGGAAACATTAAACACTATAAGCAAGGTAACAAGGAACAGAAAGGTAGGGACTTACCAGTGTGGGGGATGTAAGGTATGTGCTAGAGTCAGAAATTTAGATGGAACAGGAATTAATAATGTGAGATATAATGCTTTGGAATTCTTCAATTCTTCTGGGGTGGTTTATATCATAGGGTGCAATTGTGCAACCCAGAAATGGTATATTGGACAAACTAGAAGGAGAGTCAAGCTTAGAATTCTCGAGCATTTGGGAGACATCAGAAATAGGAGGTTTGAAAGTCCGGTGGCCAGTCATTTTTGTGAACAGCATGGGGGATCTTCTGATGGGCTAGTTTTTTGTGTTTTAGGTAAACCAAATGATGTGGGTGATAACAATTCAGGTTTCCACAATAGGTTGTTGGAAATGGAATCTAGATTTATTATAAATTACAATACTCTTTTTCCAAATGGGATGAATTTAGAAATATAAAATTACAAAATCATAAAACTATATAATCATAAAATTACAAAATCATAAAATTATAAATTTTGTATAACAATAGTATTTTATTTATGAAACATTCTATTTAAGAAATGGTTTATTTAGGATATGTTTAATAATGTATGCTGTTTAAAAAAAGTTTTTAGGGAAAGCATTTGTGGCTTTAAGAAGTTAAATATTTAATTGTTTTATTGAAACAAATTATTCATGCAAATGTTTTGGGATGATTTATAAGTGACTGTATTGTGTATCAGATTTATTCCATGAGAAGGCGAAGGCCGAGGTACCAGAATTGATTAAACAAATTCACTTATCACAGTCTGGCTGTTACTTTGTTCAGCGACGTTGGTGTTTTGGAATATATTTTATTTTTTCGAATGTTTAACTATATTCCAAGTAGGTTAGTATCACACTGCCATCTTATGCCATTGCTAACGGACTTGTATCTTTCCCCTACCACTTTTCTGTATTTATACTGCAATTTTTCATTTGTGATTGTCAGTCAGAAATTTTCCAGTAAAGCAGCATGTATCCTGACTCAACAATACATTGCTGAAAATGCTGTGCATCAGAATTTAATCTCTTCAAAGTATGCACTTGTATCCTGTGCAGTATAATCAATAAATGCCACAAAAATGAATTTCAAAATATCTTTCACATTGCCATTAAGACTATTTCCCCATGCATTTTTCAGTTCTATTGTCATGAATTCACAGTTATAAATGATACACATATCATAAATATTCACATGAATCATCTGCATCTGTTCATCAGATCAATGAAAGACAAAGCTGTGTTATGAAACACTGTTATCATACATCAATATGAACCACTTCCCAATAATTTCTAACATTTTTACTATTGTTTCCTTACTTGATTAAGTCTGTGGTTTCCTAAACTGTTTGCTGCCTGTTTGTATTCATTGCAAGTTAATATGCTGGTCTTAAAGTTATTCCCATAAATTTCAGGTCATTTGCATGTTTTGGATGAAGATTAGGCTTAGTTACATTTATCTGCAGTAATATGTGAATGTTTAAGTCAATAAAATTCACATAAGTAGTTCTTGTGGAGCTGTGAATGTGCTGCATACAAGAGCACTGAGCCAAGCAGTCCTTGGGAATACACAAACAACCAAAAATCCTAGTTAATATCAAACGTCCCTATAATTAGAAAAGGGAAATGGAGTCAGATACATGTGAGTCTGCATAATCCTGATGCATAATCCATGTTGATACTGCATAATGTGACACACTTCATCTCAATTCACTCAACAACTTATTTCGCCCGATAATGACATCCACAGGAAGATTTATTTATAGAGTAGCAAAAAAATGTAAAAACAAAGATTTTTAATAATCCAGTGTTGAAAATGGCATGCTTAAATAAATGATTAATGCATGACCTTCAGTTTTATTGTTCAAATAAAGCTAACAACATTACTGCACCGAAACAGAAACACAAACATACAACTTAAAAAGTAGTTATTTCCTAACTGAATTTTATTTGTCATGGAAAGAAATTGTGAAACTATTCCTTTAAAAGAAAATATCTATGTGACAAAGCATTTTGGTAAAACCAAACTTGCCAGTAATAACAGTTCTATGTCTAATGCCATTACACGGTAGCTAGGTTTGCTTATTGTGCTGTCACATCCAAGAAGACGTGGTCCAAACTTGTGAACCTCAGCTGTGCACTTACATCCCCCATTCTGGTACTGGCACATTGAAAGATGGCAGCACCTGTGAAGGTATATGGCTGACTACAAGCTGGTCTGACAAGGAGACAAAAATTATGGTCTACCTTCTTACAGATTTATGCCTGGAGAAAAGAGTCATCAGTATGTGGCATGGAGTGGAAACAAAAGTGAGATCTGGCAGGAGATGGGTGAACACTTGTCATCTCTGACAGGAATCACCCACCCTGCCCCAAGTGCCACCCCATTTATGATGAACAACTGAAGTGTGACATGAGCTACTGGCAGTGTGGATAGACCAGGTGACAGCAAGGAGGCCAGAGTTCTATAGGAAATAGTTTTGCAGTTTTTTTTTTCAATTTTATCAAAAATATGTTTAAAACACACAGTATAGAAATTTTGCATACATGCATGTAAATGCAAGAAGAAAATGTTTGACTGTATGTGTGAGTTTAAATATGTATCTATATGTAATCCAAAGGTATGAGTGCGCATAAACATATCTGTAAATAGAAATGCATTTCTACACAAATATGCCACGTTTATGTGCTAACATGTTTTTGTGTGTGTGTGTGTGTGTGTGTATACAGCTTGTCTCTTTGAGGAGAAGGTAAAAGTAGAGCAGAGACATCTGATGTTACTTAAAACTACAAGTCAAGTATGTAAAGCATAGTGGAAAGCAGAAACTACAAAGGGAAGGTATAAATAGGTTGCACAAAATGTACATTCCCAAATAGGCAATCTGTACAGACACATCAAAATGCAACTTCTTGAAGGAAGTAATGCAATCCTCCTAGTTCAACATGTATTGAAGAACAACTACTTATTAGCACAGATGGATTAGGTACAATGAAGGAATACAAATCTGTGTTTTGCTGTTTTAATGCTTAATAAATGAAAGCATATAACAAAACTTAGTAGAAATGTACAGAAATAAGCATACATATTAAGCAAGGGCAACAGTAACTTCAATGTATTGCTGAATAGTAAAGGTAATTATGTCAGAAATATTATAAAATAAACTTTTGGGAAACTTAAGCATCTTCTATGAGTTCAGTATGCAACAGAAGAGGAAATATCTTATAAAAAAGCACAGGGAGAACAGGAGATCAAAGAGGCTAACTGTTGTTGTCATGAGTATGCAGAAAAAAAAATCCCTTAAAAATGTAAAGTAATAATTTTTTTTTCCATTTTTTACTTATTTTGCAACTGTAAATGCAGAAGTAATTTAATAAAAAAAGAAAGAAAGTGCCTTTGATAGACTATTTCAGAGCAATCTATATCAGCCAGAAATTTTGAATGTATTACCATTTCTTATGTTATACCAGAATGTCATTAGTATCAGTAAACCGCAGATGTAAAAATCAGCAACTCTTGATAACAATATACTATCTGCAGAAATTTTAATAAAAAATAAAAAAAAAAATTACTATTAATAAAGACTAAACCAAACACACGTGCAGAAAGTGCTATTAACACGAAAACCTCATTCATATAGCTGGAAGTGGATTTTATTGTACAGATGTAAAATGAAGTGCTTTCTTCCCACTAAACAGGGGATTTCATCAGAATACAAATTACAAAATGATTGCACTGATGTATTACATTATGAATTAGTTTATTGCCTCTATTTCTTGTGTCTCTGTCTACCCCCTCTCTCTCTTTTTCTTATTTTAAATGTGCATTCCTTTGTCCATCTTTATTTTCTTTTTTTCTTATGTCTGTTTATTTTTCTACATGTCCAGAATCCATAGGAGCAGCCCAAGTGTGTTGATCTCAGGTCATAGAACGGTCACCCACTGTCCACCCAAGGACTTCCTTGCAGGGTTTGGGTGGTAGCAGCAGTCCTGTAGGCACAGCGGCATTTGGCAGCCTGACAAACCTAATGGACTGTAGGCTTTGCGACTTGGTTAAGGATGTGGTGGAGCAGATAGTGGAAAAACATCTTCAGCCAATCCAGGGTACTCTTCACTGGATTCATGACTTTCTACCTTGGTCAGCATTGACCACCACACCACCACAGGTCCCTGCCCCCTCAACATCAGGGTCCTTCACTGCAGTACCATCAAACAATGGAAATGTTTGAGAATCTGTGGATCTGGAGTTCCTTCTGTGCTCAACTCCTCTTCATCCTCCACTTCATCCTCCTCCTTCATTAATCCTCTATCCTACTTCCTATCCACACTACCATTGTACATAAAAAAAATGAAAAATATGTGGGTCTACCCTCAAAACATAGTACCCACCCTCTCCTACTTCCTCCAGCACAACATCCTTGATGTGCTCCTTCTGTATTTCCATCTTTATGTCACCCCTTTTTTTAAATCTTTCCTATCTTCCCCCTTCCATAGGTTCACAGTTCATAGTTCATAATTATGTGCTAGGCTAACAACCACCAGGACATTTTTAATACTAGTCGTGCAATCCAACCCATTTGTGCCTCTATGTATCATGGGAGTTTACTAGGAGGGGATATGCTAATTAAGATATGCTAGTTAAGAAGTTTCAAGAGGTTATGTGGTGAGGTATGTTAGTTTGGGCATTATTGTCTGCCTTTGTCTGTCTATGTCAGACCCATGGTGAATTTTCAATTTCTCAACCATTGGTCAAGGCTAAACTTAAATAGCGTTAGGGGAGGACTCCACTTTACTTTAATGGGGTGCCTGTTCCAAAGGATGGGGATCCTCTGAGACACATATCTGTCTCACTAGCATGTCTTATTTATGTCACAATTAGAATTTAAATCATTGGATCTAGTGGTTCTGAAGCTGTTTGTTTTACAGATGTACAAAAGATCCATCAGAGCTGGATACAAGGATTACTTTTATGACAAGCATAGATCACCTCTCAGTAACCTGTAGGAGACAGAGTATAAAGATAGGGCTTTAAGGTGATCTGTATAGGACAATGTGCTTATACCCTGGACTCTCCTGGCTTGTCAACTATACCTGAGTGGTATATTGTACTGAACACCTTAGCCAGATCCAGGTAGGTGGTATGCACCATTTTCTCCTCATCCATTGACTTACTGTCCTTCTCAAAGAAGTCCGCCAGACTTAGGAGGCATGATCTTCCCTTAACAAAGCCAAACTGGGTTGAAACAAGTGTGTGAAGGTTGGCTATGTCTTTATTGATCATTTCTATAATAATTTATTCTATTGCTTTGCATTTTAGACTAATAGGTCTGTCATTTCTGGGATTGGTAGATGGCCCACCCTTGTGAAGTGGAATAACCATTGCAGTTTCCATTCTCATGGGACAAAACCTGTTATAAGGCTATAGTTGAAAAGAGACTCAAGTTATTCTGATAGATTAGATTTCCAGCTATTTAGGAGGCATCCAATGTTATCTTTGGGGCCTATTGAGGCTGTGTTTCTGGCCTTAGCAAGGACTGTCAGGACCTGCATCCTGTTAGTAGATGGGGAGAAGTATGCTAACAGGTATTGCATGGAAGGAGGCAAGGGGGGAAGTGCAGGTCCATAGGTTCATAGGTTCATAGGGTGGTACTAGGCTATTGGCCCTAGGGCCTATACAAGCCTAGCTATAACAATTCCCTGGCTATTTCTTCCCACAATATTTACTTCCCTGGACGCCTGTCTAGCAGGCGACTAACATGATCCCGGGGTGAATTTTCTATCTCCCATACAATCGTCAAGGTTCCTTTTGAAGAGGGCCAAAGAGGTGCTTTGCTTAACATGTATAAGCAGTCTATTCTAGAGTCTGGGGAGTTTCTGGGTCAGGAAACTATCCCCCCAGCATGTTTTGTTCATTGTGATGACAAGGTTTAGATCCCTTGTGCGTGTGGCTCTGATGGATTGGGATTTCTTTAAGTGTAGCATGTCCACCAGCTCTGGGTTTGACTTGGCCTTGTATGTTAAGCAGAGATTGCCTCTGAGTAGATATGTGACAGAGTATAGCTGGATTTTTTTAGACGGTTAGCATAGGGCATCTGCTTTAGGCCTGTGATTCTTTTAGTGAGGTATTTCTGCAGCCTTTCCAGTTGTTGCAGATGTCTTGAGATACATACCAAATGGGGCATTGTATTCTATAATGGGTCTAATGAGGGATGGGTACAGTGGGACAATGACCTCCTTTTCTCTGAATGAAAACCCTTATTGGTGAGGTGTGCCACATAGAAGGATTTCCTGATTGTTGTGGTGATGTGGTTATCGAAGGCGAGACCACTGTCCTTCTGTTTCTCTAAGTCTCGTATCACACTTTCAGTGTTTAGTGTACTGCCACCTATGAGGTAATTCATGGGTACATGTTTTTTCTGAAAGGGGATAAATTATACATTTCTTGGCATTGAACTTGTACCCATAGGTCTGGCACCAAGCATCTGTTTCTGTAAGGCCTTTTTGTAGAATATCCACATCATTTGGTGATTCAGTAATGGCTCCCAGTTTACAGTCATCTGTGAACTTTGTTAGCCAGAGTCCCTTAGTGTTGGCCTGTACTTCAGAGAAGTAGATGCCAAACAAAAGTGGTCCCAGGACTGAACCCTGAGGTACTCCACTTGTCACTTGTCTGGAGCTGAATCTGTT
Source organism: Protopterus annectens (assembly GCF_019279795.1). NCBI lineage: Eukaryota > Metazoa > Chordata > Ceratodontiformes > Protopteridae > Protopterus > Protopterus annectens. Next base: position 1,548,568,895 of record NC_056728.1, read on the forward strand.
TTCGGCTACTTCTACAGTGTGGGTTCTGTCAGTAAGCCAGTTGGCAACTCATTGAGTGATGTAGGGATTAATGCCCAGCTTAGTAATTTTATCTATGAATCCAGAGTGGGGGATGGTGTCGATGGCCTTGGCGAGGTCCAGATAGGCTGTGAGGACCGCCTTACCCTTGTCCATGGCTCTGGAGACTGATCTGAAGAAGTCAATCAAGTTCAGGAGACAAGATCAGCCTTTCACGAACCCAAACTGGGTGGGGTCCAGTGTTTGAAGGTTGCCAATGTCTTTGTTTATAAGTTCCATGATAATATGTTCCATGGCCTTGCAGATCAGGCTTGTCAGTCTTATGGGGCGGTAGTTCCCAGGATCCAAGGTAGATCCCCCCTTGTGGAGTGGGATAACTGCAGCTGTGCGCCACTCAGTGTGCACGAAGTCTGAGGTGAGGCTATGATTAAACATGACACTTAGGTGAGGTGCCAATTAATTTTGTAGTTCATGTAGTACACAGCCCAGGATGTCATCTGGTCCCATGGATGCTGCATTCTTAGCTTTGGAGACTGCATCCTTTACCTGTGTGGCCGTTATTACCAGAATTTGGCAGTCTTTTGTTATTGAGATGGGCACTTTAGGGGGTGAGATGGGGGTGAAGTTGGCACTGAATCAATCTGCCAGAATATAGGCAATATCCTTGGGAGCAGTATATTTAATACCATTCTGTTGTAGCTCAGAGCTGATCTGAGCATTGCCATTTAGATTCTTGACATAGCTATAGAATGCCTTGTGGTTGTCTTTGGAATCTTTGGCAATTTTATTTTCGTAACTAGCTTTGAAGGATGTTATGAGGGATCTCAGCTTCTTACTGAGGCTGGTAAGGGAGTTTTTTGCATCCTGGGATTTTCCTCTTTTCTGCAACAGTTTCTTCCTTTTGTTGTAAAGTTTGTTTATGGCATGGGACCACCAGATTGGCCTCCTTTTTTTGGAGGAGAGCGTCTTGGTTCTATTTGGGATGGCACGATTCTTTTACAAGTGGATGTGCTTGTACAGTGCCTTAGTGTAGGATTCAGTAGTCGAACTTTCAGTTCCTGTCTACATGGGTGTCATGAAAATTGTCACCTCTGACTTGAGTAACATGAAGTCGGCTTTGGAGAAGTTTTTTTACGGAGGTTTCCTTACTGGGGGGTGGGGGAGGGATGTGGATGTCAAGGGTGATTAGCTTATGGTCAGACCTGACCAACGAAGGGGTGACCATAGGTGTGGAGCATCAGTTTCTCATGTTGGTAATGACCGGGTGTAGGATAATAGAGCCCCTGGTGGGACTATGGATTAGTTGATCCAGAGCATTGGAATTTATGAATTCCAAGAACCGTTGGGCAAAGATGTTGGTACATGAGTAGTTTTCCCAGTTAATGGCAGGGTAGTTGAAATCACCCAGTATTAGGGTGTTTGGTTGTATCTTAATATTTTCCAGTATGTTTAGAAAGGTATAGTGAGAATCTTGGGGCATGGTGGGGGATCTGTAGCAAGCTACAATTTGGATTGCAGTCTTACCTAGTGTTAGTTGCACCTGGAGAATTTCAGACACATTGTGTTGGGCAACTAGCCTGGTTGTGTGAATATCTTTGATGAATATGGACACTCCTCCACCTTTAGTGTTTCGGTCCTGGTTTGGTGGCCGAATAGTGTGGTAAAAGTTGTAGCCTGGTATTGCAGGGGTGCTCTCTGGAGCCTTGAACCAGGTCTCAGTTACTGCACAGAAATAAATGTTGTCCATTTTTAGGAGTGCCTCGAGAGAGTCCATTTTGAGGTTTAGACTTCTAGCATTGAGTAGTATTACCTTCAGATTTTGCATGCTTCTATCTGTTACAGTGGTGGTTTTGTACTTTGAACTTTGTCTAAAAAGGCACTATAGGAGTGGCAAGAGCCTTAGTCAGTAACCTGAATCCCAGGGGCGACAAGTGCAGACCATCTCTGGCAAAATATCGTGGTCTGTCAATCATGTCGGGCCAGGCAGACAGATACTGGATCCCCTTTGAATGACACCAGAAGTTTAGCCAATTGTTGAAGTCAATCATTTTGTCCTTATACTGTCGTATCATTCTGGGCAAAGGAAGAATGCTACTCAGGGCTAGGGTGATACCTGCCTGGGCCACATGATCCGAGAACTCTTCCATGTCTCTTTTCATGTAGTCCAGGGAGGTACATCTCAAGTCATTCACTCCAACATGGACAATTACAGAGTCATGTTTGAACTTGTTGTGGAGTGACTTGAGTGCATGCATTATGTAGTTGAAAGCTGAGTTTGTCAGCCAGCAAATCTGCTTTGTTGCTCTCCTCAGTGCAAGTGGCACCATAGACCACCAGTTCAACACAGTGATGTGTGCTACCTTTCAGGTTTCAGATGTAGCTGTAGAAGGCCCTGTGGTTGTCTTTAGCTAGTGAGGCTCTTTTGTCCACATAATTGACCTTGTTGGACTTAATTTGTCCTCTTACTTTCCTGTTTAATTTAATTAGAGAGCTCTTATCATTATGGCAGGTGCTCTTCCCGATTTTTGCCATGAATTTTTCTTTTTGTTATATACCCTATTAAAGTTAGGATGCAACCAGTGTGTTTTTTTAGAGTTTGTTTTAGGCTTACTTCTAGTAGTTACTACAGGCTCTATACAGCACTTTGCATGGTTGTACAGGGTCTCTGTAAATAATTCTGCATATGTTGTTGTGAATTTGGAGTTGGGAGGGGCAATGAATTTTCATAAGATGTCACTTAATAGCATGTAGTTTGCTTTGGAATAGTTCCTAACTGTTAGAGGGCTTGCTGGGGTTACTGACCTGATTATTATTTTGGAGGAGGCAGCTTTGTTGTAGACCACACCAGTGAGGATGAGACACTTGGGAGTGGGGTGTTCAGTGCTCTCCTATGTTGGTGACTACTTTGTGCAGTATGTTTGAAATTCTGTTTCCTGTGTACACTATCTGATCAAGGGAATTTGTGTTAGTAAAGTCAAATAATTGTTGTGCCTATCAGTATGGGTCAGTGTATGTTTCCCATAATATAGACTGGTAGTTCAAGTCTTTCATAAATAGGATATTTGGTTTAATGGTGAGTGTCTCCAGTAGGTCTAGGTATGAGCTATGGGATTCTAGGGATATACAGTGTGTGTGTGTGTGTGTGTGTGTGTGTGTGTGTGTGTGTGTGCGTGTGTGTGTGTGTGTGTGTGTGTGTGTGTGTGTGTGTGTGTGTGTGTGTGTGTGTGTATATATATATATATATATATATATATATATATATATATATATATATATATATATATATATATATATATATATATATAGTGACCTATAGCTTGTTAGGATATGCCACTCTTTAAAGAAACCAACAGTGTTCACATAACGAAACCCCTATGGAAAACATATAAAACACTTTTATATTTTTAAAACTTTAATAATGAAAGCTGTGTTTCATGCCTCTTGCCTTAAGTACTTCAGATGTGCTTGCAAATAGCTATGTTCATTCATAATACCTGAAATCTTCCAAAATTAAATGAGCACTTGTGTTTCCACTTAGTACTTTGCAAATATTTCAAGATTAACAACAGTTAGTTTATTCATTTGATGCAAGTAGGCATTTGTTAAAATAGCCTTTGCATTTGCTTATTCAACATGACTAGTCTGTGATTACTGAATATATGACATTTTTAACATATCTGTAGGTATGATATGCTAAGAAGTAACATACCTACAAATCTGTTAAAATTGTCATATATGTTATCAAAAGTGTAGGTCTGTTTTATATATTTAGTAATGCAATAGGAGGTTATATCTTATTTAGCCATTAGAGTTCAGTTCTTGCAAATGTAAAAAGGTACATCTCAACAGAACATTATTTTGTCATGTTCAAGTCCACTAACATGGGTCTGATTAAACATGGGTACCATAAACAAAGAGAAAGCAGGTACTGAAACTTTAGCAAACATGATAATAAGAACAAAGTATATATAGACATAAACTGAAATCAGGTGAATAAGTAAAAATACCCAAAACTTGCATTGAAAAGATTGGCACACAAAATAATACCTAAAGATTGTGCTGTTACAATAAAACTACTAGCCATTGGTCAGATGCAATAACATTCAAATATCTAAGTCTTTAGGGAACTTTTGAATCCATTGACTGTCACAGAGCCCCTCAGCAATCTAGATGGCATGTTCCAGAGGTGTGGCCTTTGATTCAGAAAAGGACAAATGCCAAAAGATTCAAGCTGTGCACTCGGTGGCTGAACTGAGAGAAGTGGCTGGTACCAGGACATAATATAGTATAGATGGGGAAAACCCAGAGTATGCAGGAAGAAATAAACCATGATGACGAGAACTTTAACTATGATCCACCAATGAACATGCTGCTAGTGTAGCTCACAGAGAACCAGCATGCAATGCTGGTATCTATACCCTTTGACTAGTTTGGCTACAGATTTTTGAACCAGCTTAAAAGCAATTAAGTTCACAGTCAGCAAGCCTTATGCAATGGTGATTATAGTGGTCTATTTGTGATGATATTAGGACATAAACCACTAGGGAAAAATCTGAAGAAGGAATGCTGTGCTGATGAGGGTGACATTCCCAAGATGACAACAGATGGATTTCACAACAGAAGAAACCTGGTCTCTAACAGTTAATTTATATATACAATAACATCAAAATGTATTGTATTTGAAAAGAATTTGAGCTTGCCATCGAAGCAGATGATTTTGGGAAAAAAGACTGCCTAAGGCTGTCTCTCAAACTGCCAGGAGTAACTGTGATCACTGTCTTTGAGGAACTGAGCTTCAAATGATTAGCTGCTACCCAGTTATGAATGTAATCCTAGATGGAAGGCAGTTTGTTAACACCTGACACAGGTTCCTGATAAAAGGAGGGGTATAGGTACATGTGAACAGCTTAACTATTATAATGCAAACTTTCCATTTGAATATCATACTAAGAATAGAAACAAGTAATAATAATAGACTAATTTATAACCCTGAAGTAGTCTAGAGGTAACACAACAAGGAGCACAGGAATTTCCTTTGAAAAATATCATCAAGGGGAAGTATACAGACAATGGATAACAGAGGACTTAAAATACCATCCTGCTGTACACCAGAGACAACAGACAGAAGAACAGGAGAATTTGCCTGACACTACTCTTCTCTTTCCTGAAAAGTTAGGAGGAAGACTAATCCAATACAGCACAGGTGATGCTATGGTAACATTTTTAACAGTACTACACAAGTGATGATATGGTAATATTTCTAACAGTATGTGCTGCTCATGCACTGGCCCAGTAATCAAGGAGCCTCAATCCTCACCACTAACACCAGTGAGAGGTGGCCACATTGTGAAGAATAACAAATACACACACAATAATATACAATTCCCCTTAAGAGCACACAGAGATCACAGTCAGTCTGGGGCTGGTTTCTCCCTTTCTCTCTAGATCCCCAGTAAGACTCCTCACTGGCACAGCTATAGGGTACAGATCTCAGCAAAGTAGTCAAGCCAAAACTTCCAGTGCCCTCTCTGTCCAACCAGTGCTTCTTGTCCCTGCCCAAGTAGCTGACACACACACACTTTGAGAGTTGGTTTATATACAAACACACAGACACTCCTGGGGAAGGCTGGCACAGGTTTTCCAGCTATGCCCCCTCATGCCAGGCTATAAGGTAGTAATCACTGCCACCAAATACTCTTATCAGCTACTAAAAAGGCCCTTACCAAAGGGTGTCCAATTATTACTGTGCAATATTATTGTCCAATTAGTAAGTGTGACGAACAGCAAGGCTTATTTGGAGTGGCTTTGTACAGTATCACTATACACATGCAATGTACTCTAGAGCTTATTATCTCTACACAAAACAGCCACAGTTGAAAGGTTTAAAAATATTTAATAATAAATAAAAACACAAGACAAAGCTTCTCAATTCAACACAGTGCTAGTTAACAGTTCAGAGGTCACAAGAAAATGCTTAAAATAATACTGTAGAATAGTCTGACATAAATATAGAAAACAGCTAGACTAAATCTGACAATTCCTATCTAGCTCTAAGAGCAATCACAGTTCTAAATAAAGTTACATATAGAGCAAAGGCAGAGTACTGGTGAGTGATGTTCTTCAGACAAAATCCAAAAATTCTCTCATTCTCTCTCTCTCTTTCTGTCTGAGAAAGTCTTAAAAATAATACATCACTGCTGACTAATTTCAGATTACATAATTCTTCTCTGGTTTCCAGACTAACAGAAACTCAGAGTTTTAACATTTCTTTGATCTTGCACCTGGCCAGGAAACTACAGCAATAAAATACATTATATATGTAAAATCTAGCAATTAACTCTGGTGTCAAAACAATTGAAGGAATTCCTTAGTCCAGGCATTGCATCCCCGAGCTTTGAGATCAAGCAGTCATACAATGCTTGAGCTTTCTTTCAGCTGAGTGCACTGTGGTTACATTTTTGAAGTTCAGCATTTCACACAGTTTTCTTACATTTAAGAGGACAAGCATGTGGATTATATTCATATTTACAATGACATAGAATTATTTACAAAATTATTTCTAGCTAGGCTGGCAGCCTTCACATATCTTCACACAGTACTACACAAGCAGTGCTATGGTAATATTTCTAACAGTACTACACACGTGATGTTATGGTAACATTTCTAACAAGTACTACACAAGTGATGCTATGACAGTACTATACAAGTGATGCTGTGGTAACATTTCTAATAGTCCAGCATCTCATGATCCATGTATGCTTTGAACTTTGGTCACTCTACATAGATCTGACTCTTTATCAAGAATGAAGTCAGTTTATATTCATTGGATTCTTACTTGATCATTTCAGATTCCACAGACAATTTTGTATCTTATTTGTGAATCATGCAAATCACCAAACTCATATCTTTCTAGTCAATGCTTCAAATCAAGTCATACTAGAGTCTAGTAATAACACTCTTTATTTTTCAAGAAAACAAATGCCTTATACAGGGTAGATTCTTCTTTGTCTTGAAGTATGTTTGAAACTTGCCTTTCAAGTGAAAAATCTTGTCATTGTTTTCCTTCTTAAGTTTAAAAGAGATAAATACTTTGATTGCTTCCACATCTGTGACGTAAAGTGATCCTGCACATTGTATTTCTTCCGGCTGAGCAACACCATTCATAGTTCAGTGCGGTTCAAAGGTTTGAATCCAGAGTATACAGTTCTTTGGTTAATTATACATGAAGGTTCAGTGATGATTGTTCCGTAGGCATTTCAAGGTGGAACTCAAAGAAATATAGCAGAAGAAATGCTTAATGAAAAATGAGAATATATTAATAATTTCTCTAAAATGTTATAAAAGTGCAAAAAAAAAAAAAAGAACTGGAGTCAAGGTTTCTTCTTTTCTCTGTTACTAAATATGTCAAAATGTAACTGATATGCTTGGCAATCAAAGATTTTTGGTCACTAATGTTGAACGTGATTGGCCTGTTAGTCTGTATGGTGCATTTTCCACAGTTGGATAAAAAAGAAAAATAGAAGCAGGATCACAAATGGCTTAATCTGACACGAATGAAACAGAAATGCAGTAGCTGATAAGAGCGTTTAATAGCCTAAAGTTTATCTGTACCAAGTCGCATATGTGCACAAATAGGTATGCACATTGATAAGACAGTAGGGATAAGGATCCTAGGACATAATACACAATCCTCAAGGCTTTTTACTTATCTGAAAAGTGGATAGAATCACATGATACACCACTCTGTTAATGACAGCATAAATATTTAAAGGAATGGGACTTATTTCACATAGTCTTATGAATACTGAGAATCATTTTAGTCATGTTAGCTTTATTTAATAGTAGACATTATAATCCCATGCCATCCTAGGTCATTTATAATCTGCATTGCAGACGTCTTCATTATTAACATTAACAAATCCATATGTACTATGTTTCATGTAGTCATCAGAAGCTGCAACAAATTTAAGAAACACTGATTATGACATACAAGTTGTAATTTAATGGAGGAAGTCAATAAAACCATTGAAGTGTATCAAACTGTTCCATACCAATGTTATGGATTAACAGTTGAAAATATACAAAAGTTATTACTGAGAATAATATTGTGATAATGTAGGGCACAGCAACAATACCTTTGATAAACATGATCATATAGCCTTTCATCATTTCCATTGTGTTGGAGGTGGCATTAAATAATCATTTATGTATCATAAGTTTTAGGTATGTATGATTTCTCACCAGCCCAAAGCAGAATGACAAAGCTCGGATAATAATAATAACAATAATAATAATAATAATAATAATAATAATGGTGGTTTTATAAAAGAAAAAAAACAATGTTCAAGGAAAACAGTACAGACAAAATTCTGTCATAATCATATGTATTTCCTTAGATGGCTACTATTTATCTAGGAAATGCTGCAGCCCTGTCAACACAAGAATATTTCTGTTGAGGAATTTGATGTCTTTTGTGTGAAGATAAGTCACTGAATCCAGTAAGTGAGCTGATTCAAAATCCTAATTATTTTACTTAGCATCGTAGAGAATAAAGCCAACCAACAGTAAAATGAAGTTGTACAGAAATGCTCAGTTGTAGGGTTTAGAATACAAGCAAGCTGAATAAATTAAGTGACCAGACTTGTATGTTCTGTTTACAATGGGAAACTGAAAGCAATTATATGTTCAGGATTCCCTGTTAAATGTATTTTAGCACATGAAGAAGTCCTCCGATATTGCATATAAACAAGAAAATACCAGCGTAAATGCTCTTCTAGCATGTAATCCAGCCAGGTTATGCACATCAGTAATACCAAATGGAAGGGCGAGAGCAACTGTAGTTAAACCTAAAAGCAAAACACCTCTCCTTTCGGGTACTAGTCTTAAATTAACATCTGAGATCTTAGTGCAGAGAGAAGGACAAAAACTAATCTAAACTATACACTATTCAAAATGATCACCCTCCGGCACTGTGCAGTATGGAGTTTGAATAGCCGTTAATTAGTCCAGCATGCCAGATCCTGGATAGAAAAATGCAAAGTTTGATTTGGCTACTGTTCAACAGGTCCACACATTCAGAAGAGCACATGACTAGGAGCTGCAATTTACTGATGCTAATGGGAAAGATAAATATAAACTGAAATCACAACAAAACAAAACAAAAAAAAAACCTGTACCTTGAACTACAGTGAGAATATGTCTCTGTCACAGTGAGTTAATGTGATGAGTTGAAAATGGCATAGTTAACATTTCATACCAGACATGTCTCACTCTCAGTATGTTAAACCTGATATTTCCTGAGAGTCAGCAGACCTCCAATAAATGCCGTTAGCATTCAGGTATGATTCACCATATGCCTAACAGATGGGAGAAGGTGACGATCCTCTGGGAGGAAATATAGGTGAATATGATCCATTGCTATGTCTTTGAAATGCCTTCATGCAGGGGATTTATTTAACACAGAAAGACATAAATACATTAACAGTAGCACTGAAGTAAGAATTCTCTTTAAAAAGCTTCACAGCTAAGTAGAAATTTACACATTATGAGGTTGGACAGAAACCTCCTAGTGAACAAAGCTAAGGCTTTTTTAGGTACAGCATTAACTGCCTGCAAAGCCAGGCACTTACACCCCTGTAACTGAAACTGGGCCTCACTATTCATTCTGTGACAGATGAAATTAATACAAGCAAAGACCATCTTCTGTTACTCAGGATCAATATGACAGAGTGGTTAAGTGGGAAGGACATGAGTTTTGTAAAACAGGTTTGAATGCAATCAGTTCCTACTTGAATTCTGTGTGGCCATAATCAAATCATATAACTTACTCGTTTAACATCCTGAATCTCACTTGCAGAAGACTTCCTGGCTGCCTTACTGGCAAGAAAAGAAAAGAAAAGGATAAGCAATACTCAGCACGAGGCCTCATCACAAAGTCAGAGAGTTTGTCTTAGACATTCGAAGTGTGAGAGTTAATTATTCTTTTTTGACTTGAAGGCATGCTATGCTGACCGTAGCAATTGATGATAGTATGGCTACTACTGATATTGTGTCTATTTATCCATTCACACCTATATATGAGTGGCACTCATCAATCATTAACTCTCATTTTACCTTTATTTGCTTTTCTCTGAACATATAAACTGATGTGATGTTCACTCTATGATTCAGTTAATTGTGTACAGAACAATTTTCTTCTTCTTTCAGCTTTTCCCAGTTAGGGGTCACCACAGAAGATAACCTGTCCGCTCATGATTGGCAGTGGAGTTTTTACAGTGTCGAGTTGCCAGCCCAATGCCCAACCTTCCACATGCACGCCCTCACACCTAGGGCCAATTTAGAGTGTCCAATCCACCTACAGCATGTCTTTGAGATGTGGGAGGAAACCAGAGCACTCAGATGAAACCCACGCGACCACAGGGAGGACGTGCAGATTCCTCACAGAAGGCTCCCCAGCATTGAACCAGAGAACCTCTTGCTGTGAGGTGGCAATGCTGACCGCTGCACCACCATGGCCACCCACTTGTGTACAGAACAATGATTTATTATAATGCTGATTATATTTTTTGCTGTGTTCTAAATGCTAGATTTTAGTTGATAATGGCAAAGATAAGTAGAACATGTACTGTTCGATTACATTGAAATGCTTAGTGAGTGGAGAATCTATTTGCCTGCCAGTTTGATTTTCTTGCACTATCTGTCCATCTGTCCTTCTCTATATCACTGTATAATACTAATTGTCTGCTTGACAATTTCTGTGCTTGATAATTTGCCTATATTCTTGCTTGTCTATCTATCTATCTTTAATTTATCTTTCTATCTTTCTACTTTAATACATTTGGAAATATTATTATATATCATATATATGTATTTTTGTCTAAATATCACTTGTTCATCAGGTTCTGGTTCAAACTCATTATCAGCCATATCTGGGGAGTTTAGGTGAATACAAACACTGCATATAGTTTTGATGATGTATATTTCAATAATAAAATATATAAGCAATAAAAGGCTATAAAAACAACACATTTACAAATATTTACAATCTCTATAGTTGAATATATTTTAATGATTAATAAAGCATTGTAAAACAGGCACATTTGCAGGACATACAGTTGTATATTTATTTTCCTATAAACACTGTATGCAATATTTCTAAGTATGTAATGACAGTGGCTAATCACACATCATAATCCATTGCCAGAATCATTTACACATATTCATTCTAAAGGTGCTTGTAAACATTTTCTTAAAACCTGGAAGATAACCCATCAAAGCAGTATTTGTGGGAAGGCTATTCCAGAATGCTAGAATATGTATTGTCACAAGTAAGGGAGCTGTGCCAAAGTAGCCACTGAAGTCCATTTTATGTCTTAAAAAAAAATCACACTTATTGACAAAAAAATGAAGCTCTGAAAAGAAATGCAATTCTTATGAAACAAATACATCTACAATCCGACATATATAAATGTATCTTTTAGTCAGGGCTGTTCACAGTCATTGCCGGCCTTAGGTGCAGGCCAACTAGGCGGCTGCCTAGGATAGTGCTCTAGCACAAGCACTTTTCCAGTATTAATTTGTTTATTTTTTTGTAGTAAAGAAATGGTTTCTTTAAAATGTGCTGAATGAATACAGGAAAGCTGAAGATCAAGACATATTGGGGGAAAATGAAGGAAAAAAGTCCTCTGAATGGTTTAGGTAGACCAGGATGGGCACTCTAGGAGGGGTTGGGGGTGGGCGCTGTGGAGCTCTTTTGTCTAGGGCACCATTTGACCAAAGGCCGGCCCTTTGCACAGTATAACAAACTTTTACATTTAGATACAGTGTTCTTTTGTAAATGGGATTCTGACAGAGTAGCAGTTAAAATAAAATGGTACTTGCAAAGATCCCCAGAAAACAGAGAGCTCTCTTCACTGTACCAGTAACAGGGAAAAACAAAACAGCTTCACCTTCAATTCCTGTAACATGGTGCAAGAAATCAATGTCACCTTCTACCCAGGCAGTAATGTCCAGCTGGCTTTTTCCAAGACTCAGGTCCCCTCACTCATAGGTGTTCACTGCTGATTGCCTTCCTTCCTCCTTCTGGTCTACTTTACTCCAACTACAGTCTGCACTGGACCCTCAGCAGTCCTAAAGGTCTCAAACCTCCTGTTTACTAGGCCACTGTAATTTAAATGCATCTATGTACAACCGTAGCTCACTAACTCTAACACCTTAGCTTGTTTCTTAGTTAATGTCCTTAAAGGGACCATCCATCATTATATTTGATCCTTCTAGGTGAGCACATTTAATGACCAGCTGGCAGTATGCTAAATGACCCCCCAGGGTAAAACTATTTGTTAGCACCTCAGCAGGTGGGATTTTTGCCAATGACAGCCCATCTACCTTTAGGTGACTGCAGACTGGGAGATGCATTATCTTAAATTTTAAAGGCTGAAAGGAGAGTGCCTACAGAGATAACTTTGGGTCTGTTTCCTTGCATAAGAAAATACATTGAAAGGGGGCATGATATCTAATCAGGAGAGACTGGATTCCAAAATGTTAATATTTTGGGAAGGTAAAGGCCCACTTTATGGCTAAACCCTGTCTTTTTATAGCTGGTAATATTTCTTGGTGTAAGCATCTTTCTTATATAGAAAATGAGGTATTCTTCCACTTCTCTAAACTGATTCAAAACTGTATCTCTGCTTACCCCCAAGGTATCCATAATTACTGGGAAGTATTTCAAAATGTCAGGCACATTGAGTCTGGGTTCTGAACATAACATATTCTTTAGCAGTCTAAAGGTTTGCTCTATAGCATTTTTTTCAGTTTGTGATCTGTGGAGACTTACCTTTAGTCAGGTCAGTCAATGGAAATGAATATTGTCAAAGTCAGGAACAAAATTCTGATTATTGCTAGCCAGGCCCAAAAAAGCTTTAATCTGCATTTTAGTAGTTGGTTTGGAGAATTTTGCACAGCTTCTACTTTTTCATCATTTAGTTTCTCAAGCCCTCATCGTATGACATAGGCCAGGCAGCATGCTTTTGCCATGCCTAACTTGAACATAGCTAAATTTAACAGAATTCCAGCCTGACAGAGAGAGAGGTTTGACTATATTTGACTTTGAGCAAATGGCTACCCCATTCATCAGAGAATATAGGAATGTTGTTCAGGTGAGCTACTGGATATCAGCAGTCAGATCTACGGCTGCACAGCATCTGGAAAGTTGCATTACATGTAGACCAAAATACAATTCTTTATAATGGAGGAGCCCATCAGATATGAAAAAATGCTGTTTTACCTAAATATCTGAAGCTACTGGAATGCCAATATACTTATTAAAATTAAAGTGGCCAGAATCTTATTTGGCCAGATTATCAATCAGTTCATCTGCTTGTGGCACAGGATTTTATTTATTTATTTATTCACATATTGTTTTCCGGGAAGGTCTGAATGGGCTGTCACAAACTTCTTTTCAGCAGGGGCTTTGGGGAGAAAAGCCAAAATGATCAATTTCAACAATTGGCTAAGCTTCTGGTGTCATTCTAAGGGGATCCAGTGTCTGTCTGCCTGGGATGACATGATAGACAAGCCTTGCTGTTTTGCCAGAGATGGGTTGCACTTGTCACCACTAGGTTTTCGAATACTGGCCAAGGCTCTTGCCGTCCCCATAGTGCCTTTTTTAGGCAAGGCTCAAAGGACAAACCAACCACTGTAACCAGCACAGGTAACCAAAAACTAAGGGTAATGCTACTCAACGCCAGAAGTCTCAACCTCAAAATGCACACACTCGAGGCTCTCCTCAGCATGGAGAAAATCAATGTTTGTGCAGTGACGGAAACCTGGTTCAAGGCTCAAGAGAGCACCCCAGCACTGCCAGGTTACAATTCATATCATACCTTCCGGCCTCAGTTACCGGATCACAGTACAAAGGGTGGAGGTGTATCCATATTCATCAAGGATACCCATATCTCCAGGTTAGTAGCGCAGCATGATGCCCCAGGGATCATCCATGTGCAACTATCAGCAGGCAAAACCACATTTCAAGGCGTAGCCGGTTATAGATCACCCACCATGTCCCAAGCTGCTCACTCTGCACTCCTTGAGACATTGGAAAATATAAAGGTCCTACCCAACACCATAATCTTGGGTGATTTCAACTACCCTGGTATAGACTGGGTGAACTACCAATGTTCCAACTCCTATGCTCAGCGATTCATAGAATTTATACATTCAAATGCCCTTGAACAACTAGTATGTTCCCCCACTAGAGGGGACAGAATATTGGATTTAATCATCACAAATATGGGCGCCCATTGTACCACACCCGTTAACACTCCCTCCTTGGTCAGATCCGACCACAAACTGATAACCCTGGACATCCTCACCCCTCCACCTCCCCCAGTCATAGAAACCATAGTCAAAAACCTTTCCAATGCAAACTTCAAACTACTTGCATCCAAAGTGGAAAGCTTCACTATTCCCTTGCAGAAGGATAATGATATCCAGGATACGGAATCCTACACCAAGGCACTCTATATGCATCTTCAGGATTGCATGGACCATGTTATCCCAAATAAAACCAAGTCTCCTTCCTCAAGCAAGAAGAAACCAGTCTGGTGGACCCCGACCGTAAGCAAACTTTACAATAAAAGGAGGAGACTTATACAAAAAAGGCCAAATCTCAAGTAGAAAAATCATCCCTGATCAGCATTAGTAAGAAATTGAGGGCCCTCATTATGTCAACTAAAGCTAATTTTGAAAAGAAGGTTGCCAAGGATGCCAAGGATAACCATAAGGCCTTCTATGGCTACGTCAAAAAACTAAATGGCAATGCTCAGGTCTGTTCTGAGATAGTACAAAATGGAACAAAATACATTGACCCTTCTGACATTGCCAACATCTTGGCTGACAGGTTCAGTGCAAATCCCCCCCCCCCCCTCACCACCTACAGGGCCTATTACCATTCCGGGGATTGAGTAAGTCCAATTATTACTGATACGTTGGTTAACAAGGCTCTATCTAAAGCTAAAAACACTGCCTCCATGGGACCAGATGAGGTCCCAGGCTGTGTTATATGTGAGCTCCAAAAGGAATTAACCCTGCATCTTAATACCCTGTTCAGTCTCAGCCTCTCCACAGGATATGTGCCCATAGAATGGCACACAGCAATGGTGGTCCCGCTACACAAGGGTGGGGCCACAACTGACCCTGGGAACTACTGACCAATAAGCCTGACCAGTCTGCTCTGTAAGGCTATGGAGCGAATCATTATGGAACTCATAAATGGAGAGATTGGGAACCTCTAGTCGCTGGACCCCACACAGTTTGGCTTCGTCAAGGGCAGATCATGCCTCCTGGACCTGGTGGATTTCTTTGAGACAGTTACTCAGGCTATAGATAAGGGAAAGGAGGTACACACAGCTTACCTTGACCTTGCTAAAGCATTTGACACCATTCCCTATTCAGGTATTATTGATGAGCTCATCAGCCTGGGCATAAACCCTTACATCACAAGATGGATTGCAAACTGGCTCTCAGACAGATCCCATAAAGTAAGAGTAGCGGGATCTATGTCCGAATCCAGACCAGTAACGAGTAGTGTGCCTCAGGGCTCTGTCCTGGGGCCCCTCCTGTTTGGCATATATTTCTCAGAAGTACAGGCAAGCACGGAAGGGCTGTGGCTGACTAAGTTTGTGGACGACTGCAAACTGGGTGCTATAATAGAGTCTCCGGCCGACATGGAGATCCTCCAGAAGGGCCTAAATGAGACTGATGCATGGTGTCAAAGCCATGGTCTCAAGCTAAATGCAAAAAAATGCGTAGTAATCCCCTTTGGAAAAAGCAGAGTACCCGCAAACTACAACATAGGAGGTAATCCCCTGAAATCTGAAGAAGAAATAAGGGATCTAGGGATCCAAGTAGATAGTCAGCTTTCCTTTGATAACGATGTTGCCAAAGTAGTTAGAAAATACTTCTATGTGACCCATCTGATCATGAAAGGGTTCGCATCAAGATCTAAGGATGTAATGGTGCCCCTCTACTCTTCCCTCATCAGACCCATTATTGAGTACAATGCACCAATTGGAATGTACCAGACTAGACATCTCCAGCAGCTGGAGAGACCACAGAGGTACCTAACCAAGAGGATTACTGGCCTCAAACAGTTGCCCTATGCAGCACAATTGAAAAAGCTAAGACTGTTCTCTGTTGCATACCACTTTCTCAGAGGCGATCTCTGTCTAACGTACAGAGCCATGTCCAACCCAGAATTGTTGAACATGCTCCATCTCAGCAAAACCACATCTACTTGAGCTACATGCTCTAGGGATATAAACCTCAACACAACAATGAATAGAACATGCTGGAGGGATAGATTCCCTTCGCAGAGACTTCCCTTACTATGGAACAGGGTCCCGATCTACATAAGACAGAGCCCCTCACTATCACTCTTCAAGAGGAACCTTCATGAGTGGATGGGTAACAGAAAGTTCACACTAGGGATCACACCAACAGCACTACTAGATAGGGGCCAAGGGTACTAACTCCTAGTTCAAGGGTCTAGGGAACTACTAAAGGGGCGGTGAATACCGCACAATGTGGCTGGGCTAATATATGCCTTCGGGCAGATAGCCCAGTACCAACCTATGAACCTATGAAGTATTTAATATATGCATATAAATATGGAGTTTTCTATTAGAAATCACATATAACAAAATGAGCATTCATTAACATTCAAAACAAGAAGTCAGATTGATAGTACATTACCAGAAAATACAATGAACTTTACTCTTAAAACAATATCAGGTTCCCCTGATTCCTTATAGCTTAGTTGAGACAGGTTTCAGACTGAATTGAGGAGGTTAAAACAGAAAAATATGAATGTGAATCTTATGTGATGAAACTAGTAACTACCTGAGGAAAAGTGAGCAGAAGGGCAAGAGTTTATGACGGCTACATGTTGAGGAAGAGTGGTAGAGTTTGTGAGGGAAGGTTGCCAGGGTGCAGGGGTGCAGGGGTGGGCTGGAGGAAGGAGGAGGCAGGGTTGACATGGTTTGATTTCATGGTTTGCAGAGCTTGGGTGGTGTTACAGATATAGAAGAGTGCCAAGAAACTCGCTTTTTACTTTATGTGTGAAGTTTGGTTGGCATGCTATTTGCCTGATTTTGCTGGGCAGTGAGTTCCAGCGATTTGCTATATGACAGGAGCAGAGTGCAGAGCCTTGAGAATTTAGGGGGTCTGGTGACCAATATCAAGTATGTGGTTTCACATCTTAAGGATCATGATGGTATGTATCATAATGATGATGTTTGGGTAGCTGGACATTTTTGGGGCTGCTAGAGCATGTTATGAGCAATTTGTAGTTGGGAAAGATTGAGATGGCTAGGGAGGTCTAGCCATGCTAATTTTTGGAGGGCAGTGCAATGGTGTCTTTAACTGGGGAGATGTGTTGCTACCTTGGATATTGTGTTATAGTATTGCTGTAGTTTTCCTAGTTATGCGGATTGATGATTAGAGAATATAGGGGCTGCATATAGGTGTCTTGGTTGTGCTATAGCATTGCTGTATTTTGACTAGTTGTGCGGACTGATGATTAGTGAATATAGGGGCTGCATATAGGAGTCTTCGTTATGTTATAGTACTACTGTAGTTTGACTAGTTGTGCGGATTGATGATTAGTGAATATAGGGGCTGAATATAGGAGTCTTGGTTGTGCTATAGCATTGCTGTAGTTTGACTAGTTGTGCGGATTGATGATTAGTGAATATAGGGGCTGCATATAGGAGTCTTGGTTGTGCTATAGCATTGCTGTATTTTGACTAGTTGTGCGGACTGATGATTAGTGAATATAGGGGCTGCATATAGGAGTCTTGGTTATGTTATAGTACTACTGTAGTTTGACTAGTTGTGCGGATTGATGATTAGTGAATATAGGGGCTGCATATAGGAGTCTTGGTTGTGCTATAGCATTGCTGTAGTTTGACTAGTTGTGCGGATTGATGATTAGTGAATATAGGGGCTGCATATAGGAGTCTTGGTTATGTTATAGTACTACTGTAGTTTGACTAGTTGTGTGGATTGATGATTAGTGAATATAGGGGCTGCATATAGCAGTCTTGGCAGGAGATTATTGACAGCTGTAGAATTGCTTGGTTGGTTGGAGAGGTAGGAACTGGATTTATAAAAGGTCCCTAGTTTTACTGATTTTTTTCATTTAATTGTGTTTTGGATGTGAATGTTGAATGTTAATATGTTACCAGTTGTGACACCCGGTAGCTTTGTGGTGAAGACAGTATCTATGGGAATGTGTTAGAGGGTGATGATTTATTCCAGCTAATTTTTTTTTTTGGTAAAAACATTTTTTGTTTGTTTCCTATTAACATTTTACAATAGGTGTGATGCCAGGTTTCTACATTCATGAGGGATTGTTAAGTAAGGACCACTGGATGGGAAATCAAATATTCATCCCTCGTCTGGAACCCATGTCTTTGATGGACAGAGGCAGCCCCATATATAGATATCTAAAACATATAACTCATGGGACATATTTGTGTTCCACGTCTAGGCTTATAAAGGCCCTAGTGGATGATAGCCTGGTATACACCTATGAACCTATAAGACATTGTAGTCCTTGGAGGGTTGTGGCTGACCAGATGATCATTGAGTCATATGTGCAGTGGATGAATGCAGAGGAATGAGACGGTGAGTGCATGTTGTTTATGAATATGTTAAAGAGCAAAGGATTAAGAAGTGAGCCTTGAGGGACTCCGATTGTAACTGATTGGAAGAAAGAGACAGCAAATTGCCATTTGACACATTGGGTTCTATTCCTGAGATAGCTGCTGGAAAAAAAAGACTGCAGAGTGTGAGATCCCAAAGGTGGTTAGGGTGTTGGGAAGGTCATGGTGGAGGACAGTGTCAAAAGCTTTGTAAAGTTCTAAAATTATTGAGAATGAAAGTTTGTTTTCATTTTATGGTAGTTAATGATGTTTAGGAAGAACAGGAGGGTGGTGGTTGTGCTATGGAAGTAGCTTAAGCTGCATTGTGAGTGAGACAGCAAGTTGTTGTCTAACAGATAGGAAAGGAGTTGGGACTGAACACAGCTTTCAAGGGTCTTGGAGAGTGGAGGAATGATAGTGATGGGTCTATAGTTTGGCAGTTCATTTCCACAGTTGCCTTAGTGGAATGGTAAGGATACAAACTGTTTCCATAAAGTTGTAACATTTGACTCAATGATGCATACATTAATGAGTAAAGTTACAGGGTAGCAAGAACCTCAGTGACTCGGGATAGGTATTTTGTTGGGAGGTTGTCATCTGCTAAGGTTGTAGGTTTAAGCGTAGACAGCAATTTTCTAATTTTGTTAGTTGGAACAGGTTGTAGACTGAAAGTGGGGGTGAATACTATGTGTTGAGTGTTTTATGGGTAGGGTCTGTTTGGAGGCTGCTCTTTATAAAGTGTTTTAGCACAGTAATGAAGTAGTTATTGAATTTGTTAGCGATGGTGTAGTTTATTTCCTTCAGTACTTGGTTGTGTGGGTTTACCCAGTGTTAGGAGATTGATTATGGATGATCAGAATTTCCGAGTGTCTTTTGATTGTTGATTTTGCAGATTGAGGTATTATGTTCTTTTGACAGCACTTGTTTCTTTTTGCCTAGGTTATGGAATTCCATGAACTTATGGCAATTATTGCTGAACTTGTCAATTTATCAGACCTTCCAAGCATTGTCTCTATTTTTCATTATTCCTTTGTTTTTGTTTTTTTGTTTTGTTTTTTTTTGTGATAACCATGACACTGGGTTATTTCTAACCCACTTTCTTCCAAGAGCAGCTTGATTACTTAGAATGGAGAAAAAACTTTCATTAAACTAATCTACAGCATCGTCTAGTGACAGTGTTTTGAGATGTGACCATGATTGTTTTAGGGTATTTATAAAGAGGGTAAGAGTGAAGGTTTTGAGGCTTATGACAGTTTAGTACTGATTAATTGTAGGGCACTAGGTAGGTTGCTTGCTGATATAATTCTTCTGGGTTTGTGGTTAATATCCACTCTAGAATGGAGCCACAGGTGCATGTTTTGTTTAGTCTAGTTTGAGATGTAATCAGCTGCCTTAATTTAAATACATTTATTTGGTTGCTACCTGTGATCGGGTTGGAGTTTGACCAGTTAATATTTACATCACCAAGGATGATGATTTCTTGGGAGATGTGGGTCGATTCCCAGGATAATGCTCCCTCCTAGGATGACTGGTTGTTTTGAGGGGTTGTATATAAAGCTATGATGCATATAAATTTGTTTTGATTTAATCTTAGTAGGACAGGTAGTATCAGTGTGTAGTTGATGAAAAACATTTTTATGGTTAGGGACACTATTTTTTATGTTCTTGGAGTAATCTACAGCAACTCCACCATTTTTTTTTCTTTCACTCCTACTCATATTGAATCCTTGTAGAGGGATGTCAGTTAGTTTCATAGATACTGGGTTCTAGACATGTTTCTGTGACCACTGTGATGTCTTGATATGGTGAGCTATCCAGGAAAGGAATCTTTAATTTTGTTGGATAAGCTATGAATATTAATATTAAATAGTTTTAGCATATCCTTTTAGGTAGTGGTAGGTTGTTAGGGTTTGTTTTTAAGTAGGTATTTTGCCCTGGGTTGGGATGAATGTCTACACTTAGCAGGTGTGATTTAGGAGGGTGAGATTTGGTCGGGTAAAGGCAGTCGTGGGTACAGCAGAAGTATTTTTTTGTTTTGTGTGGGTGTAGTATGTGGTGTTTTAAGAAGTGAAGTGCATGTGGAAACAAGCTCGGAGTTAACTCATTATCATAAGATCATGGGGGATTACTAGGCTAATGGCCCTGGGGCCCTTACAAGCCTAGCCATGTGGTTATCCCCAAAAAAGAAACCTCAATCAGCAACTGTCACCCCTGTTAATGAGGGACACAGGTGGAACCCCTGGGACAAATTTGTGGTTTCCCATCCACTCATCAAGGCTGCGCTTGAAGTGGGCCAGCGACGTACTTTGTTTGACTTGTATGGGGAGTCTATTCCAAAGACGGGGCAGCCTCTGGGAGACAAACCTGTCTCTCCAGCAGGTTTTGTTAATGTCACATATTAGATTTAAGCCTTTCGATAGGGTAATGCGCAAGGAGTTAGACTTGCGGACATGGATCATCTCTAGTAGAGCAGGGTCTGAGATTGCCTTGTAGGCGAGACACAGATCACCTCTGAGCAATCTGTATGATACCAAGTAGAGTAATAGTGATTTGAGCCTGTCCACATAGAAAAGATGTTGGAGACCACGGATTCTCTTTGTGAGGTATTTCTGTGGCTATAGTGTGAGTTTGGAGTTTCTAGTGGGTTATGTGGAGCAGTCATGGTAGTTAGACTGGTTATTGGAAGAGGACGATAAGGCATGTGTAGAGATAATGATAGTATGTGTGTGTGTGTGTGTGTGTGTGTGTGTGTGTGTGTGTGTGTGTGTGTGTGTGTGTGTGTGTGTGTGTGTGTGTGCGACAGTAGGAATAGCAGGTTGTTGGATATGAATGGGGTTGTAGTTCTTAGACTGGTTAGTAGATTAGAGTACAGTCTTAGTTTATTATTATTCAGTGCTAGTGATTATTTAGTTAGTAGGTTAGAGTGCAGTCTCAGTTTAGCATTATTCAGTGCTAGTGATTATTTATATTAACTGTATTATCTTTGATAATCATTGTGGGATGGATGGTGGGGAGTGGTGTTGTGTTTTAATTTCCAGAGAGGATTGTGGGTATAGGCTATTGGAGGGGTGGAATATATGGGTGATTTTTTTTTTTTTTTGGTAAATTTAAGTAGGCATAGAGGGAGTAGGAGTGAATTGGGGCAAGGGTAAAGGAGCAGAGTGAGCCTGAGTGCACTGAGGATGAAAAGAATGGGGCAGACTCAGTACGGCTTTGTTTCTGCTTTTAAAAAACAATCACTAACCTGGACTGTTAACTAAGGTAGAATTTTGGGTCTGTACTTTTGCAAGTCAAAAATACATTGTTACAGAACTGCAGATGTGGTATTTTGGGTGTCTATATGCAGGGCTTTACTATGGCCATCCAGCAGTGTAAACTGTAACAGGCTGCACTACTAATCAATGAGAGCTATACTGTTATGAATTATAACTTATGTTGGAAAATATGTCCACATACGATAGTGAACTTTAGTGATGTTAACTGAATCACATGAAGATGTGCTGCTTTTCTCCAGACATCATTGCAGGCTCTTATACACCAATCAGGATTAGGTACCTGCACAATGTGACTAGTCAGCTCATTCTGGGATTTTTCCATAACCCTAGATATAAGCATCTTTCATCATTCATGATTAACTGTATGGCATTGGGATCATGGTAATGGATATTTCTAAGTGCACTTTCTATGCAGGTGCAGTTTCTATGTTGTTATTAATTAAATGTTTTTTATCAGGCAAATATGAGAATATTTCCTTATTTCTGATTACAAACTGTTACTTCCAGTTTCTGAGACACTGATAGTTTCTCCCCTATTTTCAATTCAGGACACATTGTGGGAAGCTTAACTTTCCTTGCAAGCATGCTTACTACAGATATGCAAGTAAAAGTTTCTCCCCATGATTTCTCCTGCTTTGATCCCTCTCAGATTAGCACTTATCTTACATGTTCTCTGTTATGCCTGATGTACCCTCTCTGTGTGGTCTCTCATTACAAGCATCACAGTTCAGGTCTGAAACATGCACTATTACACTTTTAAAGAAGATGCTATCATCCTGCAAGCTACATGAATGCATGCCATACAACTGTTCAGATAGTGTGAATCCAGTTAAGGTGTGGCATACTTATTTTCAGAGCATAGAGAAGATATGGCAAGAATCACTCCCTGGTCTTCCCATCTAGCTATATAGTTTTCCACAGGAAGGACTTGTTTATTTTGCCCAGTTTTTTATGGTAATATATAAAAGTCCTTAGGTGCTTCACTTTAAAGCACTGGCAATGTTTATGTATTATTCTGCACATAAATGATACAGCTTGTTCAGTTAGAACTGGTGAATTCTTAACATACCTAGATCTTTTAGTATTGAGTTTGCAGTGACCTTATCAGGATATACCAATAGCCTTTATTCCGATTAACACATGAACTCAAAATTTCCATTGCATGTGCAATAGAAATGGGTCTCTACTATAACAATAATATCAGATGATTCTTAAATCCTGGGTTGGGCACTGTCCTTTGGCACTCAGGGCAGGCACCACAAAAAATATCTGTACTCTTCTTAACACTAGGTCAATAAAGTGTAGCCAGCACTCTAGTATTCGATTTGTCCATGCCTACATGACCACCACAAATGTGACTGTGTGGTCATTTTATTACAAATCTTCTAAAAGGTTTAGTAGGTAACAACTGTCTAAGTATCTGTTTCCTGTCTTTGGTTATCTTGTCAAGCAGTTCGTATCTTACTTCAAGCTAGAGTATGTAGTAGGCCTTTTTTGTTTGTTTGTTTCCTCATCTGTTCTCTGCATGTTCTCTCTAATTGTATTTGGAGTATTATTTTCCTATGGAATTTATTTGAAAGTGATATAGTCTGGGTGTCAGCCAAATCTCTAAGTGAAGGGGGAGAGGTGCTGGCATTTTTCCTACAAAAGAATGTTCAGGTTTTTCCCTGTATCCATTCTTTCCACATTGAAGGACAACACCAGAAAATCGTTTTTTTTTTTTTGTCAGAGGCACTGACACTTTCCCTTTCTCTTCTTCGGATATAGTTTTACATGCTTTTCCTTTAAAGTCTTGTTTCTATTTCTGTTGGGCTCCTACCTTTGAGGAACAAAGAGAAGATTAAGAGTTTTTTTGTTTCCCTGTTTTCCTTTTGTTCAGTATGAGCTCCATCTGCCCCTTCCACAGTTCCTGTTCTTTTCCTTACTGTATTTTTAAGTAAGGCATCTCATTTACTAAAGTCACATTTCTGCTCAGCAGCTATACCATCTCCCTTCACTATTTTAACAGGATTCTTTTGACAAGTGTATATGTGGCAGTACACTTCACTGAACATCCTTCCCTTGTAGCTTCCACAGTTCTTCAAACTAGTGAAAATTTGTGCTAATGATTACAACATGACACAATATAGGCACCAGAGCTACAGGATGTAAAACTTTACCAAGAAAGACTGCATTCATATTTGTGTTTTGTGGTGTTCCCTCTTCTCCCCATTTACACACATTACTTCAATTTTCTGTATACTAGATGGGTCAAGTTTGCAAATGCATTGTGATTTAACCAGAACAGCCATGCTTCCAGAGTCTGGCACTCTCAGTAATTATATCCCTTCTACTAAAATAGTATTTTTCATAAGTTTGGTGTTAGCACAGTGACAAAAAGCAGATTTCATACTTCAGACAGTGACCCATTCAGCCAAGTCTTTATTTCTTTCACTGACAATAGTGCGTTAGATAACCTTGTTTGGCTGAAATGGATAGCAGCAGGAATAAGCAGTAAATAACTGTTGTTAACTATTTCATCCGTAGAGGGAAGTAATGATGATACACTAGTTTCAGTTTAAGATATTAAGGCCTGTTCACCTTAACCACACAGAGTTTTGTTGTTTGTGTAGGGTATTAATGTGTGACAGGTAACATTACTTTCAGTTTTGTGCCACACAGTTGTACTGTTCCACATTCTAAAAAAAAAGTCATTATTACTGACCTGCTGCTGATTTTGCTTTGGCAGGTTTGTTGTAGTGCTATTATTTATAATATTCATTTTTCACAGTTTAATTTTTTTCTGTACCACCCTTCCCATTTTTAATTAAGATATGCTTTATATAGTGAATTGCATGTCCTTTGTTCACAACCACCCTTTGTTGTTTCCTGTAATATTTCACATTTATCATTGCATGTCTGCAGAACTTCTGCAACGAGTAAAACTCCAGGCCATTGTCTTATACTGTATTCCTGGCTAGACTTTTAATAAGATTACCTTTTAGGATCTCTGTACGTATCTGAGAAGACTGTGCCTGTCTGAGGTAGACTCAAGTCTATCTTGGTATGAAGAGACTCTTTATAGTACACTTTATGATAGTTGTTATATGCATGTGTACACACGTTCTTATTTTCTTTTCTCTGTACCTGCATAATGATAAATGACATGGTGTTATAACAACTGAATATATTCAGTTCAGTGTTTGCAGCTTTTCTACATGGACATTCACTGACAATGGACCACATCCTAAAGGAACAAACTCTTTTCTATTTGTCAGTATGTTAATTGAACAAGCATTTCCTTCGGACCATTTATTTATTTATTTACTTGCATTTGTTTACTGGGATGGTCCAGCTGGGCCAGAAGTGCCCATTTTCAATGGAATCCCAGGGAGAAAAGCTCCACATATAAGACATTTCACATACAATACAGAATTTACATTAATAAAGACAATTATTACATATTATTGGCAGCTTATACAATTGGTGCAAAAAAACAGCACATAAGTAATCATTCTCAAATCAAATATATTATACAATCAATACAGAGTATATACATGAGAACATTCCATATGAGTAGTTTTCAGCTAGCAAAATTTATATAGGACACTTCATGCAGTGGGTGCAAAGCAGATTTCGGAATTAATTAGAGAGTAGGTACTTAAACTTTTCACATGTTTAGGAGGTATAATAGCTGAGTGATAGGCTCTATGAGTCCTGTTTCAGGAATCAGAAAGGTTGGTGGATATTGTTGCAGATATAAGTGTTGGTATGATATTAACGTAGACTGCGGGAGTACCTGAATGTCTCATCTGGTTCAATGGTAGGTCTGTAAGGGTTAGGAAGAAAAGGCAGTAAACAGGAGAGATCAATGGTAGGACAATGAGGGTTAATAGAAGAGGGAAGTGGACAGGATGGAGAGGTGGAGTAAGTAAAAAGACAGGTGGATGTTAAAGGAGGATGCCAGAGTAGTAGAGTGGGGGGGGTGAGAATAGTTGTAATGGTTGAAGTTAGGTTATATGAGATGTGGTGTTACCACATGTGCACAGCCAAGACGAGGAGAGGTGTGGTTTCAGAGTTGTCTGGAAGAGGGTTACTGAGCAGGTGGCTATAAGTGTTGGGGGAGGGAGTTCCAAAGTTTTGCGATGGTAAAGGAGTAATGCATCTGGCCAGCCGAAAGTTTGCGTTTTTCTACATTTACGAGCAATTGGTTGTTGGATTGGAGTGGTCTGTTAGGATGGTATAAAGTAAATATAGAAGATAGAGCAGGGCACATGGATGGATTATAAATGAATTTGTGAGCTGTAGTTAGTTGGATAAAGGTGAGATAGTTGGGGAGCCATTTTAGGTTGCATAATGATAAGCAGTGGTGGTATGAGTAGGAGGCATTAGTTACAAACTTAGTAATTTTGTTGTAGCATGAGTCTAGATTGGACTTTAGAGAGGACTGAATGTTGGTGAGGAGGGGGGGTACCATATAAAAGAGAGGTTAATAGAAAAGAAGAGGCAAGGGAAAGTTGGACTGATGCACTGAGTAGATGTTTGTGTCGGTAGAGAGTACTAAGCTTTTGATGTGTCTTTTTGACATTGGACTGGATGTACAGGTCGAATGTGAGGTTTTCATCTATGATGACACCTAGGAGTTTTGTGCTAGGTACAATGTCAGTGGTGGTACCATTGAGAGATTGAATGGTGAAGTTCTCTTTTTGTAAGGGGTGTGGACTATTTGAGGGCAAATATTACTAGTTTGGTTTTGTTGGGGTTCGGGGCAAGATGATTATTAAGCATCCAAATTTTTGTGGAAGTGAGGGCATTTAGGGTGAGTTGGTGTAATTGTGAGGAATTGTTTGCAGTGCAGATGATAGTGGAGTCATCTGCATACTGAATGACTGAGCCTTGAGAGAGTGTGGTGTGGAAGTTATTGACAAATATGCTAAACAAAAGTGGGCCTTAAATGGAGCCTTGAGGAACACCAGTGCTGGAGTTTAGGAAAGGTGAGTAAGAGTTCTGCTATTCAGTTGATTGTTGCCTGTTAGTTAGGTAATTCGTGAGCCAGTTTATAGTTTGAGGTGAGGTACCTATATTAGAGAGTTTTGTTAGAAGGGGAGAGTTGAATATAGTATTGAAAGCTTTAGAAAGATCAAAAAATAGTGAAGTTATATTTCACCAGCATCACAGGCTCGGTTGACAGTGTCCATGTAGGATATGAGAGCAGAGGTGGTACTATGTTCTGGCCTAAATCCATGTTGTTTGGGGGAGAGGATGTGGTTGTGAGTCAGGTAGTGAGGAAGTTGAGAATGAGTACATTTTTCCAGAATCTTAGAGATAGGTGATAGTATAGCAATGGGGCGGAAGTTGGTGGTGTCTATGTTGAGTCCCCCTTGTGTAGGGTGAGGATATAAGATTTTTTCCAGGTGATAGGCATATAGTATTCTTGGATATATCTATTGAGAAGTATGCTGATAGGGTAAGCGATTCAGATGGCTGAGATTTGCAGGTATTTGGCAGGTATATTGTCAGGGGGAATTTGTACAGGGCTTGAGTTTTAGAAGCAGTTTTTTAATAGATGAGGTGGATATAGGTGACAGAGTAAAGTTGGGAATAGGGGTATATTGGTGTTAGCTGTGGAGAGGTCTGTGGTGGAAAAGTTGGTCTTGGGAAAGGTAACGGTTAGATTGGCTATAGTATGTATGAAATAGGAGTTGAAGGTTGGAACAATTTCAATGGCTGTTTTATTTGGATTTGGGCAGGGATTATTACTAGAGCCTGGGTTTAATAAAGAGATGAAATAGC
The DNA here is from genome assembly GCF_019279795.1 of Protopterus annectens. Lineage (NCBI taxonomy): Eukaryota > Metazoa > Chordata > Ceratodontiformes > Protopteridae > Protopterus > Protopterus annectens. The sequence goes on from NC_056728.1 coordinate 1,548,596,661, forward strand.
TCCAGAATTTCTTTGGGTTTTGCTTGAGTTGATTTTGTAATGTACGTTAATGTTCTTGTACTAGGCGCTTGACCTGGTTTCAGAGCTGTTTGTATTTCAAATCTGAAACAGCCTCTATCATCATTCTTTTCTCTGAAATATCTCCAGCTCTACATGTATTTAATAAATACATTTCCAGGCTTGTTTTATAGCAATTAGGAAGCATTTGTGTCACCGCAGTTTTAGTGACCTCTTCTGTAATTTGCCCTTTAAAGCAACTGTGGTCATTCATTTCCAATCACTGAGTTGTGATTTGGTCACTGTGCAGCTATCACTCAGTCAGCTTTAACGGATTGTTTAACTTTAAAACCTTAATCCATCACATGGTCACTGACGTGCATTATCTCAGATGGAAGGCCCTGTCATAATCTACACATTCTCATATAATGCAAGCATGCAAACACAGCTTTCTTATGTGCTGCATGCTGTGCATTTTTCTCTCTCTGGAAGATGCTAACACTGTACTGAGCCACACTACCTCCCTCCAGCATTAATAAGCTGACGATGTTCACTCCCACTGTTCCTAACGGATTCCTGCAGTTGTCAGGTCATTAGGCAATTCAGGGTCAGCTGGGTTATGGTCATGGTTTATTCCTGTGCACAGAGTCGGTTTGTCACACTACATACGTTATTCATAATATATGTAATATTTGCTGTAAAATGGTATTATCATCTGCAGCTGCATACACAATTATGTGCAGAGACAAAGAATTCTCTGAATTAGAAAAATGTCAGTGATGAAATGAAGCCCTCTAATAAATTAGGAAATGTATGCAAGGGAACTAGACTATACGAAAATGAAAGGATAATGTTAGTTGTTTAACCAATATAAGTGGCTAGCAAATGGATAGTATTTCAAAGTCTCCAGATAAAAATGAAGATTGCACAGTAGAGTCATAGTTGTGCCAACTGGTACCCTGGGCAGTCCCTGGGGAATAAAAAAAAAAGTTAAGTTGAAAATAAAAGTAAAAGAGACTCTGAAATGTGGTAAATAACTTATGAAGCTTCTTGCTACAATAATTAACAGTCAATCCTATTATGTACATGCATTAAGGGGGATGTGATATCACTAGCACCTTCATAAATGAATCTTAGTACTGTGATCGTGTCCAATCAGTAAGTGTTGACTGGGCCCACCAGCACTTTGCACTGGAATACCACTGTCTTCTCCCCAACATAAACACAGTGCTGTTGTAATGCACTGTAATTCCAGCAGAAAGGATTCTGTTCTAGAGAAATTGAGGTTAGAAGTATGTATAGTGTTCATGGAAAGTAGCTTAACATATGGGGGGGAGGGCTTCAAGGGTAAAGGGAAGAAACAATATAGTCGTTCCTGAAGTTAGATGTACAGTTACTACCATTTTTTAAGTGAGTATGCCAATCTAGTTCAGTATCTAGTTACTGCAAATGTCAAGTGATAAACTTTTCCACAGTTTGTAATGGCTGTGAAAATGCTATTATATTTTAGATTCCTGAATGGTATGATCTTGGACATCTCAATGGTTAGTGCCAGTTTGCCAGCCTTGCTAAGTCAACAGAAATAATGTTATTGCAAAAGCTTTCATACACACACAGCAGAGATATATTTACAGTAACACTCTAATCATCAAATTAATGGCTGAAATGCTAATGGGCACATCATTAGTGTTGCTGTTTCATATGACAAATAAACAAATGCAGTGCATGGGACACCATGTTTACACTCCAAAAACAGGAAACTAATAAACTTGTTAAGTGCTTCTCTGGGGTAAGAAAAGATCGTAGAGGTGCGTAACAAAACCTTAAACTTTATTAAGGCCATGTCTTGCACTAAGAGCTAACAGTCAGCATTGCTATCTGACAACAAATAGAAGCAAAAGTGAAACAGCTTTTAAAAGCAGTTTAAACTTCTCATTTCCACCTTAAAAACAGAGTGGCTGATTGTCTAACAGACTGAAACTCTGTTTTACCTTATGTCAGAGGAGCACTTAGTTTCATTCTGGTATACATGTGCTGTATAACATCCCTTACTTTGCATCATATTTTGACCTGTCATCAAAACTTTTTTTTTGATTTTCTGGTAAATCATTGGTAATTACAGTCAATTATGCTGCACATTAGAGTTTCAAACTTGTTATCGTTCAGAAAATGCTTGTTGATAAAAAAAATGTTTTCAATTGATATTTTAAGTGAATTACTGCAGTATATACAAAAAATGTTCATGATGTTGATCCTTTGTACGTCCCATTATTTTTATTATTATTATTATTATTATTATTATTATATGCACAGGATTATTAAGCAAAGAAGTTGAGAGGCAGGCACTGTCTGTTTGGTTCCCTATTGATTTATCGACAGCTCAGGTTGTCGAATACGTATTTGTCGGCATCCAAGAGTCAAACGCTTAAAATAGCAGACGGCCACATCATCAAATTCTTTCCTCGGGAAATAATTTGCATGGTCGTTCTCGGGGATTTGCCCTTTCCCCAATATAGATTGGTCTTGGAGTTGGTATATTTAGTTAGGGGGTGGGGGGGCTGCACATCAGGGGGGTGTGGGGGAGCAAAGCCCCCCACTATGTTTGGGTGTGTTTATTTTGTTCATGGACAGCCAAGTGAATTCTTTCCCTAGGAAAGAATTCGATGATTTGGCTGTTCGCTGTTTTTAGTTTTTGACACTTAGGTGTCAATGAATTTGGATTTGACAACCTAAGCTGTCGATGTTATGATATGGATGCGTCTGTTTGACTGTGCTTGCTAAGTATCTTACTGTCTTTCAAAGCTTGTAAAACAATTTGCACTCCTACACTGTCTCTTTCTTTTTTTTTTTCTTTTCTTTTTAACTGGTAGTACATAGAACAGATAAGGCTCCATGCACTATAAACAATTATAATCAGGTCTCTGTTCATAACCCCCTATTATGTTTTCTTGAAATGGATGACACAGTTTTATTGAGATTTAATACTGAGGTGGGTTTCTTGGAATCCTTGTCTTGAGTACAAAATGAGTGAATTATATTTGGAGGCCTGATTATAGTCCTCTACATGAGTCATTCAGTTATGAAGGTTTATTGCTACCCTGTTATAAGGATTTATTGTCACCCTGTTGGACTCTCTGTGCTTAGGTACTTGACTAAAAGATAGTCTTTCAGTATTAACGGCCACTTGCTGACAAGATGTCAAAAAGCTATCAGTCATAACCTATTCCTTCACTACCACCACTTTTTGGTCAGGGTTTCGAAATAAGTAGTACCTGGTGATTGTTTTTCTCCCACTTTTTTATAATAATCATTACACTTGCAATTTCTTTAAGTAGTAGAGCTATGCATTAAATAAAATGGCATATTATTGTTGCTGCTCACTTTTTTCTAGCACACACAGACTCGCCTCTTTAAAAGGAGTGCTCAGCATTTATTCTTGTACCACTACCTACTTTCATATTGTCCGTCAGTCTTTCATGTCTTCTTATGATTTCTCCATCTATTGTCTTTCTTTTTTTTTGATTGCATAGTACCTTTTTCCTGAAAGTGTCTTTGAGTAGCAGACTTGCTGGTATAATTCTGGCAACAGTGTGTATGGAATCACTGCAGGATATTAGCATGTATGGAATTACTACAGGATATTGACATGCATGGAATCACTGCATGATATTGACATGCATGGAATCACTGCAGGATATTAGCATGTATTGAATTACTGCGGGATATTGACATGCATGGAATTACTGTAGGATATTGACATGCATGGAATCACTGCAGGATATTTGCATCCATGGAACCACTTCAGGATATTAGCATGTACGGAATTACTGCAGGACATTAGCATGTATGATCTTACTGTAGGATATCAGCATGTATGGACCTGCTGTAGGATATTAGCACATATGGACTTACTGTAGGATATCAGCATGAATGGACTTACTGTAGGATATTAGCATGTATGGACTTACTGTAGGATATCAGCATGTATGGACTTACTGTAAGATATCCACATGTATGGACTTACTGTATGATATCAGCATGTATGGGCTTGTAGGATATCAGCCTGTATGGACTTGTAGAATACCAGCCTACTCTTCAGCTGATGTTTTCAGTGGATGGTTGTAGAAATGGCAGTGCTTGCTGCACTACTGATATTTTGCAAGTATTCCTCTTACCATCTGACTTTTGTGGAGTTATGTTTTCTTTGTGTAATTCATTGGTTGTCATAAAAAGTTTTTACATTTAACAATAAAAAAGGGTAGACCGCTGTCAATCTCCAATGACTCTGATATCCTGAAAGTGGTAAATATTTTTGAGGACCTCATATCACTGGCTGAGATATTCTGGGAAATTGTAGTTTGATAGGAATTAGCCTTGTATGATCTTGACAATCAACTAATAAGTATTCTTTGCTGTATATTTACCTATAAATATCAGTGTTCAGATCAGACTGTCGTTACCCTGGGAATTTAGACATTTGCTAGGGAACTGCTAGCTTATTGACATAAATTGATAAAGTCCTTACAAGAATCATGTGATTCATGACCCAGAATGGAAAGAAGTTAGCTGGGAGTTGGTACAACAGGACAGTTTCAGGCTCAGCAGCCTCAGGTGGAGAGATGCTGCCTGTATGCTGCTTCACTGACCACAAACAGAAGCTGGGCAAAGTTCAGAAGCACAGATGGCCATGACATGTATAGTTGTCCTGGGAGTAATCAGTGAATAAAACAGTGACTGCTCAAGAACGATGTGCACTGTTTGGGTGAGGGTCTCTCTTCCCCAGTCTTATTCAAGCACTGAGTTGGTGTGTATATGTTTGGACAAGGTGTGTTTTTTTAAACTGTGTTTCTAGGACTAGATTATTTGTGTTGATGCAATGAGTTATGATTGACAAAGTAATTATCCAATGAGTTAGGCTTGAAGTTGCATAGTGGAAGCTAACCTGCACACTGATTCACCAAACAGTGTACTAGCACTGTAACTAGATTAAGGCACAGTGACTGCCTAGGGAGTATATTAACAGTGAAGCTGGATTAAGGCATAAGTACAAGGGAATGCTAATGATTTTGAGTGAGCATTGTTGTACAGATTTAGCACTGTGCATGTCTGGGCCATGGAGGTAGTGGGTTCAGACAGCACAGCAAACTCCTTTGGGTACCTAAGTTATGATCTTCCATGAATTAAAACTTATTTCACAGCTTTGGCTCTCATCAAAGTTGAGGCACAAAGGTAAATCTCTGGTAAAATTCAGGATCCCCTCCTACAGTATGGGGTGAGACATAGTACTCAGTGTGACAAGGGTAAGAAGAGACATATAAATACCTGATGATTAGCAGGAGTCAGGGAGAAAACACCTTTATAAAATAATAATATCAGTTTTATGGGAAATGCTTTATAGTGATGAATATTTGCTTGGTACAACAGATGTGTAGCATTTTCTACATTACTTTATCCAGTCTATAAAACCATATTTTCCTTTCATTTCATTAGTTTACTTTTCTAATATCTAATCTGGTCTTCATGTGCTCAACATACACTTTACTGCCTGTCCTTTGTTATTAGTAGTCTGAAAAATGTACGCAAACATGTCATTGTCTATAACATTGTTTTTAATCCTTTGCATTTTTAAAGCCTCTCATGGTCTCCATAGCTGGACCCTTACTCCCTCTTTTACCATGAGTGGATGATACAGTATTTCTTCACTTTTGCAAATCAGTGCCCACATCTGCTTCAGTATCAGTACTGCAAAATGTTAACTCAAGGAACAGCATATTCAGCAATCCTATAGCTATTGTCACCAAACACATTGATATTTCTTAAATTTTGTTAGAAATGTTGTGATGTTATGAAAAGCAAACAATAATGCTGTAATTTCCTAATGTATGCATTATTATGAGTTGGTATGACTGAAGCCTTAATAATATCTCAGCCCTGATGCACAATGCTATTTTTATTGCAATACATGCACAATTTACTTTGTGCAATTTAACACTTAGCTATGCCTTGACTTAGGACTGGGTTAATTCCTACCATAGCATAACAAAAATCAAAACATTTGGTCAAAAAACATAGAAGCTTTGACTGGCATTTTTAATATGTTTCAATGGTTTGTGATAATTGTAAAGCCTCTTCCAAAAATGTAAATATCAAAATGATCAGAGGCCCAGCCAATGGCTGTTGCTTCTTTTTCAGGTTGCTGGTATTTGTTTTCAGTATGACATAATGACCTGCTTACATATCCTCTGTGTTGTCCATCCTATGTTTTGCTTAGCACTACACCACATTCTTAGAGCTTAAATTAACTTTTAATAATGTCAGACCACCTGCATCAAACTATGATTATGTATATGAATTTGACTCTGTTCAGCTGTTCTTATATTTTTGTTTTTCAGCCCAAATAAATGAGCATCATTAATCATCTTATCAATTAGTGGCTTTATAATTATACAAAAGTATTTTATAAACCAGAAAGTATAACTGGCTGTAAGCAAGACTTCTAACCACTTTTGTGTTGGGAAGACATGTACCATGTGTAGCTTTTACTTCCTTTTAGTTTTACCTGATGCCTTTCTTAGCAAATAGAATTATATAGAACCTAGGTTTCTTTTTTATCACACTCACATTTTCCCTTGTTTTGTAGCACCATTTTGTTCCCCTTCATCTGGCACCTTGATTAGGTTTCATAATGTTTTTGCTCATCTCTGCCATATACTTGAATACTCACCACTAAACGTCTTTGAATTCTTGATGCCCTTTATCATCTCTTCTCATACATGCAGAATGACGTCTGCAGCACAGGTTCCATTTCAGTCTTTCTTCCTTCATGTCTCATTAAGTCTATGCAGGTAGAGAAAGCTATGATACTTCTACTGTTTAAGTGCAATTCCAGCTAGTGTTGTTAGTAGGTGCCTTTCCATTTGTATAGCTCTGTTTGCACCTCTTTATATCCACATTAGACATGATTTAATCTGGACTTTTATGCTTGAGTGGTATTGCTGTGGCTAAAACATATATATAGGGGCCTGAAACTTGCTTTCTACTATGCCCATTTTGAGGAGCTTCTGCAGTTTTTCTTTCGCATTCTTCATAAGTTGAAAGGCTTATCTTGTGAGGAAATATGTAAGTCACCTTGAGTTCATCTTGTATTTTGATCTGATAATTCTTAATTTTCCAGTGCCATCAAATGGGTTTTTAAATTAACTTAGCAATGTAGGCAGTCCTTTCCTTTTTTTTCTGTACCTTTCAGTTATTGTGCCATACTTAATATTGTGGTTATGGAGTAGCTTAAAAAGTTAGTGCCTCTCCTTCCTTACATATCTTTGAAAAAGGATTTTGTGACATGCCCCTTAAACTTGATTTCCACAGTGAACCTTTTAGTTATTTGATGTGTATATGTTGTTTATTTTGTCAGATTTCCTCAGGTCTGATGCTGGACCATACCACTCAACTGTCATAGGTTCATAGGTATATACTAGGCTAATGACCACTAGGGCCTTTATAAGCCTAGAACACAAGAAATCCACAATGGAATCAGTCGGAACAAGACAGAAAAGTATAAATGTGACTTCTTAAGTCAAAATCCAGCCTGTTCGGCTCGAAAACCACACAATTCAAAAGTTGAAGTATATCCACTTTATTGACAGTTACAACCAGCGGATATGGCTCAAAAACAATAAAAAGTAATAAAAAGTAATAAAAGTTGACCACGCTTTCCCTTTGTCCAAATACAAAGCTTCATCAGAACTAAAACCCTCACATGACCCACTTGAATATATAACATTTCCAATTCAATTAAACTATCAAATCAATTGAATAATTGTTCACATACTATGACAATGCGATTAATGTTAAAAGCCACAATACCTAAAAAATACCTATAAAATATCTTATATTCACCTAACTCAGTAAAAATTGTTTGTTACAAAAGGCAACTCTATTAATATGTACCGTCAGTACAAAATGTCATGTTTAAAACAATCCATCTATGTAAATGCATTCAAAGTATATAACCAGTAGATAAATGTACTTATAGGAATACATTCAGTACAAAAGAAAAACAATGGACATACCTAATGTTAACTAACATATGTAAAAAGAGCATTGTACATAATGATTTGTAAGAAAAAGAAGGAAAAGAGGATAAAAGGATAAAAATTAATATATGCCTATCTAACAATTAGTAATAGTACTGATAATACTGTCTCCTATAACCTATAAGTTGCCTTACATGTGTTTCTACAATAAAAATATATAATAATGTACAAAAATATGATGTACAAAAATGTATACATATATAAATATATAAATATACCCAAATAAAGTCAATAAACCAAACCGTTTATGTTGAATTTAATTTTTCACAACTTGGCCTGTCTTAATTTTAAGACACTATTGATACTAATATTGTCATTAAGGCCTGGGTGTCTACTGGCATCTGTTCTAAGCTGCCAAAATAATTCACGAAACTCCACTCTAGATTCCCAGTTATCCCCCCTTGGGTCAATATTGACTTGTTCTATTACAGCAAACGTAATATTCATGTTACAACAAATTAAAGAATGTTTATACAAAGCATTAGATTCTTTCTGTTTGTTAATTTCATAAATATGTTCGTATATTCTTTTCCTCAAAGTACATGTTGATTTCCCTATATAAGAACTATTACAACTTATACAAATACCAATATAAATAATGCCTTTTGTACCACAATTAAAATTCCCTGGTATAACAAATTTCATTCTTCTAGAAGGGATCCAAATCTCTCTTTCTTGTAGAATATATTCACATTGCCGGCACATCCCACATTTATAGGTACCCTTCTTGGAATTCACATTACCCATTTTTTGCACTTCCTTCCTCTCAAACAAGTCTTTTAAATTTATGCCCCTTCTCCTAATAAAAGTTGGTTCAGGTGAAATGTATCTCCCTATCTCATTATTCACCTTTAATAAAGACCAATATTTCTTTATAATTCCTTCAACCTTACCAGATGTACTTGAAAATGTGTGCGTAAATGTTTGGTTATCCATTTCCTTGGTTTTACTTGTTCCAGTGCTATCATCCTCCCTTAACCCTAAAAGGGGAAAAAACCTATTAACCCTATTGTCCACTATTTCTTTCCTTAAACTCACTAGTAAGGATTTCGGGTAACCCCTTTCCAGAAACAATTTACAGATGTATTCAATTTCCTCCAAAAATACTATTTCCTCACTGATCATTCTTGAAGCCCTTATCAAATGACCCTTAACAATTCCTTTTTTCTGATAGAAAGGGTGACCACTTTCAAAGTGCAAATACATGTTTGAGAAGGTAGGTTTTCTATATAATTTAGACTGGAAACACTGATTGGACATATCTTTATATATAGTCACATCTAAATAGTTAATACTTAAATCATTAAAAGTGTAAGTGAATTTCAAATAATCTGTACAATTGTTCAAATATTCAAAGAATTCCAAAAATAATTCTCTGGACCCTTTCCATAAAATACAAATATCGTCCAGAAATCGAGTATAGAAAGAAATCCACTTAAACCAATCAGTGTTAAAAATTTATCTCCATTCCCAAAAATATAACACATAATTTGCATAAATGGGGGCACAAGTTGCCCTATGGCTACCCCTTTCCTTTGTTGATAATAGTCACCATTAAAGTATACATAATTATTACTCAAAACAGTCTCCGTGAAATCTAGTATTACATTGATCATATTACCATCTAAACCGGATTCAGAACACAAAATTTCTCGGAATCATTCCAATCCAGTAATGTGTGGAATGCTAGGAAATAATTCCACTACATCAATAGTCACAAAACATATTTTGCCTCATATCTATCCTGAGTAATTCCTCTTAAAAAGTCCCAAGAATCTTTTGTAATATGCGGCACAGAGGTAATAAACTTTTTTAATTGAGTGTCAACAAATATAGCCAGGGGTTCAGTAATACTACCCGCCCCTGCTACTACAGGTCTAAATTTAAGTGTTTCTACACCTTTATGCACCTTTGGGATGCCAAATATACCAGGAAGTCTCGGACTCTCTACATGTAAAAAATTAAATAATTTTTCATTTATACTTCCCTGTAGTAATTGGTCAGTCAGATAATATTTAATTTTAGAGTGGGCAATATTAATTTTGTTTCATGACACCAATGAATACTGATCTGTATCTTGTAAAATTTTATATAAAAACATATTGTATACATCATTGTGCATCAAAACGACCCCACCCCCTTTATCGGGTTTCATAACCCTAATTTTTTCTTCTCTCAATTTATCAACAAGCATTTTTTCTTCCTCTGACCAATTCACATACGGGGATTTTCATAATATTTAATTTGCCTCACTTCTTTCTCCACCATTTCTTCAAATAATTTTATAGAGGCATTAATAGGTGGATTAAAAGTACTTCTCCTGTGTAAATCATAGTGCTGAGAATGTCTACCTTTAAAATAAACTTGCAAATTTAACTGTCTTGTAAATAACTTGACATCAATTAAAGTGTCGACCAATGAACCCATCTTTGTAGGAACAAAATGAAAACCTTTTGTGAATAATTTAAAGTAAATGTCATTCACAATCAAATCAGTGAAATTATATATCGTAAAATTATCCTTTCTACAAATAATTGTCTTCCCACTTTCCAAAACTGTTCCCACATCCCCCTCATAAACAGGAGAGAAGGAAGGAGGGGTAAGGGTAAAGAATTCATTAGGACTTAATAAATTCGAGCCCTCACTGGAAATCTTCCCCCCTCCCCCCCTTGTAAGGTTGGGGGTTCTGGTATGAATGTTTCCTTTGCTTCTCTGCAGTTGTTTCGCTCCACCTCACAGATTCTTGTTCTAAAGGGAATTCATCTAGTTCATTTAGACTATCAGTCTGACCCACTACTTTAGTGTTGTCCACTACCCTCTGTTAAGATTCTTTGAAATTATTAAACACTGGGTATGGCCTGCCATTGCGATAATCATTCAAATCCCTATCAATTTTTTTTTATTTTTCTAAATATCACTTTATCACAATAATTATCAATTTCATTAAATAACCTGTCATATTTCTTATCATCAAAACATTCCTTGTTTAAATCAAAATTTTTATTATGCAATTCATTTGTTTCAATTAACAAGGTTTCATTTTGTAAATCATAGTCTTTTACCATGAAATTCAACATCTCAATACCCATATTATTGAATAACTCTGTAAGCTGTTTATATAATACAGAGTTATGTTTTACATTGTTAGGGCATTTAAATAATCTGAGCCCCTTTGGTACCCTTTCTGTTAAAATGCATTCATTAAGATAGTCTATTTCCAATTGATTTGCTTTTAATACATATAATTTATCTTTAAACTTTTTAAACACTTCATCATAATTCACCGTATCATTCTTAAAATTAATTTCATTAAAATTAAACCGCCTACTAGATCAGGCGTTAAAATTAAAGTCCAAAGAACCTTTGTTAACATTACCCCTTGCAGAGGATGTTAAAACACTGTCAATAAATTGGATATACTTCAACTTTTGAATTGTGTGGTTTTCGAGCCGAACGGGCTGGATTTTTACTTAAGAATTCACATTTATACTTTTCCGTCTGATTCCGACTGATTCCATTATGGATTTAGTGTGTTCTTGGTTTTGAGGTTACTTTCACTGGTGTTTTTTGGTCCTTTACTTCCATGGAGGAAAGGGCGGATCTGGACATTTTTATTGACACACTGGCAGCCTTGAAGAAGGGTGTCTTGGAGGACAGCACTCCTGTGACCAGGAAAGAGTTTCAGCAGTTGATAGTGCTGCTCTCACAATTAGTAGATAGCATGCCGCCATGTCAAAATGAACTACCGGGGAATCAAAATCTATTTAAGGAATATTGTACGAAAAGACAAGGACCGGCTTCTTCCAGGACGGAAATAACTCGTGGAAGGGAAGGTCATTACAGCCCTGGAAGGGAGAAACAACAAAGACAATTGAATAATAATGACAATAACAGTGTTTTAATGTCCCCTGCAAGGGGTAATGTTAACAAAGGTACTGTGGACGTTAATTTTAATGCCTGGTCTAGTAGGCGGTTTAATTTTAATGAAATTAATTTTAAGAATGATACGGTGAATTATGATGAAGTGTTTAAAAAGTTTAAAGATAAATTATATGTATTGAAAGCAAATCAATTGGAAATAGACTATCTTAATGAATGCATTTTAACAGAAAGGGTACCGAAGGGGCTCAGATTATTTAAATACCCTAACAATGTAAAACATAACTCTGTATTATATAAACAACTTACAGAGTTATTCAATAATACGGGTATTGAGATGTTGAAATTCATGGTAAAAGACTATGAATTACAAAATGAAACCTTGTTAATTGAAACAAATGAATTGCATAATAAAATTTTTGATTTAAACAAGGAAAGTTTTGATGATAAGAAATATGACAGGTTATTTAATGAAATTCATAATTATTATGATAAAGTGATTTTTAGAAAAATGAAAAAATTAGATAGGGATCTGATTGATTATCGCAATGGCAGGCCATACCCAGTGTTTAATAATTTCAAAGAATCTTAACAGAGGGTAGTGGACAACACTAAAGTAGAGGGTCAGACTGATAGTTTAAATGAACTAGATGAATTCCCTTTAGAACAAGAATCTGTGAGGTGGAGCGAAACAATTGCAGAGAAGCAAAGGAAGCATTCATACCAGAACCCCCAATCTTACGGGGGGAGGGGGCAGATTTCCAACGAGGGCTCGAATTTATTAAGTCCTAATGAATTCTTTACCCTTACCCCTCCTTCCTTCTCTCCTGTTTATGAGGGGGATGTGGGAACAATTTTGGAAAGTGGGAATACAATTATTTGTAGAAAGGATAATGTTACGATATATAATTTCACTGATTTGATTGTGAATGACATTTACTTTAAATTATTCACAAAAGGTTTTCATTTTGTTCCTACAAAGATGGGTTCATTGGTCAACACTTTAATTGATGTCAAGTTATTTACAAGACAGTTAAATTTGCAAATTTATTTTAAAGGTAGACATTCTCTGCACAATGATTTACACAGGAGAAGTACTTTTAATCCACCTATTAATGCCTCTATAAAATTATTTGAAGGAATGGTGGAGAAAGAAGTGAGGCAAATTAAATATTATGAAAATCCCCCGTATGTGAATTGGTCAGAGGAAGAAAAAATGCTTGTTGATAAATTGAGAGAAAAAAAAATTAGGGTTATGAAACCCGATAAAGGGAGTGGGGTCGTTTTGATGTACAATGATGTATATGATACGTATTTATATAATATTTTACAAGATACAGAACAGTATTCATTGGTATCACAAAACAAAATTAATATTGCCTACTCTACAATTAAATATTATCTGACTGACCACTTACTACAGGGAAGTATAAATGAAAAATTATTTAATTTTTTACATGTAGAGAATCCGAGACTTCCTGTTATATTTGGCATCCCAAAGGTGCATAAAGGTGTAGAAACACTTAAATTTAGACCTGTAGTAGCAGGGGCGGGTAGTATTACTGAAGCCCTGGCTATATTTGTTGACACTCAAATAAAAAAGATTATTACCTCTGTGCCGCATATTACAAAAGATTCTTGGGACTTTTTAAGAGGAATTACTCAGGATAGATATGAGACAGAAATATATTTTGTGAGTATTGATGTAGTGGAATTATTTCCTAGCATTCCATACATTACTGGATTGGAATGCTTCCAAGAAATTTTGTGTTCTGAATCCGGTTTAGATGGTAATATGATCAATTTAATACTAGATTTCACAGAGACTGTTTTGAGCAATAATTATGTATACTTTAATGGTGACTATTATCGACACAGGAAAGTGGTAGCCATGGGGGCAGCTTGTGACCCCATTTATGCAAATTGTGTGTTATATTTTTGGGAATGGAGATATAATTTTTAACACTGATTGGTTTAGGTGGATTTCTTTCTATACTCGATTTCTGGACGATATTTGTATTTTCGGAAAAGGTCCAGAGAATTATTTTTGGAATTCTTTGAATATTTGAACAATTGTACAGATTTTTTGAAATTCACTTACACTTTTAATGATTTAAGCATTAACTATTTAGATGTGACTATATATAAAGATCTGTCCAATCAGTGTTTCCAGTCTAAATTATATAGAAAACCTACCTTCTCAAACATGTATTTGCACTTTGAAAGTGGTCACCTTTTCTATCAGAAAAAAGGAATTGTTAAGGGTCATTTGATAAGGGCTTCAAGAATGATCAGTGAGGAAATAGTATTTTTGGAGGAAATTGAATACATCTGTAAATTGTTTCTGGAAAGGGGTTACCCAAAATCCTTACTAGAGAGTTTAAGGAAAGAAATAGTGGACAATAGGGTTAATAGGTTTTTTCCCCTTTTAGGGTTAAGGGAGGATGATAGCACTGGAACAAGTAAAACCAAGGAAATGGATAATCAAACGTTTACGCACACATTTTCAAGTACATCTGGTAAGGTTGAAGGAATTATAAAGAAATATTGGTCTTTATTAAAGGTGAATAATGAGATAGGGAGATACATTTCACCTGAACCAACTTTTATTAGGAGAAGGGGCATAAATTTAAAATACTTGTTTGAGAGGAAGGAAGTGCAAAAAATGTGTAATGTGAATTCCAAGAAGGGTACCTATAAATGTGGGATGCGCCAGCAATGTGAATATATTCTACAAGAAAGAGAGATTTGGATCCCTTCTAGAAGAATGAAATTTGTTATACCAGGGAATTTTAATTGTGGTACAAAGGGCATTATTTATATTGGTATTTGTATAAGTTGTAATAGTTCTTATATAGGGAAATCAACACGTACTTTGAGGAAAAGAATATACGAACATATTTATGAAATTAACAAACAAAAAGAATCTAATGCTTTGTATAAACATTCTTTAATTTGTTGTAACATGAATATTAAGTTTGCTGTAATAGAACAAGTCAATATTGACCCAAGGGGGGGTAACTGGGAATCTAGAGTGGAGTTTCATGAATTATTCTGGCAGCTTAGAACAGATGCCAGTAGACACCCAGGCCTTAATGACAATTTTAGTATAAATTTTGTCTTAAAATTAAGACAGGCCAAGTTGTGAAAAATTAAATTCAACATAAACGGTTTTGTTTATTGACTTTATTTGGGTATATTTATATATGTATACATTTTGTACATCATATTTTTGTACATTATTGTATATTTTTATTGTAGAAACACATGTAAGGCAACTTATAGGTTATAGTAGACAGTATTATCACTACTATTACTAATTGTTAGATAGGGATATATTAATTTTTATCCTTTTATCCTCTTTTCCTTCTTTTTCTTACAATTCATTATGTACAATGCTCTTTTTACATATGTTAGCTAACATTAGGTATGTCCATTGTTTTTCTTTTGTACTGAATGCATTCCTATAAGTACATTTATCTACTGTTTATATACTTTGAATGCATTTACATAGATGGATTGTTTTAAACATGACATTTTGTATTGACGGTACATATTAATAGAGGTGCCTTTTGTAACAAACAATTTTTGCTGAGTTAGGTGAATATAAGATATTTTATTGGTATTTTTTAGTTATTGTAGCTTTTAACATTAATCGCATTGTCATAGTATGTGAACAATTATTCAATTGATTTGATAGTTTAATTGAATTGGAAATGTTATATATTCAAGTGGGTCATGTGAGAGTTTTAGTTCTGATGAAGCTTTGTATTTGGACAAAGGGAAAGCGTGCTCAATGCTCAACTTTTATTACTTTTTATTACTTTTTATTGTTTCTGAGCCGTATTGGCTAGTTGTAACAGTCAATAAAGTGGATATACTTCAACTTTTGAATTGTGTGGTTTTCGAGCCGAACGGGCTAGATTTTTACTTAAGAAGTCACATTTATACTTTTCCGTCTGGTTCCGACTGATTCCATTGTGGATTTGGTGTGTTCTTGGTTTTGAGGTTAATTTCACTGGTGTTTTTTGGTCCTTTATAAGCCTAACCCTGCATCCCAAATGAGTCCCACAAATTATATGTTTTAGATGTTTATATAGGTTCATAGGCTCATAGGAGATTCCTAGACACACAACTCAGGAGCTCTTGGAGGGCAACTCAAACTTTGGATTAGACTTCCAAAAAAAATTCTTAAGTAAAGTAATGCATTATTGTTTATAGAACTGACTGCTTTAGTTCTCTATAATAACTCAATTGACTAAAAATTAAATTAAATAATCTGCAAGGGATTACATAAACTAATTAAATAACTAATAATTACATCATATATAACCAAGTACTTAAATGACTGGATGCTAGCTCACAGCTGACGATAAACTTTGTAGGCTTGGAAAGATCATGGGTAAGGTTATATCAAATTATCATGTATTTAATGGCATTTGCCTATGGATTGTTTCTTGTATCCAAATATGCATTTAATCACTATTCATTTGTACATGACTAACATTGATGGAATAAAATTCATATATGCCCTTACTGGCTAGTTTTATCTTTAACTAACTTTTTTTGCCATATGTAATTTGTAACTGCACTGCATGGACATGTTGACTATCAAATAAATTATTTGCTGGGGCACAGAGATTTTTTTTTTCTGAAAAGCTAAAGCAAACAGAGATATGCAGCTAACATATATACATTATGTTAAAATTATGTGCTAAATGGCAGGAAAAGAATAATTCTTTTATCAGCTTTGTATTAAATTACATTTATTTTATTCAAAAAATGTGCACAAGGAAGGAATTAAATCATGGATATGCTTAGATGATGAATATGTGAGTAAATTAAAGTATATACTGACTAAAATGTATTCTTATTTTTGATTTCTTGATAACGTACTGTCAACAGTACTTACCTAAGTTTTAGAATCAGATGAATGCTAATGACAGATTCAGTACATGATGACATGGCATTAAGTCTGGTCAAGATACATGGACTTTCTAAGCATTATATTTCTTTAACTTTTACAGCAGGAATGGAAAACAATGGTTCTGTACAGATGGTTTAATCTCTTTGTTATTAGATATAGTTATAACAGCTTTTGTTCTACATTAACTGTACATAGGATGGCAATAGGGGAAAACTTTTGAAGGGATGTGGTGGTATGACTGGGTCAGCTAATTACAGAACATACATGAATATATTGATATCGAGGTGTGTTAAATTAAGGTTCTTTGTAGTAAGAACATACTCTAAAGGGTAGGTCTGCACAGCAGGGATAGTTTATGTAAAATGATGTTTGTTATCCCCCCACATACAAATCTCAGTGCAGAGGCTTGACACTATTGCAATAAGCTATCCGCCCAAACGATTTCCAAGATCTCCTTGTGGTTTACCTAAATTTTTTTCTAAAGTCCTGAATTACTAATTTCTTTTTCTACAGAACCAAATCATTACCTTAGATTTAAGCCCTCAGTGACATTTTGGGGAGTTAGTGCAAAGAAGGCCTTTTTCTGTAGAAAAAGAAGCTAGGTTATCAAGGACCCATAAACAATCCTTAAACAATGATACCTTAAGATGGTCATGCTCACTTCAGTCTTGACTTGACAGACTGTTTAGTCTGTATTTGGGTAACCTTATGGGGTGTTTTCACACCCTGGTTGTACATCACTACCTAGACTATGGTGATGATATGTTAAGAGAGTCCCACTTCAATGTTTGACTTAACTATTTGAGTTGCATTTAAGTGTGATTTGTGGATATTAAAGATGATCTAGCTTTACTTTATAATCTAACATATGATGAGAGTATCCCATATATTGACATATTATGAGGATTGCAAGAGAATTTTACATCAGATTTTTACTTCATAGTTTCGGTTTGTCCTTTGCAGAGTTAGTGATTTTCAGGAAAATCATTCAGGATTGCAGTCATTAAATGACAAGACATTTGACTTTCAGACCACATATTCTTCAGAAAACAGACTGTAATGCAGTCCTGTTATTCTGGCAATTTTCTGAGATAACAGCAATATTTAAAACCTATTCAGAATTTTGGAACTTTCTCCTACCATTATTTTGCCCTTTGTCCCAGATTCTAGCACTAAGATGTTGAGAAGTATGATTTGCACTTAAATAACATCAAGCCCTTTCAAACTTTTGTATCAGTCATCATTTTTTCTCTTGCTTTTTGTATTTTATTATATCATGCTTCTTCAAACTAGATTCATTATTTATGGAATATTATATGGTAATATTGTCATTACAGATTTTGTCTTTATTTTCTGTATTTCAGTGGCATAAGAGATGTTTTGACAGAACTTTTCATGCTTTGACTCTTTGCCTTTATTTGCCTCATTGATGTACAAAAAGTGAGTGTTATTAGACTTTCTGCTTCTGCATGACTTTACAATATACTTCCATTTTCTGCATACTCTTTTGCAGGCTTGTCCCTGTCTATGTCAACACAATCCATCACATTTTCTGCACTGTTCTTTGTGATTGTCACTGCTGTCTCAAATAGTTATACAGTCGCTTTTTTTCTTGCTTTTTTCAATACATTTAATGGATCCTTTTTATTTGTGTCTTTGCTTCAGTTGTATTAATTTCTTCTTTAAACTACCTATTTTCTTTGTTTGGATCTATGAATGACAATAAATTTAACAAAGTTTAGGAACTCCTACAGGGTCATTTTTTGTTTCAGTCAGTGCTTTTCGCCATAACTTTCTACAGCTACAGGTTTGTACTACCTATATTTTGATTGCCATATTGGTACCAGTGAATTCACAATTTCTACTGAATGCTCTGAGCTTGGTCTACAACATCTCAACAGGTTCAGTTGAGTTTTTGCCTAGAACGCCAGTCTTTGGACATTTGATACTCTGCTTCTTTCTCCTTTGGATTAAAGTGACCACTTCAAGTATATGATGAATCTCGGAAATTAATTTAGTCCTTCTATTATTTTATATATATGAAACGTGTTCACCTGTGAAGTCATAGAGTATAGGCTTTAGTCTCTGTTCCCTGGAAATACTCAGAGCTGTAAAATAATTGTTAACAGTGGTCATGAAAGTATCTCAATATTATTTTGTATTGTGTGTTGCAGTCTACATCAGATGTTGACAGATCTACAGACATTTTCTCATTATCTCTGCAATTAATTTTACATTGCTTTCTTCTTCCTGTATCTTTATCTGTCTTTTAGGGTGTTTCTGTTGATCAACTCCATTTTTATAACGGTTCCTTATGACATTTTTCAGAAAACAAGTTTCATTATAGATTTCTCTTGTTTAAAGCTCCATTTTATTTTGTCACAACAAAGTGTATTAACAACTGTTTAATAATGTCAACTTTACTCATCTTGAAATATAACTTTACTAATGAATATGATTACATTTCTTATTAATAGCTTTAATACTTTCCAGCAGATGAAACTGAAACATGACAAATCACTGCAGTTCCCTATATTTAAATGACTGACTAAATCACCCTCTAGAAACAATATCTAATATGGTTGTGAATTGATGCATTCAGTGGGGTATGACACAGACTGGCAAGATAGTTTATTGGCTTGTAATAAAATACTCTGTTCAGGCAAGGTTGAAACAATTGCTGCCTACTTAACTGATGACCAAACATAGCTCAGACCTGATGACTAAACATAGCTCAGCCTTTACAAAAAATATCAACTAAATGACAACTAGTTTTATTTTTCTTTCAATACAACTTTGAATTCTTATGAAGAATATAGAATAGCTAATTAGCCAGTGAGCATATATCAAACATAGTAATACTCTGAGACATTGATGCTTTGCAAGTCTAAACTGGATAAACTACCACACTGGAAAAAAGGCAGGGTATTTGTTTGGTGAGTGAGTGAAAGAACTGTAAGCGACTCATCTAATATTAGACTATGTAGATAAAATGTAACCTAGAATTTTCTTTCATTTCTTGAATTATTTAAACATTTCACATGCTGCTGTTTTCCAATCTACTTCACACTTTACGTGTGTGAATGTGAGCTAAGGTATGTAAATAGTAAACTTGTGCCTGGAGCTTGTTTTTCATGTTAAGACTGAAAGAAATGCTGTGGTGGTAGTGCATGAGTGTTGTTGTCATATGATTTCTGATCATTGTTTTAAAACTTTAACCAAAATGCAAGCAGGACATATGTGTGCATTGGGGATGGGGGGCAGGATGGAGGAATGAACATACAAGGAGTAAATGCCAAGACATTTGCAAAGGACCGAGGGATGTAATTATTGATTCCCAGAGAAAAAAAAGCAGCTGCTGTTCACCCTTGTGTATGAACACATTTTGCTCAGATATTTACTGAAGGGTATGAGTAAATGTATTTAATTCTATAGTAACTTTAATTATTTATTTCAAAATGTATTTTGAAATTAGGTATTTAGAAAAAGGAGTGTTAGTAGCATTAAATGGCTTTTAATACATTGCATAAAAATATACTAGTTGAGATATAGGAACAGCTTAATAATAGTGAATAATATGCCTTCACTCTCCATCTTGATTCAAGGATAGATTTAGGAACTACTCATGCTCAGTGTCAGTGTCACAACAGGTAGCACACTTGATTTTGGTGTAGAAGGCTGTGTGTTCTATTCCCACACCAGGCATATTGATTGCAGACATTGCAGAGCAGCATAAGGAGGGTGATGCACTCCTGAGTATGTTGTCCTATAGATGACCAATAACCCATCTGCCTAAGTTGATGGTAGCTCAGGTCAATGCAAAAGGTTCCATGGCACCTATTGCAAACAGAAGGGGAAGTTCCCCAATGTCCTGACCTAATTTCACCTAGTATTATGAATACCATCATGGGTATCCACTGAAAAGAAGCTACTAGCCTAGTGGGAACTAATCTAGTCAACAAAGAATAAATAAAATTCATATAGTTAGAAAAGGTAAACATCAGGATAGCTGAGTGATAAATTAAGACTTCTTAAGAGATGTAAAAAATCCATTATCAGTGTGACAACCCTCGACTGGGCCAGTAATCAAGGTGCCTCAATCCCCACCACTGGCAACAGTGGTGAACATTCACTGAGAGGATGACAAGTGCACACACATTATTTCCAGATGCAGCTCTCTGCATCAAGTGAAATTTCCCTTAAGAGCACACAGAGACCGCAGTCAGTCTGGGGCTGGTTTCTCCCTCTTTTTTGAGATCTCCAATAAGACTCCCCACTGGCACAACTATAGAGTTAAGATCTTAGCCAGGGTTCCAAGCCAAGTGTTCCAACACTCTGTCTGTCCAACCAGTGCTTTGTGCCTCTGCCCAAGTAGCTGACACAAACACAGTCTTGGAGATTTGTTTTAAACAGATACACACACACACACACACACACACACACACACACACACACACACACACACACACACACACACACACACACACACACACACACACACACACACACACACACACACACACACACACACACACACACACACACCTGGGAAAGGCTGGCACAGGCTCACTGGCTATACCTCCTTCTGCCCAAACTCTAAGGTAGTTTTCACTGCTCACCAGAACCCCTTATCAGCTACTTTACGGCTCTTAACAAAGGGTGTCCAATCTCACTATGTAATATTAATAATAATACAAATGGTAGTTTGACCAAGAACAAAATTATTAGAGGTTGCCCACACAGTTTTACCAAATAATTTTGCAAGTACTCTCAAAACTCAAATATCTCTACACAGACCAGGTACAATGAAAGTTTTAAATATATTTAATAATAAATAAAAGAACACAGCGATACTAAATATATATATTGACAGGGACATCAGAGATCAAAATCACAGGAAATATTTAAAAGAACATTGCAGGACAGTCTCAAATAAATAAAGAAAAATATCTAAACTATTCTTCACTATATTCCTGACTATATCTAAGAGAATTAATGTAACCTAGTTAAATTACTTAATTAGAGCAAGGCAGATGTTGTGGTGAATGGATCTTCTAATTGTTGTCAGGTCCAAGACAGAATACAGAAAGTGCTATCACTCTAAGAGACTTCTCAAATTAATATCACAAATATTACTGCTGGGATAGCTTGCAGACTGACATCATTTCTTGTTATGTGACTCTATCCCAGGTGAAACCCCACTACTAGGAGCTGGCAGTATTTATTAGCTACCTGTGAAAATACATTGACCTCAGATATTTGGCAGATGCTGAAAGTCATAAAACAATTACATTCCTCCACATTTCAAGACTAGTAATTTCACTCTAAAGACAATACAGAAAGCTTCTCAGCACAGACTATGTGTCTCTAGCTCATTGAAAACTGAAATATACCATCTTTTATTGCTCAGCCATAAAGTAATGTACTTTCAGCTATTTTTATGAAGTTAGCCTCCTGTATTCCAATTTTCACTGTTAAAATATATACATTTAAACAGTTATAATAATACACATTCATTTCTATTCTATTCTAGTAGGTCACACTGTGGTTACATTTTAAATAGCACTTTGCAAAAAACATTTCAACACATACTTCTGTACCAGCAGTTTGATATACACGACATAAAGTTGTAATACATTTATAACACAAGCATCTTATGTAAATCATGTTGATATTCACAAATGACATATAATTATTGACAATATTCCAGACAGCTGTTCTGGCAGTATCCCCCTTTGTCACAATCAGTAAACCCATAGGACTGCATGTATATGCATCTGTGTTCTAGTAAGTTATAAATATTTATTTTGATAAAATAAAAAAGCCTGACATATTGTGTCAGGGAACTATTGCTTTCCTACAATGCAACAGCAGTAGTGTATTATACGCAAAGACATAGCTGCACTTGCATATAACTAATAGTGATGAGGTATGGTTCACTGGGTAGCTTTCCAATCCCTCTGACCCCTAAATGAAGCCAATGCCAGAGCTCTGCCTGGAGGTCCCCTGCCTCAATCACCATTTTAAATACTATAACTTTAAGCTGGCCACAAGTATGAAACCATCTGCAGTTTATGCAAGTTGTATGGGTTGGAGAATAAGATTTGCAACATCATAGAAAGATGGTACAGATTTGTCAGTCAGACATACTGAGGAATTACTCATTTTGCAACTCCTGTCGTCTCATAACAAAATGCTCTATTCAAGCTACCCAGGCTACCATGTCTTGTGAAAATCATTCCTTTCATGTTTATGCCATCTGTAATACAATACATATATTTATACGTATAAAAGTGAACACACACACACACACACACACACACACACACACACACACACACACACACACATGCATTTTGTTTGTTTTGTTTTTTGTGGCAGTAGTGATGTCTTACATTGAAGTACAGAAGTACATGAACTTGTCAATGAGCATGTTATTTGTCAAATTATTTAATACTTTTTGCACTCTCTGACCTGTTGCTTGCCAGTCATCAGCCATGCTGTTCACAATTATCAGTGAAATCTGCAAGAGATATAAAATATAATAAACATGGGGGAAAACCTTTTTCATCAATCTGCTATTGTCAACCATCATACATTCACGTCAGTGGCAATACATCACTACGCCCATAACTTATGCTGGGACTGTAAAGAAAACGTCATTAGCTCATAAAGCACATTCAAGGCAACACATACTCTTACTATTCAGAACTTCCTTGTGCCTGGCTGTTCACCTGTTGCTGCAAGATTTGGATTGCTTATAAAACCATCTGGAAATACAAAGCTGATATAAGTATATTTTTTGTACTTGCTCTGTTTCAGTGATATTTAACAATTTTGTGCTGCATTTATATATTTTGTTGAATTTATCATTGTTTTTCAGCCTGCACATGTTAAAAAAACTCCATCTACTGTACTGCTCTTAGGTTGTTGTTTTAACAGCATTCTGTAAAAGCTGTTCCCAGTTCGCCAAAATATTTTTAAGTTTTGCAAAGTTTTTGTGTGTTGTGAACAGTTATCATGGCTAGTGAACTTATTTCCAAGGATTCTTGATGTATCAGGAATCCTTACTTCTGTTCTGATCTCTGTCTCCATTTTAATTTTCCCAACCACCTGTCCAACTGTTATTGCATTCTTAAAACTTGGTGGCTTTTGAGCTGCCTGCCTCTACTATAAATTTGATATTGGACACTCCACCCAGTCCCATCACATCAGCTCATTCTTCTGCATACAGTGAGATTATTTGGGAAGGCTCACCCTCTTAGTTTCTTAAACTTGAATTATCTTCTGCTTCTTCCCTTTCTACTTAACTAAAAATAAACAAATAAATAAATTATACTTTATTCATTTGTTTTTACTGTATTTGTTCCTCTTCCTACTTTATTACTTTATTTTGTTTTTGCTGCCTGTTCTTAAAAGTGTTCAATTGCGTTTATTCTGCTGTATTTATTATTGCTTGTTAGTAGCCTGATTAAATTGTAATTGTCATTCTAAGCCTCTTAGTTTTGTTTAAGGACTTGGGCTTCAGGCCAGTTATTTTACATTAAGAAGGTCTGTAGTCTAAACTCTTGTGGGAGAAGAGGGCAACCTCTGCCCTTTTGAGCTGGGAATTGCTGGATAAAGTCTTCTTATGCTTGTTGTTCTAAGTGTCTTTGTTCTAGTTTAGAAGATTTGTGGTGAGAGAGGATAGCCTACGCTGTTCTAAGCTGGGAATTTCTGGTTGAAGGCTTAATGTGTTATTCTGGAAGTATCTAAGTTCTGAGTTAAGCTCTTGAGTTCTAGACCACTTATTTCACACTAGAAGGTTTGTGGTCTGCACTCTTGTGGGAGTATTCTACTGACTTTCCACTTTATTTAGCTTTTTTTGCTGTTGTGACTGCAAATTTCTGCACTTTGAATTTCTAGTACTTCTGCACTTTATAGCATAGGCTAGATTCATATTTGCTGACTCTAGATTGTTTGGTATCATTTTAACAATAAAACCAGATGAAAAAATAAGTATTTTTAAAGCCTAAATTGTACGTTGAGGACAGTTTTCTACTGAATTGCTGCTTTGTTTAAGCTGTTTTTTGCTGTTGTGACTGTGATTTTATGCACTTTGAATTTCTAGCACTTTTGCATTTTATAGCATAGGCTAGATTCAGACTTGCTGAATCTAGACTGTTTGGTATCACTTGTGCACTAAAACTTGCTCTTCACTGAGATACTAAAAAATCTGAGGCATCTGCTGCATCCAACTAACTATAAGTGCCTGTTTTTGCTCTTATTTTGTACTTTTAATTTATATTTGCATTCTTTCTGTTTGAATTGTCTGAACTGCTTTTTTGTCACATTTTACTGTATACTGTACTAGTTCAGCTGTAGCATATCCCACTTCCATGTTTGCTGTTTCTGGTCTGGTTTGTAACCTTTGAGCATCAAATTTAAACCATCTTTGTTGGAGAAAGCCCTTCTGCACTCTTGTGGGAGGCGAATGCTGTATGTGTCCCATCTAATCAAGGGTGATTGGACTAGAGCTCAGACAGAGTCTCCTTATTGGCTAGTTTGAGTTAAAAGTGTTATTTCTTGTTTCATATAAGCTCCGCATTTGCGCTTGTTTGTGTGTAGTGCACCATCATGTACTTCCCATAGAGATGGTTACTGTTAGTGGTTAAAGACACAAACATTTTGCTTGTTAAATTTTCTCTTACCACTTTGCTTGTGGTCCTCCAGAAGTTCTTTGTGGCCCTGCTGGACTGTCAGGTGGAACACTAAGCCTAGTCTGAGAGGTCCCAAGCACCTCTCACCCACTAGCCATTCCTAAGTGTGACCTCTTTTCCTGACCATATACATTTTCCTAACACTATAGACTGACAATTTCCTAAAGTGTCTCCAGCCAGCTTGGTCAACGTGGGCATTCTAAGGGAGTGTAACAACTGCCACATTTTCACCAACAACCCTCTGCTTCTAGTCCACACAAACTTAACATGTGAGAGCTGCAACTATATTAAGAACCTTGAATCCATGCCCTCTCACACACCAGTCAGTACATATGGCAATGAGTGGGTTGTCAGCATGCACAACTCACCTTCTACTCCACCCAAATCCACATCACACATACCTACATATGCGGAGGTCCTCAACAAAAACAAACTTAAACAACGGAGACCTTCCAAACACAAACACAAGCATGCTACACATAATACTTTCTCTATAGAACACAATACATGTAATAGCTAATGCACCAGTGTCTCACCTGTCAAGCCCTTAAGGCAAAACACAAAACCAAACATATTTTCCATCGTGAGACAAACAGTTGTCCCTGTCACCGGGCTGGGAAAGGAAACGGTCGCTGTCAGGTGCCAGGATCCACCATATCACACATGCACTGAAGTCTGTCAACAGCAGGTACTGTTATGACTCCCTTATAGGCCATGTTGCTGTGAATGACGTGAGATGTACTTCTTTGGACTATATGAAGAGAGACATGCCTGAGCTCTTGGATGATGTGTCTCATGCAGATATATTTCTAGTCTTAAGCAGCATTTCACCTTCACTGAGGATGATGCCTCAGTACAAATAGAAAATGATTGACTTCAATAATTGGTCTAGTTTCTGATGTCATTCTAAGGGGCTCTAGTATCTATCAGCCTGGGATGACATGATCAACAGACCTCAATGGTCTTCATCTGTTAACCCTGGGATTTTAGCTACTGGCTAAGGCTCTTGCCACCCCCATAGTGCCTTTTTTAAGCAGTGTCTCAAGGACAAAATTCTCAGAGTAAGTCTCCATATTAAAGCAACCTCAAGGTTCTGCTGCTAAATGCTAGGAGTCTTAGCATGAAACTGCATTCACTGGAAGCAGTCTTTACCTTGGAAGATACAGACATTTGTGCATTCACAGAGACCCGGTTCAAGGCTGTGGAGACCACCCCAGCCATACTGGGTTGCACCTCCTTCCACATGTTTAGACCACAAACTAAAGGTATGAAAACTAAAGGAGATGATGCATCAATATTCCTTAAAGATAACTACACCTCCAGACTGGTTGAAAAGTATGATTCCCTGGAGATACTTCAGTTGCAATTAACTGTTAGTAGGACACCTGTTCAAGTCATTGTCAGCTACAGGACTCCCTCCTTGAATCAGGACATCCACTCTGCCTATTTGGATCTACTTGAGTCTGTCAAGATACATCCAAACACATTGGTTTTGCATGAATTTAACTACCCATCCATTGACTGGGTAAATTTCTCATGCTCAAACTCACTTTCCCAAAGGTTCCACAACTTCATTAACTGCAATACCCTGGACTTGCTAGTTGACACCCCCACAAGGTGTGCCAACATCCTGGATCTGGCGCTTACCAATTTGGGTGACCACTGTAGGAACCCCCACTGCGAGGTCTTCCCTAGTGAGATCTGACCACAAATCAGTCTCAATCAAAGTAACTATCACACCTGACCCACCAAACAGCAAATAAA
Organism: Protopterus annectens; assembly: GCF_019279795.1. Taxonomy (NCBI): domain Eukaryota; kingdom Metazoa; phylum Chordata; order Ceratodontiformes; family Protopteridae; genus Protopterus; species Protopterus annectens. Next base: position 1,548,624,020 of record NC_056728.1, read on the forward strand.
CTAAAAAAAGTCTCCAAAACAGGTTATAACCTCTTACGGGCTGATATAACTAGCTTCACTGCACCTCCCCCCACAGATGAAACTGGCACCTACACCAAGTTCTACACCAATGCTTTATACAAACACCTGTATAACTAGTTGCATTAACTCGGCTGTACCTGATAGGACCAAAGCAAGCTCCTCAAGGAAGAGCAAACCTGTCTGGTGAACAACTGTCATCAACAGGCTTTACAATAAGAGGAAGAAATTGCTGTCTAAGAGCAAGAAAGAGTGAACCCTAAACTGGAAACACTCCCTCCTCAGCTAAAACAAGCAAATAATGCTTCTTGTGACGTCCTCCAGAGCAATCTATGAATCCAAATTAGCTTCCTCAATTAAGGACAACCATAAATCATTCTTTAGTTACATCCATAACCTAAAAGAAAAAGCAGACCTATGCTAAACTGGTGGTTAATGATACCACATATACCGAGCCTGTGGACATAGCTAAAATGTTAACCAACAGGTTCTGTGAAAACTTTACTCCCCTGTCCCTGCCACACGTACCTCATGACATCCCTACCACCTGTCCCCTACCTTGTATCTCTTAAGAGCAGGTCTTAACTGCCCTCTCTAAGGCCAAGAACGCAGCATCGATGGGACTTGACAACATCCCAGGCTGCATCCTACATGGGCTCCAACAAGAATTAGCAATACCATTAAGGACTCTTTTCAATCATAGTCTAAGAACTGGCTTCATCAGAGCTGAATGGAAAATGGCCACCATTATCCTGTTGCACAAAGGTGGTGCACCCACTAGCCTTGGGAACTATAGACCAATTAGCCTGACTAGCCTTATCTGCAAGGCCATGGAGTGAATCATCATGTACCTTATCAACAACAAAGGTACAGGTAATCTGAAAACACTTGACCCTACTCAGTTTGGATTTGTCATAGGGAGACCATGCCTGTTAAACCTGGTGGACTTCTTCGAAACAGTCATCAGAACCCTGGATGAGGGCAAATCTGTGCATACAGCCAACCAGGACTTAGCCGAGGCTTTTGACACTATCCCCTACTCGAGCATCATTGATAAACTCACCCAGCTAGGTATCAACCCTTATATCATTAGATGGGTCACTAGCTGGCTCACTGATAGAACCTATATAGTCAAAATAGGGGAATCCACCTCCAGCACCAGACCTGTAACCAGTGGTGTTCCACAAGGATCAGTCCTGGGACCTGTATTGTTTGGAATCGATTTCTCTGAAGTACAAGCAGAAACTAAAGGTCTGTGGCTGACAAAGTTTGCTTGAGAGGCCACAAAAGTACGTCACAAAAAAGGTCCTAGGTGTTAAACACTTGTCCTACATGGACAGACTCAAGAAACTTCAGCTGTTCTCAGGCTCTTATTGTCTATTTAGGGGTGATCTCTGCTTGACTTACAGAGCCACGTCCAACCCAGCCCTACTTGAAATGCTACACTTAAAGAAATCCCAATCCCCTGTGCTCCAGAGATCACAACCTCATTACCAAAATTAACAGAACATGCGGGAGGGACAGGTTAATTTCCCAAAGACTGCCCATACTCTGGAATAAACTTCCCACTCCTGTCAAGCAGAACACTTCACTGGCCCTCTTCAAGAGAACTCTTGACGAGTGGATGAGTAACAGAAAGTTCACCCCAGGGATCATTACAGTTGCCCTACTGGATAGGGGCACTGTGAACTAACATCAGGTGGCATGGTGCTTGGGCAATTTTTTTGGGCTTGGCTTGTTAAGGCTCCAGGGCCATTAACCTAGTACACACCTATGAACCTATGATGACTGCAAACTGGGAGCAATCATATAATCTCCAAACAATGTCAACATTCTACAAGAGGGTCTTATACAAATAAATGATTGGTTCTACCTGTGTCCCTCTTGGACTGGGGCAATAGGTGCTGATTGTGGAAACAAGGTTAGAACCTGGCTAAGCTTGTAAGGGCCCTAGGTTCATTAGCCTAGTAACCTCCTATGATCCTATAATCCTATTCTCCACTCCTACATACTGCAGATCCAGACAGCTCACCTATGGCTCACCAGGATAGTGGGGATAAGCCCATACATTCAACTCTGCCTGCATACAGATAGGGAAGCATTTTAGTCATAGTGACTCTGTTGTTAGGTATACAGTCAGCACACTCATGGGACTTGGTGAGAGCAGGGCAACTGTAACTTGCTTATCTCATGCCAGGAAACATGATGTCACAAGGGTTTAAGGTCCCACAAACCAGATAAATAATAACTATGATCTAGTAGAGGTCCATGGTGTATGACCTGATAAGCTCCACCCACAGTGACATGCACAGAGATATGATGGAAATCATTATGCATGTGTTAGAAATAAGAAAGGTGCTGATCTACAGCAGTATCTTCCCTTCCCCAAGAATGATGCATAGATAAAAAGAGAAGTAATTGTCTTTAACCCTTGACTAATTAGATGGTGTCATTCTAAGGACATTCAGTATGTGTCAGCCAAAGGATTTATTGAGTAGTATCTCACCTGCAGCAAGAATGATGCATAGATACCAAGACAAGTTAATTGTCTTTAACAGTTGGATAAGTAGTTAATGTCATTATATGGGGATTCAGTATGTGTTAGCCTGGGATTAGATGGTACATAAAACTTGCTCTTTCAACAGAGAAGACTTACACCATTCATTCCAGCACTACTGCATACTGGCCAAAGTATTTACTGTCCCTACATTCCATTTGTTTTGGCAAAGTCACCCTATTAGACATTCCTAAACAGGAAACTCAAATTCAGACATCAGTAGTGTGGCAACTCAGTGATAGAAATCTATATATTAAAACAACTGAAATTGAGGCTCTCCTATAATTCAAACACATGCATATGTATTTCGTTATTGAGATATGGTTTCAGTGCAGTGACAGAACTGCTACTGTACCATGGCTTAGTGTCTGACATGCCTTCAAGTCCTTAGTCAACTGAGGATTAGTACCTGTATTTGTCAAAAACATTATCTCATGATATATTACCCACAGCCCTAACTTGGAGCTCATAGAGATCCAAACCACCATTATCAAATCTAACCATTATGCCATTACTAGGTACAGATCCCCATTTATGTCACCCAAAGATTATGCAAATTGCCTTAATACCAATGACGGGTTGCTTAGGGACATCCAGACGTTACATGGCACACTTACTCCTCACTTTAATTAAATAATAATATTCAACAATGCACAAGCTCAGAAATTCTAACCTCAGGTATGTAGCTAATATATTAACTGATGAATTTAATGCTTATTTCACCCCATCTACCAACACTGCTGCAGCCAGTATCCATGAAAACATAGTTTCCCCTTAAATCACCTTGGAACAAGTGTGAATTAAAATTTCTGTTAAACGTTAAAAATAATACTTCCATAGCACCAGCCAACATACCAGGATGCTTTCTCATCAATGCCAAGTATGTTCTACCTGAGCATCTGGAAAAACTGTTAAACCACAGCTTAGCCACAGGGTTTTTGCCTGATGACTAGATAATTGCCATAGTGGCCTCTGTACAGACCTCAGAAACTAATGGCTCATCAGCTTCACTAGTCTTAGTAGAACTCATTTCTGCAGATAATACACATGCACAAAAAAAAAAAAAAAAAAAAACACAAGCAGTTTCTAAAAGTCAAGACAGTCCAATTACCATGGTCATAAGCATAAACTTGAACTTTTTAATAGATCGAATAAAATTAAAGCAATCAGATAAACACTTTCATGTTTGAAATAAACCCTTCATCAGATCTGATAAAATATGTATCATGTGATGTTATTCAGACTAAAAGCATCCAATCACTATTCAAATAAAACACATACCCCTTTACATATAGGAACCACTCAAGGAAAAAACACATATATTGGAACAGAAAAATCAAAACAGCATTTGTTAGGAAGCTGACCACCTTCTACAATTATCAATAAGGTCAGCATAACTAACGCAATTTGAATATATAAGCAATAAGAAGAGAACTGACCACTCATCAAACACAAAGTGGTATACATCAATGGCTAAAGGTATGCTAGTCCTTATTGTTATGTATTGCATAGTGAAATGACATATAAGTAAAACCTCATGTATGTAAAAAATCATCAAAATGAAAATGCCATCAAATATAAGCAAAACAATTTCCGTATGCAACCACAATAATGAATTATAATATTGATGAACCAATTAAATAAACTAAGAACTGTTGTCCAGTCTGTCACATATGTAGCAGTGTACACCCATCTATTCTGAAACAAGCAATCAACAGAGAAACTTGATGGCCATGAGCTAGAACTGTGAGTGTATCTAAGAACATCCAGTAAAATATATTCAAAAGAGAAGCATGTGCCATAGCATCAAGGCATCATTGGTTAAAGTGTCAATTGTTGCTCCATAAGTATCAATAAGACTCAAACATTAACAAATAAACACAGTTTGAAAAAATGATGTTTGTTATGTTATTTTCTTCTGCAATGTACAGAAAACCTTCTTTTGGTAATAAGTATGTGCAATTCACAAGTGCACTTCTATTATATGTTAAAAAGAATGGAATAAGGGGACAAGCTGTCCACCTTTCCAAACCTTTAACATAAGATTTTTTGTTTGACACAAAACGTAGTCATTTGGTTGAATTTTTTTTTGAAAGTGATTACAATAAGACATTTATTACTGACATTGTGGAGGAAGTGAAAAAAGAAAATTTTTATAAATTAATCCCATTTTAAGTGGGAATGGACACTCACAGGAGATGACTAATATGAATTCCACAGTAGTGAGAGAATAGATAATTTCACATTTGCATTTCCCATTATGTGCAGTCTTGATAGTAGTGGTATAAAAATATTTTAAAGAATAATTGTTAAGGTATACTAGGATACGAAGATTCAATACAGAAGCTGGCGAAAGAACCTTTGTTTATTGACCAAAGAGGGCTCAGTTTAAAAGATTATTTGGAATGTAATGGAGTGCATAATAATAATAATAATAATAATAATAATAATAATTATTATTAGTATTATTATTATTACAGTGCAGTTGTGACAAACCCAATGGTGTATATAAATTCAGGTTTGGTACAATTTATAAATATATATTTGAAATAACATTTCTAATGTTTGAAAATGATTTCCTTAATGGTAGATTTGACTACCATATGGACTTTGTTGTATATAGTGCAGTTAAGTCCTTTATGTCAGTATTTTTATACTGGAAAAGTCAAATTACAGCTTCAAGAAAGAATAAAATATTCTGTTAAGACTAAAGATGTTAATAATGCATTATATAAGCATACATTAATCTGTAGGTCCTTTAATGCATTTTTATTTTGTGTTTTGGAATGAGTTTCAGTGGATCTTAGAGGGGACGATGTAGAAAATGTATTACAGATTGCAGAAGTAAAATAGCAATTAAGACATAAAGCTATTAAATATCCAGGTCTTAAGAAAGATACTTAAATGTGTTTTAAAGGGTAAACAGAATTGGCAATGCTTTAATTAATAAATTCTGATAATTAGTAATGTAATGGAGAGTATTTAGGTGGTATATGCTTTTTAATATTCAGTTCTGATGATGTCCCTGTGGACAAAAGTGATACACTGAATTCTAATAGTAACCCTTGTGGATTTATGAAATGAGATGTCTGCTTTTCTTTGCTGCTTTTTTAAATAAAAAATATCAAGATTAATTGGAGGGATAGGTTTCTGACTCCATGTATTTCCAACCTATGGAGACATTTTCCACTAAAAGTCAAGCAGACTACATCGTTGACTCTCTTTAAGACTAGTATTGATGACTGAAAGGATAGACATAAATTTGCAACCACAAAATTGGATCAAATACTGCAGTGAACAAAGCCACAAGTAAACAGTATCCAAAAACAAGACAAAAACCAGGACTTCAGAAGTGCCAAGAGTTTAATAAGTATGAAAAGCTTTCAGGTTACAACCCTTCCTCAGTGCATTCAAAGATACAATAAATTCAAACCACAATTCAAAAGAATTCAAGAAAAAGATTAAAAAAAAAAAATCACATGACACAGCCTTCTATCACAAAGCACGTGTAATTATGTAATTAAAGATTCAAAGAATAAATAGAAGTACAAAATATAAAAAAAATTATAAAATTAAAAAAATTTAAACATAAAGTAGCTATATTTATATACACAGCAAATCATCAATATTGCTTCTGCTTCTTTACAAGAATAGGTTTAACACTAAAGGTAGTGTTAATACCAGGCTCAAGATCTGCTTGCAATCGTATGATCCATTTATATTCTCTGGTCTCTAGACCATTATTTACATCCCCACCTCTAATACTTCTTTGAACAATATCCATTACTCTAAACTTGAAATCCATGTGCAGTATTGTGCTTCGCTAAGGCATTATTCTGTGTGTTCCTATGTATTTCAGACCGATGCCCAATAATTAGGTCTTTAAGTTTACAAGTACATTTACTAACATAGAAAGCAAGACATTTTGTACAGGTCACCAGATATACCACATTTACAGTATTGCAACTTGGAAACCAGCTAAAATTATACATTCTTTTAGTTCTTGGATGTATATACTATTATCTGTCTGAATGCACCTATAATATACACAATTATAGAAGGGCAATGTTCAACCCTTATAACATAACATCTTTTTCAAATTCCTACTATCATGAAAGAATGGTTTTGCCACTCCATCCCTATTTAAAATAACTTCCTGAATAGTTTCCTGAAGCATGTTTTTCTTATAACCTCTTTCTTTAAATTCTCTAATAGTCTCATTCATCTGCATCACACAGTTGCCGCTATCTCTTATTAGCCTGCAGACTCTTAAAAGTTGACCTTTAACAATGCCCATAAAATATGTGGGGCATTCATGATAATGTGGCTAATAGTATACCTAATAGGGTTTCAACAAATAATTATTTAAGGTATGTCACCACCTACAGTAGGGGAACAGATATTTTAAAGATCATAAAAACGAACTGGTGTATTTTAGATGCTATGCCTGAATTGAATCAATTTGTTGGTAATGCACCCAGTTTTGCATGTAGAAATTGCCCAAGTGACTTTCTCAAAGAAAGTCTGCCAGATTGAGCAGGCCTTATTGAAGTCAAACTGAATTGGGTCCAGTGTTTTGTGACTTCCTATGATGTTTATCAGGTCCATGATTATTCTTTCCATGGACTTGCATATGAGACTAGCCAAAACTATGAGTCTGTAATTTTCTAGATCTGTTGATGGTCCCTCTTTACATAGAGGGATGACTGTTGTTGTCATCTACACCCCAGGGATAAAGTGATTCTGGAGGCCATGGTTAAATAGAGATCCTAGTAGACCTGAGCTGTCACGTTTCAAGCTATTTAAGAGGCATCCTGAGATATTGTCAGTACCCACTGAGGCCATGTTCTTAGCTTTAGAGATTGCGGTGATGACCTTTTCTTTTGTGATAACTGGCAGAGGAATGGAAGAGGGTATTTCTTGGGAGTGGTAACCAGAGGTGATGGGGAGGTAAAATTTGAGTCGAATTTATCACCCAGCAAATTTGCTATATCTTCTGGCTGGGGAAAGGTGATGCTATCTACCACTAACTCTGCACATTGTTGGGTGTTGCTCTTAAGATTGCTGACATAACTGAAAAATGCCTTATGGTTACTCACAGCTAGGGAGGCTATTTTTGCCTGAAAATTTTCTTTTGAAGCATACCTCCCAACCATACTGAATTACTCAGTTTTTACCGAGTTTTGGGGTCCAAATGAAGGGGTGCCACAATTCCCAGGTGGCACCTCTTCATTTCCGATTTTTTTCTGTTGTTTTTTAATTTTTCAATATTCACTATGTTTGAGCTGACATCATCATGTACACAATGATGTCAGCTCTATCAGGGCTACCAGACAGTCAGAAATGAGCTCAAGGAGCTCACATCATGCACATTTGCTGGCCTGGGCTGCTCAAATGCAAGCGGGAACAGATGGCACTCTTCTAATGGGAATTATCGATGAAACAGCAGAACTCTTATTTATGTTCAGAATGGTAGTGGGAAATCAGTCTGGGCAGCACTCTTATTTTATGTTTGAAATGACAGCACTCTTATTTATGTATAGATTATTTTATGTTAGGAACGGCAGTGGGAACAAGAAAGTCCGAAAAGCAAGAATGAAAACTCAGCAACTTGCAAGTAAGGAATGGTGTGTTTGTGTGTGTGTGAAAATGCCCACACTTAATACACCTGGTGGCTAGAGGTATTCAGGTAAAAAGAGCGTGAAGTCCCTAGCCACCATGGCTTGTGAGATTTGTCCAGATTTTTGTGCTAACAGTTGAGAGCTATGGTGAGAAGTGAGAACAGAATTTGTATTCCCCCATTATTTGCTTTGTTTGTCCAGGTTTTTTTGTGCTAAGAGGTTGAGTGCTATGGTGACTGAGAAGTGAGAACTGAGTTTGTATTCCCTCATTATTGAATTTGTCCAGGTTTTTTGTGCTAAGAGTTTGAGAACTATGGTGAGAAGTGAGAACTGAATTCATTAAATTATACCCACTAAGTTTCAGTCTTCCTATTCTTCAGGGACCTGCTGATTTGGCATAGTGGTATGTTGCACTGACTATAGTGCATAGGGTCCTGGGTTTAAGACTTGCCAGTGAAATGCATGCTGGTAATACATTTTATGCTAGCAACTTTCCAAAATTATGCAAGCAATGTTTAAAATATGTCCCTGCTGGTAAATCCCTAGCCACCACCACTTGTGAGCTTTGTCCAGTGTTTTGTATTAAGAGTTTGAGAGCTATGGTGAGAAGTGAGAAATTAATTTATATTCCCCCATTATTGGCTTTGTCCAAGTTTTTTGTGCTAAGAGGTTGAGAGCTATGGTGAGATGTGAGAAATGAATTTGTATTCTCCCATTATTGGCGTTGTCCAGGTTTTTTGTGCTAAGAGGTTGGCAGCTTTGGTGAGAAGTGAGAACCAATTTCACTAAATGATAGCTATTAAGTTTCAGTCTTCCTATTTTTCAGGACACTGCTGATTGGGCATAGTGGTATGTTGCTCTAACTGTAGTGCATAGGGTCCTGGGTTCAAGACTTGCCAGTAAAATGCATGGTAATAACAAAGCATTTTATGGCAGCAACTTTCCAAAATTATACAAAGAATGTTTAAAATGTGTCCCTGCTGGTAAGTCCCTAGCCACCACCACTTGTGAGCTTTGTGCAGGTTTTTTGTGCTAAGAGTTGAGAGCTATGGTGAGAAGTGAGAACTGAATTTGTATTTCCCCATTATTGGCTTTGTCCAAGTTTTTTGTGCTAAGAGGTTGAGAGCTATGGTGAGAAGTGAGAACTGAATTTATATTCCCCCATTATTGGCTTTGTCCAGGTATTTTTGTGCTAAGAGGTTGAGAGCTATAGTGAGAAGTGAGAACTGCATTCATTACATGATAGCCAATAAGTTTCAGTCTTCCTATTTGTCAGGAAACTGCTGATTTGGCATAGTGGTATGCTGCTCTAACTGTAGCGTATAGGGTCCTGGGTTCAAGACTTGCCAGTGAAATGCATGCTGGTAGCACAATATTTTAAGCTAGCAACTTTCCAAAATTGTACAAGCAATGTTTAAAATGTGTCCCTGGTTTTTGACCTTTTGCCCCCCCCCCCAAAAGATAAAAACTGAAATTAAAAATAAGTGAGAGAAGCTGTGCAAGATGCCAATGGCTTACACTACTGTCATTCTATTTATAGGGTGGGTGTCTAAGTAGACTTTTATGATGGAAATGTTCTGAAGTGGGAAGTTTTGTCATTATTGGTTCATGCATTTTGTTTCATTGCCTACAGTACAGTGCTCTGTCTAACAAGTGTGCTGTATTATACGAGGAATATAACTTAATAAAGTCAGGAAGGTGTATCAAAGAAAAGAATACATGTATGTTTCTTGTTTTGTGTGCAGGGGGCCAATGATTTGGAAACAGTCCAAAGCTAATCTTTATCCACCACTGGCCAGATGCATTTGCTTTAGATGTGGTGTGGGTTTCACTGCTGTTTCAAGGAATGTGAGTTTCAAGGACAGAGAAGTTTTAATGCCAAGTCTATTTTCATTGTGAGACAGTATTGCTTTGTTTAGCAGATATCTGTTAGTGTTTGTGCATTGTTATGCTGCAAAATGTAAAAATAAAATCCAAATAATCATTGTAGAAGTAAAGCAGTATGCACACATTAGTGTTTATGGTAAATGGGGCAAAATAGCCAGGTAATGGGACATTGGAATGGCTGCAAGGGGACTCTGGTGCCATATTTTGGTTGTCTGTTCTTCAGTTTGTGTTTGAAAGTCGGTAGCCCACAATTCCATTGGAGTGGGTGAGGTTACATAATTGTGTATGCAAATTAAATGTTAATCAGCATACAGATTTGTACCTATTTTTCATGGGGTCTATATCATTTCATTGAAAACTCATTTCATTGAAGCTTAATTCATTGACACATATTCACTGAAAGCTCACTTCACTGAAAACCCAATTCACTGAAAGCTCACTTCACTGAAAACCCATTTCACTGAAACTCATTTCATTGAAAGGTATATATGGCCTTTTTCCCACTGTTGTGCGATCCTGGAGTTAGTATATAAAGTAAGGGGGTGTGAGGGGCACAGCCCCCCACATTGGGGGGGGGTGCGGTTCATAGCCCCTCACATATTGTAAATATTTTAAAGCATATAGATGGATACTTACAAGTGTAATGAAAAAAATCTTCCAGAAGACAACATATAACCAGTTTATGTGGGGGGCTTCACCCCCACACACCCCTTACTTTATATACTAACTCCTGGATCACACAACAGTGGGGAATAGGCCATATATTTGTAAGGGAATATGGTTTGTTTTTCTAGGCATGTACTACAGTGTTGTTCTTGAGTTGTTATACTTCAAAATGTCGTTTCAGCTCTCCATATACATACAGCACAATGCTTTGGTTCTCTGGTTTGGATCCTCTGCTGTTTCCCTGTAACTTGTGGATTTTGTCAGCATGTTTGCAGAGAACAGCCATCATTTCCTGTGAAACAACACTGTAACTTTTATCATGCTACACTATGATACTCTACATTGTATGTGTGCTTTAGATGTTAGAATGTAATCAGGAAATTGTGATACAGCATAACTGCTTATCTTCCACTCATTTGTTCATTAATTAATGCAGTGAAGTGTTCACTAATCTGCCTGATACATGTTTGATTTTCCTGCCAAACTGCCATACAGTGAGGTTTGCGATCATGCCATTAGCGAAGACTTCAGAATGTCAGTTGATAATGTAGCCTCCATTTTGGTTGATGCATATTGAGTTAGCCAAAGTAAAGCATGTACAGGTTATTAGCCCAAGCAGTGTAGGCACATAAGTAATCCTCTGAAATGCCTTCATGGTGGAATGAATCCTCAAATATATTGGGGGAGGGATCTAATGTACTCCATCACATGTTCTAAAATGGCATTTAGGAGGCTATTTAATATTTTAATTGCTGAGAACAAAGTTTTTTTCCATGGTGTTTCAGGTTGGCATTTGGAAGGTACAAGGTGCCAATATGCACAATGTTGTGGGCATCTTCATCTTAGATGTGATGCTCCATCTGTAGTCAGTATGTCTCTCCATTCTGGGCCTGCATATATCGGTGAGTCTGATCAGTCTCATCATGTTTGCATTGCTTCTGACTAGGTTGCCGTGGTTTATCAGTAACTGAACACTGAAATACATCTTCAGGTTGGGTCACTTTCTCCTCCATATCTGCTGTTTTACATCTGAATGGACAGGTGTGCCACTCTTTGTTGTTACTGCATGCAGCATGGCAGAACTGCTATTGTTTGCTATTATCTGTATCACTTACAGGTCAGTTTGCTACCATGGCAGATGGTTATGTGTATTTCTGTTAGCTGCTGACACTTTTGAGGCATACAGGTGTTTCATTTGCACTGGACAGGCTTGTAAATAAGTTCCATTAAAATATTACTCGGCATCCTTTGGTTATACTTTGTGCACAATTAATGTGTATTTTGACATGAATATCACTTGAGTGCAGCTGCTCTAAACCCACAGAACATGCACTTAGTTGTGTTTTTTTTTTTTCTGAAATTTAACTTATGTTTCTCTCTCTAAACTCAATATTCTATTTTTTTTAGAGATAGTTATTTCAGCATTCAGAAGTTAGGTTGCTATTTTACTTAAATTGGTACAAATATCAAGGTACGTCATAGTCTATAGGTTGATCCAAGTTAAATTATGCACTCTCAGATGTGTAACTTGTAGGTGCTGTTTTGCATTCAAAACTATGCATGTAATAACCACATGATTACATTGCCTCCCAGATACAATCACGGGTTCAGACTCTGTGACAGAGACAGTATAACAGAAAAGACATTTTGCATAAACATGCAGTAACAGACAAAATGGATAGGCATCAATGTATGAGTACTCATATTAAGCATATCCTTGGCTAAAATACCTTAATTTTCTGAACTACTATGCAATAATTATAATTATTAGACTTAAATGTTTCTCACCTTGCAAGTACAATATATTTACAAAAATACTGAATTATTAGCTGCTCAACTATGATTTAATAATTTGACTATTTTGAAAGAAAAATATTCTGTGATTTTTTTGTGTCTGGGAACTGTCCTTTACAGAAAAATGCATCAGTGTGAGCACCACGCACAGTTGGTGGTGTACAATATGTATGAAATTCTCAGCATGTGTTCACAAAGTCTCTATAACCATGTGGTACATATTTAGTTGTGGATAAGGAGTAGGCAGCCAGCACTGTGGGATGCTTTGTTTTTAGGACATCCACTCCACAAAGAATGCTACTTTTTAAATGCCTCTTCACACAAATAACAGGACAATCCAGCATGTTGTACAGTACTAACAGACATATTGTCTTTTTTGTTAAGATGAAAATAATATGTCACTAGCCACAGTTCCAGCCTTTGAATGACATTCAGGCATAAAATGTTATTTTAGATTCAGTAACTAGCAAACCTCAGTTGAAATACATTACAAAACACTTACACAAGAGACCACATTTATATTACTGTGTATACACACAGGGCTTTATAAAGCTAAATAATGATAGAGATGGCATTGTTAAAATAAAATGCTTACAAGATGAGGAATAATGTTTACATTCTAATGACAAGGAATCCAACCACTTGTGGTTTCCCATGTAACACAGTGAGGGAGGCTAAGAAAGGTAATAATACAAAATTTAGCATCTAGTTGCAAAACAGGACCCAGTCTTTATTTATTCTTGTGGAGCAGACTTTATAGCACTTGTCTCTAAAGACTAGCACTCATATACAAATTCCCACAAACTCAAAGCACTGAGGAAATACAAGGTTGATATGTTCGGGGTGTACCAGTCCTTGGAAATGGAGAAACTACAGAGGTCATTAAAAATGAAGAGGCCTGGCACTTTAGGATTAAGATCATGAGTGCGTGAGTGGCAAATAGGGTGTTTTGTTGTCCAGTGTTTGGTTCTCTCAATTTATGCTGGCACTTTAAGTAACTCTGAACAATCCTATTATAAGGAAGTGCTCCCAGATCCCACTGAAGAAAGGAAACATGCCTAGTGGGCTTACCCATTAAAAGAAACAACAACTTTAAAATATGCTTTATTTCATAAAGCAGCAACATACATATGTCAAATTTTACTCTTTCAATAAATAACTTTAAAATATGCATTACTTCATAAAGCAGCAACATACATATAAGTCAAATTTTACTCTTGAAAGTAGTTTAAATTAAAAGGCAGGATCAGACCACCTAATACTGATTCTTGATACACACACACACACACACACACACACACACACATATATATATATATATATATATATATATATATATATATATATATATATATAATTTGGCAGTCTGTGCTTGGGGAAGGATGGAATACCTGCTTAAAACAGTCACTGTTTTCTCATGTGTCACATATTATCTATCTAATTATAACTGTATTCATTAGATGACCAGTTAGCATCTTCAGGTGCAGCTACCTTTTTCATAGGTGACATCTTTTGCTACTATGAGTGAATATTATTTCACAAATTTACCATATTCATAACTTGCCTAGATATGCAGGTGATCACATCACATTAATTGCACTAACTGCAATTAGCTGCTTTAAATTTTTGTTAGTCAGTTTAAAGAGAAAACAGGTTATAGCTTTAAAAGTCATATTGAAGATTGTTAAATAGATGTTCATAGGTTCATAGGTTCATACTAGGCTATCTGCCCTAAAGCATTTATAAGCCTAGCCAGAGTGTGTTTGGCTTTCACCACCCATTTTAAATTAATTTTGCTATGCCCTTTTTCGAGGTTAGTATACTGTGCCTCTGTCTAACAGTGACACAGAAGTGATACCCGGGGTAAACCTACGATCCCCCATCCAGTCATCAAGATTCCTCTTGAAGAGAGTCAATGAGGGACTCTGCCTAACCTGGACTGGGATTTTATTCCAGAGTGAAGGGAGCCTCTGGGTTATGAATCTGTCCCTCCAGCATGTCCTATTTATTTCAGTGCTGAGGTTCAAGTCTCTCGAGCGCTTAGCTCGATGGGATTTGGATTTTCTGAGGTGCAGCATGTCCATTAATTCTGGGTTGGACATGGCTTTATACGTCAGGCACAGATCGCCTCTGAGCAGGTGGTATGCCACTGAGTAGAGCTGAAGTTTCTTTAACCAGGCAGCATATGGCATCTGTTTGAGCCCTTTGATCCTCTTGGTGAGGTACTTTTGGGGTCTTTCCAGTTTCTGCAGGTGTCTGTTAAGGTACATCCCAAAAGGGACATTGTACTCAATTATGGGCCTGATGAGGGATGAGTAAAGAGGCACGATGACCTCCCCTGATCTAGATGTGAATCCCTTCATGATTAGGTGGGCTATATAAAATGTTTTTCTAACCACTTTGGCCACGTGGTTGTCAAATGAGAGATTGCTATCAACTTGGGTCCCCAGGTCCCTAATTACTTCTTCTGTACTTAATGGATTACCACATATGTGGCAATTTGTGGGCACTTTGTTTTTGTCAAAGGGGATGACTATACACTTTTTGGCATTTAGCTTGAGGCCATGGCTCTGGCAACAGTTGTCTGTTTCTATGAGGCCCTTTTGGAGGATGCTTGTGTCGTCTGGAGAGTCAATTATGGTGCCCAGTTTGCAGTCATCTGCGAACTTGGTCAGCCACAGTCCTTCCGTGTTGGCCTGTACCGCCGAGAAATATATACCGAACAGGAGAGGTCCCAGGACTGAGCCTTGTGGGATGCCACTTGTAACTGGTTTGGAGTCTGACATGGCTCCAGCAATTCTAACCATGTGGGTTCTGTCCTTGAGCCAGTTTGCAACCCATCTAGTGACATAGGGGTTTATTTTTAAGCTGGTGAGCTTATCTATAATGCCTGAGTGGGGTATTGTATCAAAGGCTTTTGCGAGGTCCAGGTAGGCTGTGTGGAAAACCTTCCCCTTGTCAATGGCCTTGGTGATAGTTTCAAAGAAATCGACCAGGTTTAAGATGCAGGATCTGTCCTTAACAAAGCCGAACTGGGTAGGATCCAGTGTCTGTAGGTCCCCAATATCTTTTTTTATGAGGTCCATGATGATCCTTTCAATAGCTTTGCAGACCAAGCTAGTCAGGCTTATGGGGCAATAGTTTCCAGGATCCGTTGAGGCACCACCTTTGTGGAGAGGGACCACTGTTGCTGTACGCCACTCTTTGGCTACATATCCTGTGGTAAGGCTGAGATTGAACAGTAGTTTTATGTTTGGGTTTAGCTCTTCTTGGAGTTCATGTAGTTCACAGCCCGGGACACCATCTGGTCCCATTGATGCTGTGTTTTTTGCTTTGGAGAGGACGGCTCTTACCTGAGCATCTGAGATGTCAGGGGGGCAGCACTCTGCTGGGATAGATATTTGCCCTTTTGGTGGGGGGGGAGTGTGTACTGAATGCGTCAGCTAGGATGTTAGCAATGTCTGTGGGTTCGGTGTAGTTTTTGTCATTTTGGACTAATTCTGAGCATATCTGGGAATTCCCACCCAGGTTCCTAACATAACTAAAGAAAGCCTTGTGATTATCCTTAGTGTCCTGTGCAATTTTTCTCTCGAAGCTGGCCTTAGACAATTTTATGAGTGCCCGTAGTTTTTTGCTAACACTGATCAGAGATGCCTTCCCTTTTTGGGATTTTGCTCTATCATGTAGTAGTTTCCTCCTTCTATTGTATAGTTTGTTTATGGCTGGGGTCCACCAGACAGGACGTCTGTCTTTGGAGGATTGGGTCTTGGTTTTATTTGGGATTGCATGATCCATGCATTCCTGAAGGTGTTCATAGAATGCGTTTATAAAGGATTCTGCGGTCTGGGCCATATTTTCCACAGGCCCGGGGGCTTTGAAGGATTCTACCTCAGTTTTGAGGAGTGTGAAATTTGCTTTAGAGAGGTTTTTCACTGTGGTTTTCTGGGCAGGGGGTGGGGTCTGGATGTGAATATCCAGTGAGATTAGTTTATGGTATGATCTTACCAGTGAGGGATACACTTCTGGTCTGGAGCATAGAGTCCCCATGTTTGTGATGATCAGGTCCAGTATGTTTTCCCCTCTTGTGTGAGTGGTAACAAGTTGTTCCATAGCATTTGAGTTTATAACTTCTAGGAACCTTTGAGCTAGGGTGTTGGAGCTAGAGTAATGCTCCCAGTCTATGTTTGGGAAGTTGAAGTCGCCCAATATAATGGTGTTTGGAGAGACCTTCATATTTTCCAGTGTTCTCAGAAAGGCCGAGTGGGGTTCCTGGGTTTGGGCGGGTGGTCTGTAGCAGGCTATAAACTGGAAGGCAATTTTACCCACTGTTAGTTGCACATGGATAGTCTCTGATGCTTCGTGCTGTGCCACCTACCTGGAGGTGTGGGTATCTTTGACGAATATTGATACTCCCCCTCATTTTCTGGTTCGGTCCAAGTTTTGGGGCCGAAAAGCATGGTATGAGGTATAACCTGGTAGTGCTGGGGTGCTCTCGGGAGCCTTGAACCTGGTTTCTGTTACTGCACAGATATCAATGTTCTCCATGCTAAGGAGAGTTTCGAGTGCATGCATCTTGAGGTTTAGACTTCTGGTGTTGAGTAGCATTACTCTTAGTTTCTTATCCCTTGTGATACCTATGGAGGTGGGTTTGTCTTTTGAGCCTTGCCTAAAAAAGGCACTATGGGGGTAGCAGGAGCCTTTGCCAATATCCGAAAGCCCAGGGGTGACAGTTGCAAGCCATCCCTAGCGAAGGATCGTGGCCTGTCGAGCATGTCATCCCAGGCTGACAGGCATTGGATCCCCTTTGAATGACACCAATACTTAAGCCAATTGTTGAAATTGATCATCTTGTCTTCATATTGTGGCATCATTCTTGGTGAGGGTAAGATGCTACTCAAGGTCAGGGTCATACCGGCCTGGGCCACATGCTCAGAGAGCTCCTCTATGTCTCTTTTCATGTAGTCCAGGGAGGTACATCTCAGGTCATTCACACCAGCATGGACAATGACTGAGTCATATTTGTACTTGCCTTGGAGTGACCTGAGTGCTTGTGTTATGTGGCGGATCCTAGCGCCTGACAGGCAGCTCACTGTGACCTTCTCCTTGTTCAGCCTGGTGAGCGGGACGTCAGTGTGCCTGACGATAGAGTCACCTATTACAAGTGTATCAGGTGTGTTGTTTAGCCTTAAGGGCTGTGACTGTTCGGCACACTGGCTTTGTGAGCTATGTGTTGCACGTGTTTTGTTTTGGGGTAGCGGTTGCTTGGGTGTCTGCTTTGGAGGTCTCTGCTGCTTAGGCAGATTTTTATTTAGAGCCTCCGAGTATGTTTTTGTGTGTTTATGTGTTTGGTTTGCTGTCGTGGTAGGTCTATGTGAGACTGGAATTGTAGTGAGTGTGGTTTCCTTCTCCTCCTGACAGGTTTCGCCAGTACTGAGTTGAGAGAGCTTAGCCTCCAGTTTGGCTATATGGTTGCATCTCTCACATGTGTTGGAATTTGTTGGGAGGAGGAGAGGGTTGTCTGTGTACATGAGGCAGTTGTAACATTGCCTCAAGATTCCCAGATTCACCAGCTGGACCGGAGAGGAGATTGACAACTGACCTTTGGACATGCTAGAATAGTATTGGGAATTCCTTTATAATTGAAAAAAAAGGGCCAATGGGAAACAAGGTACTCAAGGGGAGTTTGTGAGGGTGTAGTGCTTTTAATTTTTTAGTGCTGACTTATATAATTGCTTTAGTGAGCAAGTGCCAGGTAATTTAATGCAATGTGTTACAGGTAACTTAAATGCAAAAATGACAAACAGTAACTTTCTTTCAAGTGAAACAAGGAAATAAGTACAGTAAGCAATGCAGATGTCACTAGGTATCCACAGAAGTGCTGAAAAGCCGCGTTTTAGGTGGAATTAGCATTTCAGGGAAATAACAAGCAAACAAGCATACAAACAAAGCTAGATTCAGCAGGCCTGGATCTAGTCTATGCTACAGCAAACAAGGTGTACCAATTTAGCAAGAAACAGTTCAAATATGCAGGCACTATAAGCCTCTAACCAGAAATTCCCAGCTCAGAAGGGCAGAGTCCAGCTTCTCCTCCCACAAGAGTGCAGACCACGAACCTTCTTAATGTAAAATAACTGGCCTGAAGCCCAAGTGCTTAAACCAGAACTAATATACTTTTAGAATAACATACACTGAGCCCTCAATCAACAGTTCCCAACTTAGAAGGATGTAAGCTACCTGTCCTGCCACCACAGTGCAGGCCACAAACCTTCCTAATGTAAAACAACTGGTCTGAGCCCAAGTGCTTAATCCAAAAGACTTTGAATGATAGCTACACTTTAATCAAGTTACTATCATGCAGTAATAAATACAATTGAATACTTTAAAGAATGCCTGGATTAGTGCTCAAGTTATACAAACAAAACTAGATTCAGCAGGCCTGGATCTAGTCTATGCTACAGCAAACAAGGTGTACCAATTTAGTAAGAAGCAGTACAAATATGCAGGCACTATAAACCTTTAACCAGAAATTCTCATCTCAGAAGGGCAGAGTCCAGCCTCTCCTCCCACAAGAGTGCAGACCATGAACCCTCTTAATGTAAAATAACTGGCCTGAAGCCCAAGTGGTTAAACCAGAATTAATACACTTTTAGAATAACAAACATTGAGCCCTCAATCAGCAGTTCCCAACTTAGAAGGATGTAAGCTACATGTCCTGCCACCAGAGCACAAACCTTCTTAATGTAAAACAACTGGTCTGAAGCCCAAGTGCTTAAACTAAAAGGCTTAGAGTGAGTTACACCAAGCAGTAATAAATACAATTGAGTACTTTTAAGATGACGCAAAAGCAAAATAAAGTAGGAAGAAACACAAATACAGTAAAAGCAGATAATTTTTTTTTTTTTTGTATGTATGCCCATCTTCTTGCCTAGAGCTTTAACTTAGGACTGGGTATTCCATTTCCAATAAATAATCATGTTTAATTGATCTATAGATATAAATAAGATCACCTCTTAAGTGTCTACAAGACAGTGAAAATATCCCATACATGCACAGTTGACATTTATAGTCTAGTTTTTCTAAGCAACAAACATTTTTGTTATTATTTGAATTCTTTCTAATTGAGGAATTAATGTGTTTTGAAGATGAGGCCTTTTAAAACAATGTTATTACAGATTATACCTCACTAGGCAGTGATAAATATTTATTATACAATATCCCTCCATTAATATTCCAAAATGTGCACTCTGATTGGCCAGCATGCCCATTGTAATTCCAACAATATACCAATGAAAAAAGGTCCGATTGCACAGACTTTTTTCCATTGGTATAAAGTGTCCAAAACCTTTTTTTTTTAATAAGTAAAAAAAAAAAGAAGAAGAAAACAGAGCAAAAGAGACTTTCTTTTCTTTGTTGCTTCCATTTCAAAGCATTGATGTACTGGGTATGCGTAGGAACGCAAGTCCCATAAGCATGTGCAGTACATCAACACAAGAAAGCAGTATACCACAGAAAGAACAGTAATGCGCTGTTATACAAAGACATTAATGGTGAAAAATCGATTCACCAGGCGTATAATATTTAACAAAGCAATTTATTAACAACACACAGAGGGAAAAAATGAAATAAATGAATAATATTAAACCAAATGAGTCAAATTCAAGTGCTTTCATCTCCTTTGTAGAAGGCTTTTTCAAGAACACACTGTTCTTGAAAAAGTCTCCTACACAGGAGATGAAAGTGCTTGGATTGGACTCATTTAGTTTAATATTATTCATTTATTTCATTTTTTTCCTCAGTGTGTTGTTAATAAATTGCTTTGTTACATATTATACGCCTGGTGGATCGATTTTTCACCACTAAAGCCTTTCTGGTTCATCTGTTTTGCGGCTTTTTGTTTGTATACAAAGACATTATTTAAGAAAAGTAAGTATTTTTTTTGCTTAAATAATGTTATTGTATAATAACAATAACTGACTCCATGTTTGTGGTATATTGAAATGTACCCACGGTTGGCTTTATTTAATCAGTCGGGCTTCACCCTTCTGATTACACCATGCCAACCATGGTTAATCTTCAATATACCACACCACGCCATCAATTATTGGTTAACTAAAACTTTAGGATATCTAGAGCTGATAAATATACAAATGCAGCTACCAGTCTTCAGTGTCTGTGTACAAGCTACAAAAATGAACCCAAGGTATTCAAGCTTCTGAAAGAACATTGCAGTCATTATATTGAAAAGCATCTCTAGAAAAATAATACCAGTTTGGTAAGTAATATCCACCTTCTTTGATATATGCTTACATATGTGGTTTAGTATTAATTTATATTTCCTGTTTCTCTTTTCAGTTGGCAAAAGGCTGGAGACTTCAGTTCAAGAAACAACATTTTGAGAGCTTTATGTCATCTGCATAAATGAAACTGAAGGCTAACACTTTGAAGGCTATATTGAGCAAGCGAATAATAAATAAGGTTACAGACTTGATCCTCGAAGCATGTTCTGTTTAATTGCTTTACAAATCCTAAAAAAACCCTTCAGTATACAAATACCATGGTCTTTTTAAGAGCCTTTTAAGAGCCGGTTTCCTAAATGCTTAATAGAATGCAGATAGTCCCAAGGTTTTAGCAGTTTTTAACAGAAGGGACAGACTGTAGTCCTAAAAGAAGTATATATATTCCACATAAGCCATCATGCACCAAATCAATGTTGTTATGACACTTTTACAGAAAAAGAATCATTCTGGGATGGAGACTGTCATACATAAAATAGACATTGTGATGGATGTTTATGACTTTAGTTTCTCTGTATGCCTTATTGAGATAGTTTGCACTAATCATACCATTCATTTTTGCATACATGATATCAGGCTTATAGGTATATAAATCATGTAGTTTTTATCCTTAGATACTGGCCTCAACTCTAGCTCTCCCAGTCTGATGGAAAAATATTTTTTAGAGCTGTTAGCAGTTAGTAATAATAGGATTCTGCTAGGTCCTGGTACAACATTTGAGGTCTTTGTTGACATCACCACTGCATCTTGAAACTCCATTAATGTCCAAGGAAGTAACCAATAACACCATACAGTGGTGCCAATGTATGAAAATCAGCTCATATAAAAGGATGTCAAAGTTTCTTGTTATATCTATGGAATGAAAGCACTCTCTGTGACATTTTATTCATGTATTATTGTTTTCCTGCTCTAGCCTGCCCAGTCTCTTCTGCATGTAGCAGCTTTCTAAGCTTTGCTAATGTATATGTATCTGTTCATACTGGATAATCCATTAACGTCAAGTATTTCTCAACTAGAAGACTGAATTTTGCCTACTATTTTCATACTTCCAAGAATATTTACCTGGAATTGAATAAGTGATTTTCAAACCCCGTTAGCTTGTTTGCAACAAAATAGATCTTAGTGTCATGCTGAGTGAGTGTTATTGGCACTTGTTGATGTGATCTACTTTTATTCACATAGTCATAGAAGAACTTATTATCTTTGTAATTAATTGGCATTTTTGCTCAAACTTAAATCTATTTTTCTTACTCAACACTGAAATCATTTGGTTAATTTTGGCTAATGTTTATACTGACATTTTAGTGCACAACTGGCATGAGTTTTTTTTTTTTTTTTTTACTGTGTCTTTTTTATTTTCTTGTTTGTAAAATTTTTAAGTAGGGAAAAACCTCTTCCTCTTTTCACCTCAAGCCTCTGAGCAAATCAAGACTATATTCTTGCAATAATCCAGGCTTAACATATAATGATGAGATGTACTACACACTCCCCTTCCATTTCTAACCATCTCCCCACGTTATACATTTTGATCATATCTTCCTCATCTATTACTCTCCTTTTCTTACCTCTCAAACCTATCCACCTCTCCATAACAATCCCTTAGTTCTGAGTTCATTTTGCTATCACCCTTCACTATAACCTACCCTTTTCTCTCCTGCATCCATCTTTCCTCTTCTTAGTTTATATTCTTCTAATAAATCAGTGTTGATTTCCTTTCATAGAACCAGTAATCTAAATACTTTTGTAAACACTTCAACAAAATATTTTATCATGTTGTATTTCTCAAAGTCTAAATAACATTTTATTTATTATGTATCATGGTTTTTAATTATTTGTATATATTTTGTAAGTCCTTAGATGTATCCAGAGCTATTCTCACTGCGCCTCAGCTAAAAATGGATACCTTTTTGCCCAGTCAGACTTTCCTAGTAAACAAATCTCAATCAATAAATATACAAACAAACAAACAAATAAATAATTGAAAGCATGAATAAATAAATAAATAAATATAAATAGATAAATAAAAAAATAAATACATAGATAAATAAATAAATAAAGTAAATAACTTAAATACCTGAAAAGAATAAAATTGTGTTTTACACATTTTAATTCAGGTATTCTAACTGAGGTTGCCAAATCTAGTTTTACAGATTTATTGAGGCATTCTTGTAAGTCATATAAATAGTGATCAGTACAGACTGGATTATTCCTTTAACTTGTTTTTCACCCATTTTAAGTATCCTTGCATTAGCTGTAATTAATAAGTAGTTACCACATAATAAAAGAGACCATAGCTAATACTCTGCATATATTATGTTCTTTTTGCATAAATAATATCATTATATGCAATTCTTTTGAAGGTTTACTATAACCATACTTAAATTAAGAGCTATAAAGTAAGATGTGAACATTTTCTTAAATTTTATACTATTGCTCAGTGTTATTCCACAATATCTGGTAAAGTTCTATGTTCATAAAGACCTTTAAAATAGGATAAGATGATTATAAAAACGTAATAGGATTTCCAAGACCATATGCCAAGACACTGGAAGAAATCACAATGAATCTTACTGACAGGAAGACTTAGTCAAGCCTTGTAGTTGTTGATTTAACAGTGTAGTCCACAGAAATCCACAGGATAAAAATGCCAAGGAACAAAGCTTTTCAGCTGTAAAAATAGTTTAATCCAAGCATTCACTTCACAGGAAAAAACACTGAAATCACACTAACTCTCCAAATGCAAGTACGTTTTCATTTCAAAAACTTCCTCAGATGTGGGCAGGTAACTACATCAGTGCA
Source organism: Protopterus annectens (assembly GCF_019279795.1). Taxonomy (NCBI): domain Eukaryota; kingdom Metazoa; phylum Chordata; order Ceratodontiformes; family Protopteridae; genus Protopterus; species Protopterus annectens. The sequence goes on from NC_056728.1 coordinate 1,548,647,656, forward strand.
TATATATACATCAATTAACATTTAAAACCACCAATCTCATGCTGCATAGTAAATGAGGCATAATTGAAAATTATGTCATGAAAACTTTTAAAGGCACATTCTAAATGCCTTATTTCTTGCACAAAAAGTACTATTGACCTAATTGTACTAGTGATAACAATCAAATATCATACCAGTTGTTTAAGAGTTTGCAAACTCTTTGATACAGTCACTTTTATTACTTTAATTTAAACTTTAAAATCTCAAAAACCTGTACAAATATAAATCACTTGATGTTGAAAATAGCTATTGAAAAGAATGTATTTCAGAGAATATTGTGCCGAAGGGTTTGAGGTTATGTAAATACCCGAACAATGTTGTACCTGGCAGTACATTTCATAAAGAACTTATTGCTATTTTTAATAGATGTGGGCTGGATGTTTTAAAAGCTATGACTGATGAAAATAACCAAGTAAAAAGTGACCTAATGAAAGAAATTGATATTTTAAATGACAACATTAAAACGGACCTTATGTTCAGAATTCAGGAATAGAGAGAGAGAAATATTTTAAGATCAAAAGTGGTATTGATGGTCAGTGTAGTGACTTGATTCAGAGAAAAATAAAGAAATTAGAAAGGGACTTGATAGAATGCAAAAATAACACTAGTTACCCTATACCAAAGTATAGACCTAGGTCTTGGATAAATGAACAACCCAGTCTTAGTGAAGAAGAAACACATAAACAACATCTAAGAAATGATGAAAGATTAGATGTCCTGGATGAATTTAATGACAGCCCCCTGCTGAGGAGGTCAGAGAGACTGAGAAACAGGAATGATTACCAACAAAATGGGTATTACACAAATTTTCGGGATGGTGCAAGAAGGGGGAGGGGGAAGTACTAAATGTTGCTAGTACCACCAGCCCCGCATTGAAAAAGAAAATATTATTCAGGATGTTAGTAACCCTTATAGATTTACCAAGGGTGACTTTAGTATCTACAGTTTTAGTAAAACCAAACTAACGGATGAACACTTTAGCCTGTTATCCAAGGGTATTAAATGTATACCCACGAGAAGAGGTGAGCTTACTAAGAACTTATTAGACATAAAAGCATTTCTTAGAAAGGTTAACTTGCAAGTTCTTTTAAACCAGGAAATGGAAACACAATCAAAATCTAATAATCTAACAAAGAGGAGTATTTTCAATCCTCCATTACACCCCCAGATTAAGAACTTTGAAAACATGATAGAAATTGAGATTAGATCTAATTTTGACAAGGTTAGATACACCAGTAACTTGAATATGGAAGAAAATAATACTTTAATAGAATTAAGAAAGGATGTCAACCTCAGAATCATGAAACCAGACAAAGGGGGTGGAATGGTCTTGATGGACACACTTCTCTATGAAGGTAAGATGAATGAAATCTTGAGGGACCCCACTGGATACACTGGTTGTTCTAGGAATGAAATAAATATAGCTTACAGAAGGACTGACATAGTCTTAGAAGACCTTATTTCTGAGGGACTTATAGACAACAAAATACTGAGGTACTTAAAAGTAGAAAAAACAAAAATTCCAACAATCTTTGGGATTCCAAAAACACACAAAGATGGAAGGGATCCACCCCTAAGACCTATAGTATCTGCTGAAGGCTCAAAAACCCTACCACTGGCCAAATATGTAGATTTAAAGCTCAAGAATATTTGGTTGAAACGTGACAATATTCTGAGGGACTCATGGGACTTCTTGAGAAGTGTGAGACAAGATATGTACGCAGATAATATTTCATTCCTTACTATTGACATTATTGATTTATTTTCCTGTATCCCCTCACAAGGAAGGTAAAATAATGTTGGAAGAAATAATTTTTGAAGAAGGTAGTTTAAGCCGAGATTAATGTATGGTTATTGTACAACTAATGGACCTGGTTTTAAAGTACAACTTCTTATACTTTAAAGGTGAATTTCTTCACCAAATTAAAGTTGTAGCCATGGGCGCAGCATGTGCACCTACATATGCCAATTTAATTTTAGCAAAATGGGAGGAAAAATTGGTACTAAACTCGGGATACAACCAAAAATGGTTGTAGTACAAAAGGTTCTTGGATGATATTTGTATTTTTTGGAACACATCAAATGAGGAAATTCAAGAATTTATAAACTACTTAAACAATAGTACAGATTTCCTTAGGTTCACCCACAATGTAGATTATGCCAGGTTAAGATACTTGGACATCCAGATTTATAAAGAAAACAAGAAGTTTAATTCAAAAGTTTACAGGAAAAATATATATTCAAATTTCTATTTGCACTATGACAGTGCCCACCCCATTCATCAGAAAAGAAGTCTTGTGAGAGGACAGTATATTAGGTCATCGAGAATGACATCAAAAATGGAAAACTTTGTGGTGGAAATGAATACTTTGAATAGTATGTTCAAGCAAAGGTGCTACCCACATTCCTTGATGGAAGACATAGAAAAGGAAGTTTTAGAGGGTAGAGCTGATAGATTTCAACCAATTTTAGGAAAAAGTGAAGTGGTTAATGAACAGACAAAGAAGTTAGAGGACAATTTCATAGTACTTTAGTGATTGAATTTAATGGAAGCTCCAACCTTATAAGAAACACAATGGTTAAGGAAAGGAAAATATTTTTCACTATTACAGATATAGACCATATAAAAAAAATGTTAAAATAGTTTACAAAAATGGGTGCAACCTTTAGAATTTGTTAGAAAGAAATTAAGCAGGGAACCGTAGAAACAAGAACCAAAGAAGAAAAGGAACATTTAAATGTGGACACTGTGCTCAGTGTCCATATATTATAAACAGGGAAACAGTGTTCCTTGAAAGTAGACAATTGGTTCTCCAGGGGAAAGAATACAGTAACTGTGAGGACAAAGGAATAGCATATTTGGCAAACTGTGGAATATGTCAAGCCTTCTATGTTGGGAAGACAGAACGAAAGTGGAAAAGAAGAATTTATGAGAACATGTAAGAGATACAAAACAAAAAGTGACTAATGCGCTCTATAAACATAAGTTACAATTTGAACAGGCATATTATGAATTGCTTGTACTGTAAAAAGTGAAATATGATGTTAAGGGGGGTTTATGGGAGGAAAGAATTGAGTATCGTCAGCTTTGGTGGAAAGTTACGTTGCAAGCCAACAAGCATCTGGGACTCAATGAAAGTATTTCCATTGCCTCCCTCCTCAAATTAAGAGCTGCGAAATTATAGATCCCAAACAGGAATCTAATGTTCTTCCTTTACTTAATTATTAAGTTATTAACTAATTTCCATGTCAGGATTGCTATCTCTGCTTGTATTTCAACAATATATTTTTCAACATAGGATGATGAACTACACTGACGTCAAGAAACTGAAAGAACTTTTAAAGTGTTTTTAGAATGTTTTTAAAGTATTTGTGTTTTCCATTTTGCTATTTTGCACGTTATTCATTTATCATGAAGATTTTAAACATATTTGTATTAACATGGATAGCTGCTTATTACTGTATTGCTCTGAATTTTGTAAGCATGATTACAACAGTTACTTCATATAAGTTCTGGGGTCAGAGAAACTCCTAGGAAACATACATTCTTTATAATAGAAAATGGTAGTTCAACTTTGTTCCACAAGATGGCATTGTATTAAAAGTTTTTTTAGAAAAGGTTTCAAAAGGTTTTAGAGATTTTAAAGTTTAAATTAAAGTAATAAAAGTGACTGTATCAAAGAGGTTGCAAACTTTTAGACAACTGGTATGATATTTGATTGTTATCACTAGTACAATTAGGTCAATAGTACTTTTTATGCAAGAAATAAGGCATTTAGAATACGCTTTAAAAGTTTTCATGACATAATTTTTCAATTATGCCTCATTTACTATGCAGCATGAGATTGGTGGTTTTAAATGTTAATTGATGTATATATATGCACTGATGTAGTTACCAGCCTACATCTGAGGAAGTTTTTGAAACGAAAACGTACTTGCATTTGGAGAGTTAGTGTGATTTCAGTGTTTTTTCCTGTGAAGCGAATGCTTGGATTAAACTATTTTAACAGCTGAAAAGCTTTGTTCCTTGGCATTTTTATCCTGTGGATTTCTGTGGACTACACTGTTAAATCAACAACTACAAGGCTTGACTAAGTCGCCCTGTCCATAAGCTTCATTGTGTTTTCTTCCAGGGTCTTGGCATATGGTTTTTTAGTTACTTTTTTGACCTGTTGGCAGTTTTTGGTGATTTACTAGGATTTTCAGGACCTTACTCTGTAAACTTGGGATTGTCTTTATATGCCAACTACTACAAATCTCCTCAATGGAAAATTTCAGTCTGAGCATGACAGATTTGTGTTATTCTTCTACTGCCAAACCATATAGACATGGACCTCTTTTTCTACTCTTCTATTAAGATCTTTTGTCCTATTACAGTTATAAAAGTAGCAATACAATGGGCAAAAGTAGTCTGCATTTAAAAAAAATGATTATAGTTAGTTCTTTTAATGCTAAACTTCAGACAAGATACTTGTTATTTAAACTTCTCACTATCATTCTCTATTTACTATTAAATATTACTGGTAATGACTGAAAAGTGTGAGCTTTGTCAATTTGTTTAGATAAAATTAAACTGGCGATGAGTACAAACTATAGCAGAAAAAACAACATGGTTTCATGCCCATTAGACACTAATCTAGAAATTCAATTTTTATACTGTACAAAAATCTATATTTCTTTAGTATGTTCATTTTTCTATCTTTGTTCTTTGAGCCCATAGTAGAATTTGCAAAATAGTGTGGGCAAATTTCATTTTCACTGATTGACAACAAATCTCTGATCCTCCTAGCAACTTCTAATTAGCCTTGTCATCTTAAGTTGTCAGCTCTGAGAGACAGTACAATGTGATCAAATTTCATTTGTCGTTATATATTTTTTAATCTCTGTTCTTGTATCATTTATCATCATAGCAACCAGATAACAAATATTTGTCACTCTAGTATAAAATCTGTTTTGTTGAGAGTAACTTTTTCAAGTAAACTCCTATATTTTTCCTGTAATACAAAGTCCAGCTGAGGGGTCAATAATGTGATAACTATGGATGCTTAACAGAATTTCACCACACATGTTTTAAATCAAAAGTATGAACACTAATATTTACCACAAAGGACTCAGCAGAAATTGAAACTAACTCAAAATCTATATTGCATTTTGCACTGACTACCAATCATTAGTGGACTGGAGTTCCGCTGTGGCGACCCCTAACCGGGAAAAGCCGAAAGACACAACAACAACAGAGGTATTCTGTCCCTCTCCCTCCACCCGACATAGACTGGTGCAAACCAACTTCCTTGCTTCTTACATTTGCTACATCTAAAATAACTGTACTTCAGAGAATTGTGGATTCTACAAAATACTGAATCTTAAAATCAGTATATACGTAACTGTATTTATACATTACTGTTTACACGTTTGAGTGCAAAATGTGTAGATAACGTTTTTTCTGCAAAATTAGGTGAACTCTTATTGATAGACCTTTCTAATACTAGCCTTTTCCTTAATAACTTTTAATACTTATTCTTAAAATATTATTTATGTTTTCATACATCTTTTGGTGTTCCCTAATACATTTAGTTCAGTGCCATATTTACCTAATATCGTCTCTTCTTTACTCACATCAGCTGGTGTTTGATTATGTATTATACTTATACTTAGCATACATCTGTTGGTTCAGAATGAGGTATTTCACTATTCTCCTTTCTCATTTTGTGTTGATGCCATCCTTATATTCCCAAAATCCAGCTCTTGAGCTTGCTCCTATTTTTGTTTTGCTTTACTACTTTAATTTCTTCAACCTTATACACAGGGGAAAATGAAATAATAATTTGCTGAGATTTTCACTGACTTCAGAATCAATACTTTCATCTACATGTATTGCAGAGAAAATTATATCCTGACCACATCATGATGATTTGCAAAGGGACACTGATTGGGAAATACTCTGTCCCAGAATGATTTCCACTTAATTTTCCCACAATTCTTAATTAGTGTCTAAACATTGATTAGGCCAGTCGTTAAACACATTGCCCCTTCATGATGTACCAGGCATATCAAGTGACTAGAATGATCCCAGACGTTCCTAACTAAGAATATCATGGTGAGAGACTGGAAGCAATTTTCCTTTATTCGTCATCTAGTAGACTTTTATGGGGAGATGTATGCCTTTCCTTCTGTGCCATTGCAAACTCAATTGTTGTGGACTTCTTGTATCATCACACATCTAAAAGGTCCTCAAATATCAGATCTAGGGACCTAAATCTTTACCAGCAGAAAAATAAAATGCAATACAGGGATGCATTCATCATCCACTGCCTCCCCGACCTGTGGAATAGACTGCTCCTTAGCAGAGTGATGCACTATCATTCTTTCCACAAGACCGAGCTGTTTGGATGGACTCTCACAAATTCACCACATGATTGACTGGCCTAATTCTCTTAAAGAAAGGGGGTATGGCCTAAAGGTTGGCACTGACAAGGAATAAATAGTCTTGAAATTCCTATGAAGCCTGTTAATCCTATTGCATTAATTGTTCTAGGCTACTGGATTTGAGAGTTATTATTGAATACAAAAGATGCATGTGAATAGCAGAGGTGTCCACCACTGAATGCCTCAAAGACCTGTATGTTTACTTGGTATCATACAGACTTTTGTGTAGTGATCTTTGCCTGGCATACAAGGCATCCCTTAACCCTCTTTTGATGAACTCTTTGCACATCTGCAAAACAAACAGCATTAGAACTAGATGATTAAAAGGGGTGTATGGTTAATCTTCAAAGAAAACATCTGTTGAACGCCTTTTAATTGTATGCAAATAACTGAAACTTCTTTTCATCATATAAACTTTTCACACCCACTAATTATACACACCAACTCCAGGATTGCATATTTATAAGGGGATAACATTGTTATTTATTAACATATAAAAGGCATTATGTACTTTATTTTATACAGTGTGCCCTTTAGAAGTCATATGAACAAGAACTTCTAAAGAAACTAGATAATTGAAGAAAAAGCTGGCAAGGCAAACAGGAGAAGGAATCGGACTCCAAATTAGCACTTTCATTCCTTTTTTAATTAAAAAGAAATATCAGAAATAATCAAACCACACTACTACACATTTAAATAAGGAAATGAAATCATGTGACATTGAACATTCAATAAACTTCACAAAACAATTAAATTTTAAAAAGGTCTTTTTTGTACTAAAAACTGTAAAAAACATACAAAATATATCTATATCAAAATAAATCCATACATATATATATATATATATATATATATATATATATACAAACTTAAATAGAATCCAAATGATTGCATAGCTTAAAATTGACTATCTTTTTTGTAGCTGCAAAAATCATTTGATGTTAATGGTCTCATTGAGATCAGCTGCTTGGTCAGCCACCAACGTAATCTGCCACAACCTTTCTCGATATTCTAATAAAGTTTTGTAATCACCACAAAAAATTCTGAATTCACCTTTTCTAAAACAAAAAAATTAATTTTTTTTAATTATTACACCCAATAGCATGTTGGCCAAGGGCATTAGATAAATCCCTTTTCTTAATAGCCAAAACATGTTCGTAAATCCTTTTGTTTAAAGTTCTAAACATCTTCCCTATGTAAAAATGATCACAGGAATTACAAAATGCAGAATAAACATTAATGGTATTGCAGGTACAATTATCTCCAGCCCAAACAGGTGTTTAAACTTCACAGATGAAGAGTTAATGACATATCTACACTGTCGACAATGCCCACATGAATAAATACCTAACAAGTGGGATCTAGACTGCAAAACAGTTTGTTTATCTTTTTCTAAAATTGTTTTGATGTTAACAAATTTTTTATAGGTGAACAAAGGACTTTCACCTATAACTTTAACCAAGTCAGGAATCTCCAACTGAACTTTCCGGTTCTCGGAAATGATGGTTCTAATCAACCCCATTTCATTGGTTATAGGAATGGGAAATGCCAAACTGTAGCTACTAAAATCACATTTATTTTTGACTGGAAAAATGTCCTGTGACATCTTCATTCAAACTTCAAATCATAAAAATAGGGCATGCTGTGCTGTGTCGCAGGCATATAACTTCATTAGCAATTCTTTTCAGCCATGTGGAATCATACCCCCTCTGGATGAAAAAGTTGCTAAACTTGTCAGTTTCTACCATAAAAACAGATTGATCACTAGTCAGTTGGCTAAGACGTATAAACTGGCCTTTAACCACCCCTCTTTTTATGTGATATGAATGTAGACTGTCTGTGTAAATATTGGTTTACAAAGGTGGATTTTCTAAAAAATACAACTTACAAAACTACAGTTAAAGGAAACAGAAGTCAAGTGTACATCCCAAAACGTCAATACAGCTTGCAAAATTTCCAATGATAAATATAAGGATATTGGTAGTGTTGTTCAAGTGACTCACAAATGAAAGGAAAGTGGCATGGTAACCCTTCCAGAGAAAAAAACAGGTCATCTATGTAATGCCTGTAGAATATTATATTGTCTGCCAAGGAATGTCCAATAAGGTATTTGAGGTCCCACTTTGCCATAGCTAAATTGGCAAAAGAGGGTGCTACCCTGGAACCCATGGCTACTCTTGACACCTGTTGAAACATAGCATTTTCAAATCTGAAAAAAATTGTTTTTAAACACTAACTCCATTAAAATACAAATTGTGTTGATTTTGTCATTGTCAAAGCTTGTATACTGACATAAATACTCTCTTAAGTATTCCAAACCTATCTCTTGGTCTATACTGGTGTACAGAGAAGTAACGTTGAGAGATGCAAAAGGTGAATTACCAACTTTAACTTGGCTCAAAAGTTCTAATAAATGTCAAAAATCACGCAAATAAAATTGTGATTTCTGGACAAGCTGAGAATGTCATCCAACCATATGGAAATGGCTTCTGTCTTAGTAAAGGTTGCTGACACTATAGGCAGAAAGAGGGGATGTATTTTATCCTTATGTACCTTCGGAATACCTAACACTGCAGCCAGTTTTGGATATTCCACCTGTAAATACCTATAGGTAGAATAATCCAAACTCCCTTGGCTAAATAAATCTAACAATGTGGTGTCAACTCTCAAAATACTTTATCTAATTTATTCTGATGTAACTCTTCTATAACATGTTTCATCATTCAACATTTCAAAAATAGCCTTACTATATTCACCAGATTTCATGACAATTGAACCCCTCTTGTCAGCTTTCATCACACATAGCTCCTTGCTCAAAGCCAAACTTTCTAAACTGACTTTTCTTTAAAGGAAAGGTTAGAATTATTGGGATGAGATGCACATAAATTCCTAAAGTGGTTTTCACACAGAGCATTGAAAACCTGTAGTGTGGAATTAAAAAATTGTAAGTGCTTCTCCTTCTAAAACCAACTTCAGTGTTTTCAATTCCAGAAACACCGTTGAAGATATATTTAAAATTTAATTTTCTCAAATACAACTTTAAATCAACAATCAGTTTGGAAACACTCACTGTGTTAGATGGAATAAAGGAAAAAACATGCCTTAACACTGAAATAGCATCATCACAAAGATTGCCGCCACTCAAATTAAGTATGTCTGTCTGAAAGTCTAATTCCTCTTTTGGCCCTTTCGTCTTCCTTTGTTCCAGGTTTGAACATTGTTGGACCACTTTGGAGTCTTTTTGTTAAAGTGTCCATCAAAAAAGGACTAGAGATGTTAGTTGTTGAAGATGGAGGCACTGACAATGTAGATGGAATCACTACTTCACCAATGCTACTTTCAGTGTTACTATGCCAAATGTTGACCGAACCCAACTGAACGGCTTCAGAAACAACAGCTGGTACAGTTAAAGATGTTTGTTTAGTCTGCCCAAAGATTATCCCAGATCCTCCATTCGTGATTTTAATGGGATAAGCACAATTGTCAGCATAAGCAGCAAGGTCTTTCTTTAATTTACCTAGATATAGATATATTTTATATGGTTTGTACATTTTTAGTGCAAAAAATACCTTTTTAAAATGTAATTGTTTTGTGAAGTCTGTTGGATGTTTAATGTCACATGATGATTTCATTTCCTTATTTAAATATGTGGTAGTGTGGTTTGATTATTTCTGATGAAGTTCTGTTTTATTAAAAAAGGAACAAAAGCACTAATTTGGTCTCTGATTCATTCTCTTGTTTGCCTTGCTAGCTGTTTGTACAGTACTTTAGAAGTCATATTTTGGAATGTTACTTTTGTTTTGTTTTAGTTGACAGCATCATTGGGCGATCCCGATGTTAACCAGCTATTACTGTTCATGATTTGCTTACAATGTAAAGCCTACACAATGAATAGCAGTTTTGATTAGTAGCATTCAATTAAATCCCATTCGATGGATTTTTTTTGACAATTAACCATAGACCCAATTAAAAGACCTAATTTTGCTTGCAACATAAACAGGACATGTTGGAGAGACAGGTATGCTTCTCAGAGAATTCCCAAGCTCTCAGACAGGCTTCCTGTTCATGTGAAGAAGAGTTACCCTTATCCCTATTTAAGTGTAGCTTGGACCAATGGATGTATAATTGGAAATTCACTCTGGTCTGGTTCCTATGTCTCAGATGGATAGAGGCAGTCAGTAAATCATCCCTTATATAAATCAAATTTGTGGGCCACATTTGGGTTGCACAGCTAGGCTTATAAGGAGCCTAGTATACACCTATGAACTTATAAAAGTAAGAAGAAATATTTATTTTATATAATATGTTTTATTTGGAAGGAAAGATAGAATGGAATTTTGTTTAAGAGGAAATGGATTTTGGCAACTGCATTGCAAAAAATCAGATTATGGTCATGGAAGAAAGATTGGGCATCTATAATGGAAGAATGCCAATGAGGATGCCATTAAAAATGATAAATAGTAAAACATGGAAATGTGTGTGCCCGTGTGTGTGTGTGTGTGTGTGTGTGTGTGTGTGTGTGTGTGTGTGTGTGTGTGTGTATGTGTGTGTGTGTGTGTGTGTGTGTGTGTGTGTGTGTGTGTGTGTGTGTGTGTATATATATATATATATATATATATATATATATATATATATATATATATATATGTATATGTATATGGGTCTACCTGTTATTAGGGAAAACCCACTTCAACAAACTGCAAAAAGATGAGATGACTTTGCCAAAACATGATTTTTTCGAACGTTCACATCACTGGAGTTTTACTCTGGGAAAAGAGACATTTGGCCAATAGGTAAAAAGAAACACACCACACATATCAAACCAGCTGTGATGCCCCTGCACTGGCACACTAATCAAGGAGCCTCAATCCTCACCACTGGCAACAGTGAAGGATGTGCACAATGGGAGGATGGCAAGTACACACACAGTAAAGTAAAATTTCCCTTAAGAGCACACAGAGATCTCAGGGGCTGGTTTCTCCCTCTTTCTGTAGATCCCCATTAAGACTCCCCACTGGCACAGCTATAGGGTTAAGATGTCAGCTGAATGGCCAAGCTAAGACCTGCAGCACCCTCTCTATCCAACCAGTGTTTCATGTCACTACCCAACTAGGTGACACACACACACACACACACACACACACACACACACACACACACACACACACACAAACTTTGATATTTGATTGATATACAAACACAAACACACATACGTGGGAATGGCTGGCACAGGCTTACTAGCTATGCCCACCTTCTGCCCAGACTATAAGGTAGCACTAGCTGCCACCCGCCACCATTATCAGCTACTATAAGGCCCTTACAAAGGGTGACCAATCCTACTGTGTAATGTTGCTATTTATCCAGTTTTGACCAAGACTTGCAAGGCTATTTAGGAGTGGCCTGTACAGTGTCACCAAATATATATGCAAGTAATCTAAGAGCTTTAATATCTCAAAACAAACCAGCCACAAAGAGGTTTAAATATATTTAATAATAAATAATAAAAGAACAAGCAGTACTCAGAAAATAAACACAGTTACTTCAGAGTTCAAAATCACAGGAAATATTTTAAAACAACATTGTAGGACAGTCACAGATAAATACAGAAAACATCTAAACTTATCTTTACTATATTCCTATCTATATCCAAGGGAGATACTATGCCCTAAGTCTTACTTACAGGCAACACACAGGCAGAAGTGCTGAGTGGATGTTTCTATGTCCAAGACAAGATACAAAATGCCCAGACTCTCTTTGAGAGAGTTCTTAAATTAATAATAAACGTTACTGCTGGGTTGGCTTGGATGACATCAGTCTTTGTCACCTGACTTCAGTTCCTATGCTAAACAGATACTAACAGAATTTTAACATCTCTGTGTGATAAGTGCATATCTCTCAGAAGTTTGCAGAACTTGGAAGTCGTAAAACAATAAAACACTTTACATTTTAAATCTAGTCATTACTTTTCTTTTCAGACAATAGAAAAACTTCTAGCTCTAGACATTTTGTCTGCTGCTGAAATGAAACTGAGAGATAACACAATCATAAACCCTTAAATTTCAACTTGTTTTCTTGAAGCTTGCAAGTTAACTTTGTGTTCCAGCTTCTATTATTAAAACGTACATTTGCACAGGTATATAGTTTCTACACATTTGTTTTTTTCCAGTAGGGTACACTGTAGACACATCCTTGAAGCTCAGTCATTTACAAACCCTGTTCAAACCACACTTCTGCACCAGTAGTTTAATATACACATAACATACAGTTATCTTACATAAGATACGTAAGACAAGCATATTAATCATTTTAATATTCACAAATGACATATGATTATTTACAAAATTCCAGATAGCTGGGCTGGCAGTGTCAGAATTCCCCTCCCCCCAAAAAAACTCAAGCTAGTTTTTCAAGTGACCCTTGAGAAACATTTCTTAAAAGGGTTGAGCCAATCTGGGAATACCTTGCCCCATTCCCTGTCTTGAGCTTCCAGCTGCCTTGTTATGGCTGACCCCAGTACAGGGCTGCACTGTCCTATTATATGCCTGCAACACAAGGCTCCACCATAGTAATTTGGAATGTTCCTGCCTCCCTGTAGCCATAGATGCCTTTCAGACTCATCCTGCATTGTACTGCAAATATTTAGCACAAGGACCTACCTGTCTTGGTAAGGTTTCATCCTGTTAACATGGTATAATGTGTGCTTCTGCCTCCTGCCTAGCAGTTCTACCATACAGTTAACATCACTGACCTTCCTTACTACCTTGTATGGTCCCTCTTGAGCTGCCTGTAGCTTATTGGGTCTGACAGGAGTGAAAACAATTACCTGCTGCCCTACTGCATACTCTCTAGCTTGAACATTCTGGTCATACCAGTCCTTTTTCTGCTGTTAGGCTTTTGGCAGGTTTTCTTGGGCCAAGCCCATGAGTTCCCTGAGCCTTGTCCTAAGGTTTAGGATATATGCCACAACAGACTCCTTGTGGGCTTCCCACTCACTCTTCCACTCATCTCGAATCAAATTTAGGGATCCTCCTGTCCCTAGACCCATACAACTTAAAGAGTGAAAAACTTGTAGATTCCTGGGGTACCTCACTATAAGCAAACAACAGATTGGGCAAATATTTGTCTCAGTCCCTCTCAGCCTGGTCTGTAAATGCCCATAGCATGGACTTGAGTGTAGAGTTTAACATCTCAATAAGACCATTAGTCTGGGGATAGTAGGGGTGGTCTTTAAGTGCTTCACCCCACAGTACTTCCACAGACAAGCCAGCAGGTCTGACATGAAATTGGCACCTCCATCAGTCAGTATTTCTTTTGGGAAACCTATCCTGCTAAAAATCTCTTAACAAAGCATCTGCCGCCCTTTCTGCCTTAGGGTATCGGGTAACATAGTCTACTATCACTAGGATATACTTTTTCTCTGTGGAACTTAGGTACTCAAAGGCCCCACTATATCCATAGTTACCCTCTAAAATGGCTCTTCAGTCACAGGCAAAAGCATCAAAGGAGCTTTCACCATGTCTCCTGCCTTGCCTACATTTTAGTACTGCTCACAGGCCCTGCAGTACCCTGTTACATCTCTGGAAATCCCAGGCCAATATAGGTTCTGCATAATATGTCTCTTCATACGTTTTATGCCCATATGACCTGCAAAGGGAATATCATGGGCTATGGATAGCAGTGCCAGATGGTAGGCTCTGGACACTACCAACTGCTGTATTCTTTTACCTTTTAGCCGTCCCTCAAGGGTCCACTCTCTATACAGTAACCCTTTGTCTCAGTATACAGATTCCCCTTTCCCTTGAGAATTAGGTGCCTCCCTGGCTACCTCCCTCAGGCCTCACAATGTAGGGTCTGAGAGCTGAGTCTGTCTCAACTCTGTCTTAGTAACCCTTCCCAGCTCCCATTCCACAGGAAGACTGGCATTCTCTGACTGTGGTGCCTCACTGTCAGCCTGGGTACTACTACTCACCTCTGCCCTTGCAGTCACTCTGTCCAAGGCAATATCAGTACCCTCAAGCAGCCATGGCTCACCTTCACTCTCAATGCTACAGGGTAACTCCCTCCCTGAAGTAACCACCTCACCAGTCCTGACTGTAAGTGTGCGGTCTGTCTAGGTTTCCCCCAGGCTACCATACTCCAAGCCTGACTGTGTGTAACTGCATGCATACACAATACTGCATTATAAAAATCATTCCCTACTGGGGCATCTGCAGGGGATATCCTCAAACACACCTACTTGCTGGCTTCCTTTTCCACCCTCCCAGTCAAGGTGAACCCTAGCCAAAGGTATTTGGAATGGGGTCCCTCCTAAATCTCTGACTGGAGTACTCTGCCTGGGCAAGTAGTTCTCCTCTTTAACCATTGCAGGCTTCACAATGGTTAAGTCAGAGGCTGTGTCTCTTTTAGCAATGGCCTCTTTCCCATTCACTAAGATAGCATATAACCTCTTCTGGTAGTATGGTACACTTGTTGTCTCGAGACAACTTACTGCTGGCATTTTGTCATTCCCACTTACTGGCACTCCCACCTTTTTTCCCCACCTTGCCTCTGTGGACATCTATGTATATGCTAAATGGCCCAACTGGTTGCATTTAAAACATTTGACCTTTGGTCTTTGATGTGTACCCGGACTAGTGTCTTCCCCTGCTACTGGTGGACTCTGTCTGGGCTTTCCACCATGGGTTCCCTTAGATCCATGAGCAGTACTGTGCATCCTTTTCCTCCGCAGTGAAGCCCTGCTTGCTAGGTATAGGTCTCCCTTCTTCCCCAACTCATCTGCAGTAGTGCATTGTCTATCAGCTAACCAGATTCACATGTCCTCAGGCAAAGTGCTAAGGGCTTGTTCCCTCACCAAAATGTTTGCAGCCCTTGAGAAGTGGTGACCTGACATCCACTCACCCACCTATGAAATTAAGTGCTTAGTTCAGCAATGTATTCACACACACTTTCATCTGCCTTGCATCTATGCTCCCAAAACTTTTTTCTATAAGCTTCAGGTGTTAACTTAAATCATTCTAGCAAACAGTTTTTTTACAAGAATATAATTTAAACAATCAGTGTCAGACAGTTTATAAATAACAGTTACAGCTTTACTATGGAGTAAGGGGGTCAGGAACTGTACTCAGAGCCCTTGGTCAACATTATACTGTTTACGTACCCTATCAAACATATGAATGAAACTATCAAAATTATTCCCCTCTTTAAACTATAGTAGAAATGTACTGACCTTTGTTGCTTCTGGGGTTTGGTTACTCTCTTCCCCATTACCTCACTGACTCTCATGAAGAGTCAGCATCTCCTTTTCATGTTGCCTCTACCTTTCTTTCTCCTCAGCCTCCAGCCATCACAGTTTCTCATTTTCCTCAGACTTAAGATGTCTCAGTTTCTCTGCTGCTTCTATTTCCAAATGCTTGGCCTCCAGCTCAAGTCTCTTTAACTCCAGAGAGATTCTTAAGTCCTCTGTGGAAAGGTTGAGCTGTCCATTTTCTGAGAGTTGTACATCTCCACGGCCAGTCCGATTGTCCTCCAAGTTGCTATTCTGTGATGCAGCTCTGACTAAAGCTGCAATATTGTCTGCTTTAGTCAGGTTAGCATTAACCAGTCCTTTAGCCTGGCACATTTCAGTCAAATGGCTCCTTGTCAGCTTTTCATACTCTTCTGCTGACATGTTGCCTGCTCTCCCTAACTAACTAAGCTAACAAAAAAATAAAACAATTGTGATATGAACTCTGAATGTTCACTACATGGCTGATTGAGAGTACAAACACCTTCAGTGACCACTTTACACAGACTAAAGAAATTCAATATCCACACCACTACACACCAATTAATATGCGATGTGGCTAACTCACCATTGTCAACCAATTAATATGTGATGTGGATATCTCACCACTGCCAACCATTTAATATGTGACACACCTGCACTGGCCCAGTAATCAAGGAGCCTCAAGCTTCACCATAGGCAACAGTGAGAGATATACACAATAGGAGGATGAGAAATACAAACACACTAAAGTACAATTTCCCTTAACAGCACACAGACAACACATTCAGTCCAGGGCTGGTTTCTACCTCTTTCTCCAGATGCCCAATAAGAGTCCCCATTTGCACAGTTATAAATTTAAGATCTCAGCAGAGTGGCCAAGCTAAGACCTGCAACACCCACTCTGTCCAATCAGTGCTTCATGTCCCCACCCAATTAGCGGACACACACACACACACACACACACACACGCACACACACACACACACACACACACACACACTTTGAGATTTGATTGATATACTAACACAGATACACTCACCTGGGAAAGGCTGGCACAGGTTTACTAGCTTTGCCCCCTTCTGCCCAAACTATAAGGTAGTAACAGTTGCCGCCAGCCACCCTAATCAGCTACTATCAGGCCCTTACAAAGGGTGACCAATCCTACTGTGTAATGTTACTATTAATCCAAAAGGTAGTTTTGACCAAGACTTGCAAGGCTATTATAGTGGCCTGTACAGTGTCACCAAATATATATGCACGTACTCTAAGAGCTTAAATATCTCAAAACAAACCAGCCACAAAGATAGGTTTAAATCTATATAATAATAAATAATAAAAAACAAGACAATACTCAGAAAACAAACACAGTTACTTCAGAGTTCAAAATCAGAGGAAATATTTTAAAACAACATTGCAGGACAGTCTCAAATAAATACAGAAAACATCTAAACTAATATTTATTATATTCCTATCTATATCTAAGAGAGATACAATGCCCTAAGTCTTACTTACAGACACCATGCAGGGAGAAGTGCTGAGTGGATGTTTCTAGGTCCAAGACAAGATACACAATGCCCAGACTCTCTCTCTCTTCTGAGAGAGTTCTTAAATTAATAATAAACATTACTGCTGGATTAGCTTGGATGACATCAGTCTTTGTCACCTGACTTCAGTTGTCAGGTTAAACAGATACTAACAGAATTTTAAGATCTCTGTGTGAGAATGAAATATCTCAGAAGTTTGCAAAAATTGGAAGTCATAAAACAATAAAACACTTTACATTTTAAAACTAGTAATTACTTTTCTTTTCAGACAATAGAAAAACTTCTTGCTCTAGACATTGCATCTGCTGCTGAACTAAAACTGAGAGACAACACTTTAACTTCAACTTGTTTTCTTGAAGTTTTGCATGTTAACTCTGTATGTTCCAGCTTCTACTATTAAAACATACATCTGCACAGGTATATAATTTATATACATGTCTGTTCTTTTCCAGTAGGGTACACTGTGGACACATCCTTGAAGCTCGGTACTCTACAAACCCTGTTCAACACACAATTCTGCGCCAGTAGTTTAATATACACATAACATATAGTTCTGTTACATTTGTAAGACAAGCATTTGAATCATGTTGATATTCACAAATGACATATATTCCAGATAGCTGGGCTGGCAGTGTTACACCCACCTACACCCCCCCTGACTAAATATACTATCTCAGAGATCACACTATAGCGGAGAAAAGGGCAAATTTTCCCATGGTGACCAAGTGTCTCCTTTCCTAAAGTACAACTCCAGTGATGTGAATCTTCAAAAAAACTCTTTTTTTGGCAAAGTTGACTCGTCTTTTTGCATTTCGGTGAAGTGGATTTTTGATAATAACAGATATACTGTAGATATATATATATATATATATATATATATACACATATATATATATGTGTGTGTGTGTGTGTGTAATGCATACATGTGCCTATAAATATGCACATTTTGTAAATATGTAAATAATGTTCTATGCTGTGATAAATAAAGGACTCTTACTCTTTTCAGGAGATGTTTTAGGTTCATTTACATACATTTGACCTACCACCAACTCAAGCAGATGGGACCTTGGTTTAACATCTCATCCAAAGGAAAACACACTCAGGAGTGCACCCCCTCATACTGCACTTCAGTGGCAGCAGTTCATCTTCATGTGGTGGGAGTAGAACCAATAGCTTTATACACTAGTAGTCAGTGTGCTACCTGTTGCACCACTGACACGGCTTTGGTGTCAGCTTGCAATGTGCTAGTATATGGGAATGTTTACTTGTATTGGTTAAGATACTGCAGGCTTCTGCAGTGATGTATGTCACACATCCTTCTGCCCAGGGATATCAATGGCATAAAATTAGAGAAATTGCCAAAATATCTGTGATGCTGAAGAGGACACAAGCAACTGTCATGGCTGCCTGAGTGGCAGGTTTCCCAGATGCTTCTCACTCCAGTGGATTTGGCAATGTTTCCATCCATTAATGGATTGTTGTCTGATTAGAGGAAACGTCATGGTCAACAGGTAAGTATACATGATTATAAAGAACAAAATGTCTCAACCCAAGTAATACCACAGGTTGTTCAGGATTTTTTTTCATGACTTTTTAGTGGAAACTTTACTTGGGAAATCAGAAAGAAGTAAGACAAGGCTAAATATCAGTGTTCTATCTAATGTTTTCTCAGTGCACACCAGTCAAGTAGTTGACTGCAGTGAACGTCTGTAATAAATCTGCTTTTGTTACAAGTGAACCATTTATTACTAAGTTTTATTTTCTTATTGTAATGGTCACCTTTTTCCCATTCAAGGAGGGATTCTGGTGAATAGAGGAAGTATGATTAATTCCATTCTCTCTTCTGAACTTTATAAATCCCTTGCTGGGTAATACTGCTGCAGTTTCTGATATTACCATTTCTGATATCCTATGCTTACTGAGGCTTGTCTTTCATTTTTCTGTAATTTGAGTAAACTTATAGTTGCTCCAGGGTTCACGTTCATATATTTAATGACCACAAAATTTCTCCTTTGTATTCAAGTGCACTTTACTTACATTGACTTAACATTTTTAAAAATGAAAAGAATATATAATTGTGAATTAAGCCATGTTATCTCAAAATTCTCTCCAAGGAAACATTAAGGTGTACAGTTCATGGTCATTCTTTTGGTCATAAATACTTAGACAAACCTCTGCGATGCTCAAGTTTCATTCCCTACAGGCGCTAGTCAGTGCCTTTCTAATACTTTCACTGTCTTTATCAGACAAGCCACAATCTCTGATACTCTTGTGCCATGCTTCATAAGTCCCAAACTGTGTGTCTTTCCACATACTCCCTCTCTCTGGATCTCTGCAAGAGAGGACCATGTCTCATTCCCTCTCTCTCTCTCTCTCTCTATATATATATATATATATATATATATAACTATATATATATATATATATATCCTTCTCTCTTTTGTAAGAATGGGTTTGTGGCCTCCTCCACAAAGAGTAGGTGTGGCTCTTTTTCATGCAGTGCCTGGAATACATGCAGTACCATGAACCCCAGAGCAATCTATAGGGGACACTATACCTCATGCTCCCCAGTTTAGACTGATGGGGGTGAGTGCCACTGACCATGCAGCTCCAGCTTTAGCTGGTATACTGCTTCCATGGCGTAGAGTAATTTTTTCCAGCTGTGGCCACATATGCCAATATATCCCAGTTGGGAGCACAACTAGCATTGTGAATCCCTAATGCTGTGCACATTGCTCAGAAGCATGGACTCCCCTACTTGGATCATCATTTCAGTTGTTAGCTCTAAGACTGTTTGCTTTTTCCTTAGCTCTTGAGGAAATATCAGTTTAGAGTGTTTCATTTTCTGTTCTTCAGCTCCTGTATGATAATATTTCATGTCTGAACTAAAATTCTATAAGTATAATTTTAGGCTTTATCACTTTTTATTTAATGCATTTTGTATGTCTTCCCATGTCTGAATATGCCCCTCCCACTATACTTTTAATTCCTTATAGGCTACATCCAGAGCCTTAGCCATGGTAACCTTCATCTTATTATGCATGGATTGAGGGACAGACTTGTCTTTCGTTTTTTTATTTAGTGTCATGGTTTCACAGCAACTTTAATTTTCCTCCATGCAGTTTTCTGAATTTTTGATTAATTATATCAACCCATTTTTTCTGTTCTGTCATGCTAGGCTATCATTGCAATTTCCAGATTTTTCCACTTCGTGGTTGTATGTCTGGCAAATCTTCAGTGGCCTCAGGTTGTTTGAAACTTTTGCTTTGTTACATGATCTGCATCTTTGCTCCTGGACCATTTACTGCATTTTTGTTGAGAGAGCCTTGATATTTGCATTTTGAACCCAGTCTGGGGTATTATTCCAACAGTTTAATTCACAGTTGTGGCAAAACAGTGAACTTTTTCCAGATGTGACCCTTATTTAGTCAGTTATTACTGCATTTTTCCATAAACCATTTTACTGGTAAATTTCTACTTAGTCTACTGTCTTAAACAGTGCTAGAATTGCAGTAGAGACAATATTGTACATTCTGCCCCAGGACTGATGCTTAAGTGCGGTTACAGTTGTTTATATTCCTGTTTTACTGCTAGTGTCTTGTATTCTGCTTATCAGTTACCTACCTAAAGTTCCATAGTAGTGCCTTTCTATTCCCTTGTTTTTTGTGTATGAGACATTATGCTAAAAGTTTCTGAAATTCTAACCCAGCCAGAGTTATTAAGCAGTAATTCAGGGTCATAGGACTAGAGTTCTGATAGTGGCTTAATTTGATTAGTTTCTTGCAGCATGATTTTTTCCCAACTCTCCCATGCTTTTCTTGTTGTGGTTTTAAAAGAAGTTGTGTCTCTGGTCTCCAGCACCTTATGGTAATCTGACTTCCAAAGTCCCTCCTCCCCTCTTTCATTGCTATTTTCTGCCGTGTAAGCTATTTAAATATTCTTCCACCCATTTTTTCCATAGATCCATAACACTGACTTCCCACCCAGCAAACCAGTATTGCTCTTGAGTAAGCCACTTTTAGTGCATATTGTCTCCTGCTCATTTTACAAGAGTTCCCATCAGCTTTGTGCTCTTAAAACACTCTGAGGGGGTCCTGAATTAATACTGATCATCCTTGACAGATAGCAGATTTATTTTATTATGTTGCACGTCGGTTAACTGTTTCAGTGGGTTACTGCTTCATTTTCACTGCATTTGATTTTGGACTTTAAATAATTATATAGGTCTGTCATACTTAAAATTGCCTTGTCTGGATATTTTTTGTTTTAATTCTTTAGTGTTAGAAAACATTAAGAGGACTGGAATAATCCATCTAGTGGCTGTAGATGGTAGTCTGATGTATCAGAAAAGGGGAAATATATAAGAAAGCTGTTGTTTTATTGGCCAGAAGATGCAGAAGCCAGTTTCCAGTGTTTTAAGTGTTTGTATACATTTGGAGTTTTTGTGTACCGCTGTCTATCATGCAGCAGTGGTTAGTATTGCCCTGTATAGACACAGACACCTGGAAACCAAATTTTCCCTATAAAACCACTTCTGAATCTGTATCAGTAATTCAGTGAGAGCAGTGCAACCACTTTGCCCATTGAGAAGCATTGAGCAGCTAGTGTGCTTGTTGAGGAGCACTGACTCTTGAATTTTGCATTATATACCCCAGTCTAGTCTCTGTCTGCAAAAACACCCTTAGTCAGCCCACTATTAATCCCTCATGAACCCCATCATTGTAGCTCACTCAATAAAGGACCTGACATTGTGGATATGCACTTTCCCATTTTCTCTGCAGCAAGTTCGGTGGAGATGGATACATTGAGATACTGTAACAATTGTCTGATGTTCACTGACAGCTATTTAGTCCTCAAAGAAACAAATATAGTATGTGAGAGATGTATGTACAGAATGAGTCTGGAGGCAAAACCTTTGCATACAAGCACTAATAATAAGAATTT
This sequence comes from Protopterus annectens, assembly GCF_019279795.1. Classification (NCBI taxonomy): domain Eukaryota; kingdom Metazoa; phylum Chordata; order Ceratodontiformes; family Protopteridae; genus Protopterus; species Protopterus annectens. The sequence goes on from NC_056728.1 coordinate 1,548,669,874, forward strand.
GGTGATCAGAAACACCCGTGTTACACCCCACACATAGCTGTACTAATGGTGAGGCACCTAAATGCAATATTCCCAGACACCAAAGATCTCTCAGGCATTCCAACTACAAAAAGTATCCTCAGAAAACCCAAAAGAAATACCACCTAACACTGCACCTGGATCCACACCCATTGGAGCCTCAACTACCAAGGTCATGAGGCAAGACAGTAAGCTATCCAGGACTCTAGTCATATGGGGTTCCATTGTATGACATACTGATGCCTCACTCACCATGGTGAATAAGGAGAAAGTAACAGCCAGTGGCCCTTTAGGGGCCAGGATCAACCAAGTTATGAACACAATCAAGTCATTGCACTACAGGTACCAGTATGATTTAGTCGTACTCCATGAAGGAGTAAATAACCTGAGGCATACCTGCCTTGATCATATGAAGAGAGACATTATGTAGCTCTCAAACTGTGTATCACCAGGCTGGTATGCCCCTGACACAGTTCAGCATTCTACCTTCACCAAGGCGATGCTGCAATACAAATAGATGACTGACTTTAATAATTAGATTAGATTTTGATATCATTCTAAGGGGATACAATATTTGTCAGTGCGGGAGGACATGGTTAACAAACCGCATTGTTTTGTCAAGGGTGGTCTGCACCTGTCCTCTCTAGGCTTTCACATATTGGTAGAAACATTGTCCTACCCCATAGAAACTTTTTTTCAGGTAATGACAAACTGATAAAATGTCAGCATTGCGAAATCTAACTGAGGAACTCTAAAGGTGATGCTACTCAAAGACTGGAGTCTAAACAAGAAGTGTCACACTCTCCAAGCTCTCCTATACCAGTGCAGTTACTGATACATAGTTTAAAGCCACAGAGAGTACCCTGGCAGTGCAAGGCTTCAGTGCCTCCCACACATTTAGACCAGCACCTTGCAGACAGGGACTAAATTAGAGGTATGTCAATCTACATTAATATCAAACATAACGCTAGATTGGCTAAAAAGGATGATATATTGGAGTTCCTCTACATCCAGACCATAGACTAAATCTCATATTATATCCTAGCAAGCTATAGGTCACTCTCTGTGTCCCATGAAACCCACAGCTCATGCTTATACTACTCACCATTCACCGAAATACCATACTCATGGGGGACTTTAATTGCCCAGCTATAAACTGGGAATCCCATATGACCCTAAATCTGCAGGTGCAGAGAGTGCTAGACTTTGTAAATACAAGCACAGGCCTGTTGGACCAGTTAGTGCACAGGCCTACCAGAGGTACAAACATATTTATCTCGTACTCATAAATATGGGAGTATGCTGCCTCACCCCCCTGCCCTCTCCGTGTCATCCCATCTCTAGTAACAGCATTCTCCTTTAAAATAAGAATCAATTCTGTATCCCCAGAAAACTCTGTAACAAAAACTATTTCATGGCAAACCATCTTTTATTAAGTGATAACCAGTCAAAATTTCAAGCATCTCCAAACTCAGATAACACATCAACCTATGTAGAATTATTCACAGAAGGTTTGGGCAACCATGTGAATGATTATATAGAGGCTGCTGTGCCTACCAGATGTAAGCTCAAAACTAACTCAAAAACAAACCAGTGTGATATAGTCCAAAATTAAACAGATTGTACAACAAAAAAAGTCATAGCTATAATAAGGAAAAGTAACAGCAAAAAAAGATAAAACTCTCTCACCAAATAGAATAGACAAATGAGAGGGCTAATTAAGTTCGGCTAAATAAAGTCTGAGGTAAAGATAGTGTCCCAAGCCAAGAACAATCATAAAGCCTTGTTTAGCTATGTCTGAAACCTTAAAAGCAGCACACAACAGTGTGCCAAACTATTGGTTAATGGAGCCAGGTTTGCAGAACTGGGGGGATGTAACAAATCTTCTGGCAATCATAGACACCCCCCAAGATACTAACATCTTACAGGAAGGTCTCACACAGGCAAATGATTGCAACCAAAAACATGGCTTAAAACTCAGTACCAAGAAATGCACAATAGTACATTTCAGGAAGATGGCCATCCAGGGAAACTACCTTATTGAAAAAAAAACACCCCTAAGCATAGACACTGTAATCAGAGATTTTGGGACTTATATAGATAGGAACCTGGTTTTCAACCAGCATGTGTCTAAGGATTAAAAAAAAAAATCATTCTATGTAAATCAGGTTATAAGTAAGGACATAGCATCCAGGTCCAGGGAAATTCAATGTTTCACTGTACTCAGTTCTCATCAGACCCATAATTGAGTATAATATCCCTTTCTCTATGTACCTGACCAGGCACATGAGCAAATAAAATGCCCACAGAAGTTCTTCACAAAAAGAATACAGGGTGCAAACACAACGTTCTATGCAGATTGCCTCAAAGCCCTACCTCTATGCTGTGTTTCTTACAGACTGCTGAGGGGTGATTTATGCCTGGCATACAAGGCATACTTTGATCTTGCTCAGCTGGACCTTTAGCAATTTTGGAAAATGAACACCGTCAGAGTTACTAGATCTAAAGATTTCAACTTTGCTTGTGACATAAGCAGGACAAGTTTGAGGGGCAGGTATGTATTTCAGACAATCCCTATTCTCTGGAATAGGCTTCCCATCCATGTTAACCAGAGCCCTACCCTCACCATATTCAAGTGCAACCTGGACCAATGAACAGGAAATCAGAAATTTACCCTTGGTCTGATACCCATGTCTCTGATGCCCTAACTAACATACACCCCTTAAAATAATCTGTAAAGTACAATATCTCATGGGATACATTTGGTTTGCATTGCTAGGCTTATAATGATCTCAATGGTCATTTGCCTAGTTAACAGCTATGTTCCTAAGAACCAATGAGAGTGCCTTATTTCCTTGTAATAGCTTAACAACACTTAGCTTTTTTCTTCTTTTGGTATATTTACAATACTTTTATTATCTTTGCAATTTTCTTCCACTTTTGAGATCTGTTGATTACACTAAAGTTGCTGGTATTTCTCCTTTGTCTTTCTTTACTCATTGTTACACTTTCCACACTCACCAGTGTTGAATGTTTTCATTAATATATGTTTTAGATTTCTGTGGCATGACTGATTGGGCTACTTTATTGTTGTGACGACCTGTCCACGTGCAAGTCTCAACTCTCTTTGTGACCTCTCGAAGTTGTGCTTTTAGTATTTCAATCTCAGTTTTCATTGTCAGTAAAGCAGGGAACTGTCATTCTGTTGTAGTTCTTGACACAGTTTTTTTCTTTTACTTTGTAAACACACAAAGTTAGTTTGCATTTGAGGATGGTGTGTTGCTGTTTTAAAAGTTCAAACATTAGATTACTTTTCTGTATTTATTTATTTATTTGTTTATTTATTTATTTATTTTGAGTTGCAGTATCTCTTGTCTTAACATTTTCAGGCTTAATTTGGATTTTAATATTCTTATTACTGCAGGATATTCAGAGTGCTTTTTTTTTTTTTTTTGATAAATCAGCAGTTGCAACAAGTTGTAAATCTCTAATTTTGTTTTTAATCCCAGAAACCATCTATTCCACCATAGTTAAGAGCTCTTTTTGGACGAATATATCACTCTCTGACTGTCTTAATAATGTTGTACTCTCAGTTAATTTCCTAACTTCATTTTGAAAAGCTCTACAGCATTGAGGGAACAGCTAATTTGCCTTTAATAGCACTTTTTCTATAATTTTTCATGCGCCAGCCTGTTTCCTCAATTAAGTTGCATTGTCTTTTTACAAGCCCTTGTTTCTTAGCCACACTGTCTACTTTGAAAAAAAGAATGTCTTTCTTCAGCAGCATCGATTCCAGTCTTTTTAGAACCCAAAGTCTTTATGTCACTCTTTGGTTTCATCTTGACTAATTGCGGCACAGAACCAAAAACATTCATTTTGTCGTCTCGTTCCACTTCATGAGACCTAGATGATCAACACTACTTCCTTTTGTTAACTAATATTACTTTAACATGGCAGAAATTTGCTATAATTCCATGATGGCAACCCACATGTTGTTCTGCATATTATTTATTTTATCTCTCTGTTTCTGTACAGGCAATTCACAAACAATTTACAAATTCGCACACAATTTTCTTTCATTTGCTATACAGCAGTAGATCTTTTTGTTTTTGAGGGATTACTTTCAGAATCAGCATCCTTTTCTTGCCTCAAACAGAAGTGAATCCCCTCTTCCCATTACAAATTTTAACCTTTAAAAGCAATAACTAGCTCTTGGTTTAGTGAGAAGTCAATGTCCTTTTTTCTGATGAGTGAGTTGAACCATTTATTATCAACACTTTTGCCCGCTTTACTTATCAATTATTTTTTGAAAGATGGTTTGATTTATTCTTATTAGAAACAACATCTTTTTTCTTATTTTATGCATCAATGAACTCTCTTTTTTACTGTTAGCGTTTCACTGTTAGATGCACCTTTTTTGCAGCAGTGTTTCTGAAATGTTTTACTATTTCCTTACTATCACAATCCATTTTCTGCCACTGGCTGTAACTTTGTGCCATAGCTTTCCTGTGCAATGCCAGAGTGATACTCTTGGCATTGTGATAATATCTGTTTTTCTTGCAGTGAAATTGTGATTTGGGTTGACAGCAAAATACACTCATGTAAACATTGAGTATCTTTTTCTGAATTTGAGGGGTATGGAATTATGTTCACAGACATCAGGAAAATGTATAATAATGGTAGTGTTAAACTGTGACAAGTGTTGCATTTTTACTTACTTCTGGTGAAATTTGTATAACTGTCAATGGAACATCTGAGCAGTTCAATGTTGCCATTCTGCCTTCTGTAGGAGAAAATAGTTACCCATAGGGATTCCTTCCTGAAATGTACACTTACACTGATATGCTTATGCCAGAGTTCTTATAAACAAGATATTTATATAGCTTTGTTTTATATAGCTTTCATTTTATAAAGCATTGAAGCAAGTGGCAAGTGAACTACCCAAATATTACACTTGAGGTCAAACACAAAGTTATGCAAAATCTGTATGCCAGTTTATCAGAAGACCACTTTATGTTATCTATATATTTTGAACTGTAACATTTATTTATTTATTTTTAACTATCTATTTTATTGACATTGGTTTACCTGGAAAGTCTGACTGGGTAATAAATATCCATTTTCAGTGGAGGTCTGAGGAGTAAAGTTCCATAAAGTTAGAGAACATCAAATAAAACAGTAGTATAGATGTAAAAGAAAACCATAGGTACATACAATTTGACAGTGGAATACATAAGATACAATAAACTATGAGGATGTACCAGTGATGTAATAATAAAAAAAAATAAAAATGACAAATGTGACAATCAGTATATACAAAAGTATTAAAAGTATAGTCCATTGCACTAGAAAATACAACATATATATTGAAAAAAAAGATATAAGTGCCTCTTAAGAAGGGGATGAAGACAAGTGTTGAAAGGTACAGTTTTTGCTGATGTAGACCATTGAGGATAGGTCCATGATTTTATCTGGACAATGCTCATGTTCAGTAGATAGGCAACAAGAAATGATTGGTAGAACTTGCTGGAGTGTAAGGTGAAATGCAGAGTATATGACAAAAGATTACTAAATTATATGCACTAAGATTACTAGCTATATAAGTCATATAAGATTACAATTGCAATAATTGCATATACCATTGCAATACAGAAAGCATGACTTCCATACAAGCAGATGAATATAAAGTGGACAGGGATGCAATTTGTAGATGACACTTGTATGAACTGAACATCATTATTCATGGTTTCTCATTGAAAATCATGTCTTGCACTGTTTCTATTACACTGACAGCAGTTGCTTGCCATATTTTGTATTTTTTTCATTTCTACCATGGCAATAGAACAGCAGAGATAACAGACAGATAGATAGATAGATAGATAGATAGATAGATAGATAGATAGATAGATAGATAGATAGATATACAGATAGATAGATAGGTAGATAGATAGATAGATAGATAGATAGATAGATAGATAGATAGATAGATAGATAGATAGACATACAGATAGACAGAGGCATTAGGGTATCTCACACAGTGGAAAGTCCAGGCTTGCTAGATTTTTCTTTTGGTTTTTACTCAGTGTTTGTTCTGCGTGACCTTTTTACTCACTGTTTTAGTTTGTTGGTTGGGATATTTTGCAGACACCCTAGTGGTTATGGATATCAGCTGGATACGACAGCCCTGAGTTTCTAAAGGTTAGAGAAACATTCTACGTATGCTGTGCCAATGATGCCATAAGAATGCTGAAACATGCATGTCCACAGCTAGTGGAGTTTGACTTTTTTGGCCTGAATTTGTCCATAAATAGACTTAAAATAAAAAGTTATGGACATTCAGAATTGTCATATAGCTGAAACACCTGATGTCCTAAAAGGGTTATTTGCATATATCCCATGCTGTCTCTAATAAAAGAGGTTTAAGGACTCACACAGTGGAAAGTCTAGCCTAGCTAGATTTTTCTTTTGGTTTTCACAACAACAAAATTCTGGAATCAGATATATCTTAATTTGGATCATGATTACATTGACAGTGGTAATCAATATGCATTGCCAAGCCCCCAACTTTAGGCTAAGGGAATGTTTCTGTTTCTTCTGCTTACAAGAACAAGACCAAACAATTTTAGACAGGAGTATCAATCCACACAAGTGTGCACGTCTACGCGCATGCAAAAGCACACACACACACACACACACACACACACACACACACACACACACACACACATACATTTAAATATTTTTCACCTTACTACAACAGTATGTATCATATTCATAAAGGGAAATAACATAAAAAAAGAGATGCTTATGTACTCCAAATACCATGAAAATGAATATCTTCAAAGAATCTAAAGCAAGCTTGTCTCTTGGATGCTAAATATGATGGCTGCTCTACAGGTGGTTGAGGTGAAAGTACTTGAGTGTCAGTTGCCTGAAGAAAAAGATGGCACTGACCATCACCTCGATCTCTGCTTTCCATAGGAAATCATTGCTGATATGATTTCTAATCATGTGATGGTAAACATTCCCTTGATTTGGGGGAGTTATCCCTTGTTAGTGCAACCATGAAGTTGCTATATACAAGTTTAGGAGTGTGTGTGGAGCTTGACCTTCACATCCTGAGGTGCAGGGAGGCTTGCCCCCACCCCAAAAAAAAATGCTTAAAGTTTTTTTTTTTTTGCTCTTATGACTCCTGGTCATTATTTTTCCTCATTTACAATGCTCAGGATTCAGCTATTTGGCAATTCATAGTAGAACCAAATACATTTTATATTGCACAAGTTGATGAAGTGGGACAAGAACTAAATACCTGTTACATGTTCAACAAATAAATGAAAACAATTTTAAAACAAAATAAGATAAAAGAAAACTACCAAAGTAAACACTATTCAGGATGCAGATTTCCAGACAATAAGTTGTTTCCTGTAGAGATAAATTGTCAAGTTTTTTTGTTAATGAGCAAGAGACTTTAATTATTAATAAAGTAATATGAAGAATTTTAAAAACAAATTATGACTGCAGGTTAATGTTAGCGTAAATATTCAGTAATCAGCTGTCTCTAAAGTAGCCATAAATTTTCCACATATATCATGAATTTTACTATATTTTGAATATTTTTCTTTCTATTATTTATACAAAGTCACAAAGATTTTGGAAAAAATAATAGGATTAAAAAAAAACCCTTCCCCAAATGGAACTGTGTCTGATAATATGAATTATTAGGATCCATGGGTAAATAAAATAAGTTTATGGGATACAGGCATTGGATATCATTTTTTACCAGTACTGTCCTCAGATATACTTGTAGTAGTTGCATAATATGGATTCTTATGGCATAACATGCGCAGCCATTCTAAAGCACAAGTAAAATGCTTTTAAAAAATAACATTTTATTTTGGCATATCCCATATCTATATCTGACCATCTATCTATCTATAAAGTGGCCTGAATGTTGATTCAAGAAAAATCTTGCAGTGTATTAGCAAATCAGCTTTGTTGTTCATAGTGTCTTACAGCATATAATTTGGTGGAGGTACTTAGAAAAAAATATCACAGTGCATTAATCTAAATGGCACAGTGAATGGTAATACACAAGAAAGGAAGGATTCAGACACACACACACACACACACACACACACACACACACACACACACACACACACACACACGCACACACGCACACACGCACACACACACACACACACACACACACACACACACACACACACACACACACACACACACACGTACAGACACAGCATGACCATGTCAGTAGGAAACTAGCATCATATGCATGATATGCATTGCATGCAAATGACTGCATAATGATATGCAATTGAGGGTCAGTATACCAATGAAATTCATCACATATATAAATGATAAAATCTAATATAGTGGCATACTATGGAAATGTATCAAATTAGTATGAGAAGCCATAGCAGTCAGCTGTTTTGAACATTAAAAGTTTTCAGTGTACGGATCATTACTAGCATGTGTTAGTGGCCACCTTAGGAGCACAAGGCCATAGTATTATTTTACCACTCACCATGTTGCAGAACAGTCTGTCAGCAGCTCATGTGGCATCATGTCCACAAATTGATCAGGACTGACTGCTACCATGAATACAGTCATCACACTGGGGTCAGTAGATGTGCTGTCCTCCTATGGAATCAAGGGGATGAATGGACTGTGTACCATAATAGACACAAACATCTGATTAGCATCAACTATCCTTGCTATTTGGGATATCAGCCTCACAAATCCCATGCCAACTCCTTGATGTTATGTTGCAGAATGTGGAGAAACATATCTGTTTTCTATCAATACAGAGAGAATCACCACTATGCAGATAATCTAAGATAGTGGAATTTTCCCTGATGTCCTGGGGTGGCACAGACTGCACCCATATTTTCATCAAGGCCCCCTTGCTGCATATGGCTTCCACTCCATCAAATGTTCGGCAGTGTGTTTGTGCACCATCCAAGCAGTTTTCATGATTTCCACATCTGACACACACACAGGATCTATACCAGCATTTTATGTCAAGTGGCTTTCTACATGGTCATTTAATTGGTAGGTGAACATATTGCCACACATACAGTCCATTACAGTCCATTCCTACAAATGTGTATATCGGATCACTCATAATGGTGCCCACTGTTGTGAATTGCTGTCAGACTAGGACTGGCATGGAAAGAATGGTCTTTGCTCACCACAAATTATTCCATAATGTCTTCCTAACAAACTACAGCCATCTCAGCTGAGGGTGATGTGAGTGCACCCTCCACTGTTAACATAGTTGATGAGTCCACTCTGTCATCAGACTATACCACATGAATGGTGCACTCATTGTCATCCTCTGGTGACTTGCTAACGTCAAGCATGTAGTAATCTGTTGTACTGAATCCCATCCTATTGGAACCTTTAAATTCATACAGGTAACATACCTGCAGTAATGGTGGCATGTGGCATATGGGCTACTTTATGCCATTCTTATACTTAACCTATGAACACATGTATACCTTGTGCTGAAGGTCATCAGTGCTGCAGCTCTGATGTCCCTGACATGTTTTCCTCTAAGTAAAATATACAGAAATAAAAGTCAATGTCTACAAGAATAACATATGTTACTACTCACCTGCATCATCCATTATAGACACTTGAGCAGTTGTTACCAGTCCATCTCTCACATCCAGACCACTACTGTGTATGAGAGATCATTCATTTTGCTGGTAGGTGATAACAAGAATTCCTCCATCTCTGTGATACATGGTTGTCCAGGTGGCCCACCATCAGTGCATAAGTTGTCTTTGGTAATTTGCATGCAGTAATATATCTGTGATTCTATGACACACAATTGCCATTTCTTCAATCCCATGTTATGACATATACACTTATGGGTTAGACATGTGAATCAGTGTGTGTATTTATAACCTTCCAAGCCAGCCAACAATTGTCTCCATACTTTCAACAGCAGCCATGCAGAGGCCACGTCCCCATGTACTACTATAAAGTTACAGCTTAGACTCTGTGTCATAGTGTGGCGGATGTTGACATGATATCCATGCCTGTTATCCCTCACACATGAGCTGATAGCTCAGTCTGTACCTTGAGTTCTGGAGGTCTGTCATCCTCCATAGCATGTCAGGATGTCAGTATGCATATGGCACACTGTATAGATATCTGTGACAAAACCTGCCTCTGTCCCCTGTTCCTTGTCCTGTTGAAGCCATCTCTTGAGAGAACTGCAGCCCATCTTGTACTTTCTTATCTGGAATCTCCCCATAGGACTGCAACCTCTCTAGTAATATTCTTGTGTCCTATCATGTCAAACCCCTCACAGGGCTGCAAACTGCCCTGCAGTTGGCCTATGTGGTGTTGCCACTCACAGTCTACTGCTGTGGGACAATGTGCTTTGCTTCAAGGAGTAATAGCACTCCATAGAAATGGGGATAAAGCTCACCAAGTCACATCAGCCAAATAAATCTTTTTATTCCACCTTGTATAAAGTAAACTGTATAAGCACCTTAGCGCTTTCATTTTAATCTACATAAAACTTCTTCAGATACATTTAAAACTTGTAACTGCTAGAATTTAAATGCCATTTGTTACATGCCAAGTCATGCCCATTACTAGGTAAACAACTTCACCTTAAAGTTATATCCCTCCCCTTGTACAAATCCATTCACAGTATAAGCCAGTATCTTTCAACTTACTTATCACTTGTACAAAATTTTATGATACTGTCAGGTAAATAAAATCAAGTAACGTAGCAAGAACTAATAAAAACATGAATTAAAGACACATATAAAACTGTAAATTAAAGACACATATAAAAAGACCAGCTTAGACCCAGCAAATTTAGATATGTACGCATGTATAGGAAATACCCTTAAATTTTTATATAGCATGTTATAAGCTTAAATATCCCTATAAAAGGTATGTATAATCATTTAAAAGGGGTGTTAATGTTCCAATGACTTTAATTTTAAAATTGGACTTATGCTAACCATATCGTTAAGATCTGGGTATCTATATGCTTCAATTTTTATCTGCCAAATCAGCTCCTGCCTTTCCAAGACAACTGACCAAGGACCTCCATGTGGGTTTTTTTCAACCTTTTCAAGAATACTGAACTTAAAATCATACCCTTCATGTTGTTCTACATGCCTATACAAGGCTTTTGTATTTTTTTCATCCTTACTTCATACATGTGACCATACATGCGGTTATGCAGTTTCCTTTCAGTTTTACCTATGTAAAAGGCTTTGCAAACCTGGCATCAGGCACCATATATAATCCCCGCAGTTTCACAGTTGTATTTCCCTTTTACAAAATAATCCCTCCTCCTCAAATTAATCCTGCCCCCTTCCAAGATATATCTACAAGTACTGCATCTACCACATCTAGCCATACTTGCATGGGGTATGATTATAGTTGGCTTCCTTTCCATCATAATCTTAAAGTTGTACCTTCTTCTATATATGATACTTGGTCCTTCCCCCAAGATATACCAGATCCCAATTTTTTTTTTTTTAAATGCTCCAATTCTTATTTAAAATCCAATTAATTTTTGCACTTTCCATATTATAAGAAGTTATCATTGCATCTGTGTAACTGTTCTGTTTTTTCACCCTGTTTGATGAATTTCAATTACAAACTTTATCTAGAGATAAAATTGGCTTAAATACCCCACTTTCCCTCTTCATTTTCACTTCCAGCATTATTTCCTGTATGATATCCTGTCGGTAACCCCTTTTAATGAACATCTTCATTAATAGCTCACATTCGTTTCTAAAGTCACATTCCTGCGTAGTCATATGTGCTGCCCTCACCATCTGTCCCTTTATAACCATTTTCTTTTATTTGTGAGGGTGAAAATTAGAAAAATGCTGTAGTGTGTTTGAATATGTTGGCTTACGATAAACACTTGCCACATAATTATCCTTTAATAAATCATTTTCTATCAATACATCCAGGTATGCCATTTGGTTTGCATCAACTGTATATGTGAATTGTAAAAAGTCTGTGCTGCCATTAATGTAATCCATAAACTGCTGCAGTCTACTCTTATCAAAAGCCTGTACTGTCATTAATGTAATCCATAAACTGCTGCAGTCTACTCTTATCAAAAGTCTGTGATGTCATTAATGTAATCGATAAACTGCTGCAGTCTACTCTTATCAAAAGTCTGTGCTGTCATTAATGTAATCCATAAACTGCTGCAGTCTACTCTTATCAAAAGTCTGTGATGTCATTAATGTAATCCATAAACTGCTGCAGTCTACTCTTATCAAAAGTCTGTGCTGTCATTAATGTAATCCATAAACTGCTGCAGTCTACTCTTATCAAAAGTCTGTGCTGTCATTAATGTAATCCATAAACTGCCGCAGTCTACTCTTATCAAAAGTCTGTGCTGTCATTAATGTAATCCATAAACTGCCGCAGTCTACTCTTATCAAAAGTCTGTGCTGTCATTAATGTAATCCATAAACTGCTGCAGTCCACTCTTATCAAAAGTCTGTGCTGTCATTAATGTAATCCATAAACTGCTGCAGTCCACTCTTATCAAAAGTCTGTGCTGTCATTAATGTAATCCATAAACTGCTGCAGTCTACTCTGTCTGTAATGTCATTAATGTAATCCATAAACTGCTGCAGTCTACTCTTATCAAAAGTCTGTGCTGTCATTAATGTAATCCATAAACTGTTGCAGTCCACTCTTATCAAAAGTCTGTGCTGTCATTAATGTAATCCATAAACTGCTGCAGTCCACTCTTATCAAAAGTCTGTGCTGTCATTAATGTAATCCATAAACTGCTGCAGTCTACTCATCAAAAGTCTGTGCTGTTATTAATGTAATCCATAAACTGCTGCAGTCTACTCTTATCAAAAGTCTGTGCTGTCATTAATGTAATCCATAAACTGCTGCAGTCTACTCATCAAAAGTCTGTGCTGTCATTAATGTAATCCATAAACTGCTGCAGTCTACTCTTATCAAAAGTCTGTGCTGTCATTAATGTAATCCATAAACTGCTGCAGTCTACTCTTATCAAAAGTCTGTGCTCTCATTAATGTAATCCATAACCTGCTGCAGTCTACTCTTATCAAAAGTCTGTGCTGTCATTAATGTAATCCATAAACTGCTGCAGTCTACTCTTATCAAAAGTCTGTGCTCTCATTAATGTAATCCATAACCTGCTGCTGTCTACTCTTATCAAAAGTCTGTGCTGTCATTAATGTAATCCATAAACTGCTGCAGTCTACTCTTATCAAAAGTCTGTGCTGTCATTAATGTAATCCATAAACTGCTGCAGTCTACTCTTATCAAAAGTCTGTGCTGTCATTAATGTAATCCATAAATTGCTGCAGTCTACTCATCAAAAGTCTGTGCTGTCATTAATGTAATCCATAAACTGCTGCAGTCTACTCTTATCAAAAGTCTGTGATGTAATTAATGTAATCCATAAACTGCTGCAGTCTACTCTTATCAAAAGTCTGTGCTGTTATTAATGTAATCCATAAACTGCTGCAGTCTACTCTTATCAAAAGTCTGTGCTGTCATTAATGTAATCCATAAACTGCCGCAGTCTACTCTGATCAAAAAGTCTGTGCATTTTTTGTAAACATATACTGTGTCCAATCTACTGTAAGCCATAAACTGCTGCAGTCTACTCTTATCAAAAGTCTGTGCTCTCATTAATGTAATCCATAAACTGCTGCAGTCCACTCTTATCAAAAGTCTGTGCTGTCATTAATGTAATCCATAAACTGCTGCAGTCCACTCTTATCAAAAGTCTGTGCTGTCATTAATGTAATCCATAAACTGCTGCAGTCTACTCTTATCAAAAGTCTGTGCTGTCATTAATGTAATCCATAAACTGCTGCAGTCTACTCTTATCAAAAGTCTGTGCTGTCATTAATGTAATCCATAAACTGCTGCAGTTTACTCATCAGAAGTCTGTGCTGTCATTAATGTAATCCATAAACTGCTGCAGTCTACTCTTATCAAAAGTTTGTGCTGGCATTAATGTAATCCATAAACTGCTGCAGTCTACTCTTATCAAAAGTCTCTGCTGTCATTAATGTAATCCATAAACTGCTGCAGTCTACTCTTATCAAAAGTCTGTGTTGTCATTAATGTAATCCATAAACTGCTGCAGTCTACTCTTATCAAAAGTCTGTGCTGTCATTAATGTAATCCATAAACTGCTGCAGTCTACTCTTATCAAAAGTCTGTGCTGTCATTAATGCAATCCATAAACTGCCGCAGTCCACTCTTATCAAAAGTCTGTGCTGTCATTAATGTAATCCATAAACTGCTGCAGTCTACTCATCAAAAGTCTGTGCTGTTATTAATGTAATCCATAAACTGCTGCAGTCTACTCTTATCAAAAGTCTGTGCTGTCATTAATGTAATCCATAAACTGCTGCAGTCTACTCATCAAAAGTCTGTGCTGTCATTAATGTAATCCATAAACTGCTGCAGTCTACTCTTATCAAAAGTCTGTGCTGTCATTAATGTAAGCCATAAACTGCTGCAGTCTACTCTTATCAAAAGTCTGTGCTCTCATTAATGTAATCCATAACCTGCTGCAGTCTACTCTTATCAAAAGTCTGTGCTGTCATTAATGTAATCCATAAACTGCTGCAGTCTACTCTTATCAAAAGTCTGTGCCATCATTAATGTAATCCGTAACCTGCTGCAGTCTACTCATCAAAAGTCTGTGCTGTCATTAATGTAATCCATAAACTGCTGCAGTCTACTCTTATCAAAAGTCTGTAATGTCATTAATGTAATCCATAAACTGCTGCAGTCTACTCTTATCAAAAGTCTGTGCTGTCATTAATGTAATCCATAAACTGTTGCAGTCCACTCTTATCAAAAGTCTGTGCTGTCATTAATGTAATCCATAAACTGCTGCAGTCCACTCTTATCAAAAGTCTGTGCTGTCATTAATGTAATCCATAAACTGCTGCAGTCTACTCATCAAAAGTCTGTGCTGTTATTAATGTAATCCATAAACTGCTGCAGTCTACTCTTATCAAAAGTCTGTGCTGTCATTAATGTAATCCATAAACTGCTGCAGTCTACTCATCAAAAGTCTGTGCTGTCATTAATGTAATCCATAAACTGCTGCAGTCTACTCTTATCAAAAGTCTGTGCTGTCATTAATGTAATCCATAAACTGCTGCAGTCTACTCTTATCAAAAGTCTGTGCTCTCATTAATGTAATCCATAACCTGCTGCAGTCTACTCTTATCAAAAGTCTGTGCTGTCATTAATGTAATCCATAAACTGCTGCAGTCTACTCTTATCAAAAGTCTGTGCTCTCATTAATGTAATCCATAACCTGCTGCTGTCTACTCTTATCAAAAGTCTGTGCTGTCATTAATGTAATCCATAAACTGCTGCAGTCTACTCTTATCAAAAGTCTGTGCTGTCATTAATGTAATCCATAAACTGCTGCAGTCTACTCATCAAAAGTCTGTGCTGTCATTAATGCAATCCATAAACTGCTGCAGTCTACTCTTATCAAAAGTCTGTGCTGTCATTAATGTAATCCATAAACTGCTGCAGTCTACTCTTATCAAAAGTCTGTGCTGTCATTAATGTAATCCATAAACTGCTGCAGTCTACTCTTATCAAAAGTCTGTGCTGTCATTAATGTAATCCATAAATTGCTGCAGTCTACTCATCAAAAGTCTGTGCTGTCATTAATGTAATCCATAAACTGCTGCAGTCTACTCTTATCAAAAGTCTGTGATGTAATTAATGTAATCCATAAACTGCTGCAGTCTACTCTTATCAAAAGTCTGTGCTGTTATTAATGTAATCCATAAACTGCTGCAGTCTACTCTTATCAAAAGTCTGTGCTGTCATTAATGTAATCCATAAACTGCCGCAGTCTACTCTGATCAAAAGTCTGTGCTGTCATTATTGTAACCCATAAACTGTCGCAATCTACTCATCAAAAGTCTGTGCTGTCATTAATGTAATCCATAAACTGCTGCAGTCTACTCTTATCAAAAGTCTGTGCTGTCATTAATGTAAGCCATAAACTGCTGCAGTCTACTCTTATCAAAAGTCTGTGCTCTCATTAATGTAATCCATAAACTGCTGCAGTCCACTCTTATCAAAAGTCTGTGCTGTCATTAATGTAATCCATAAACTGCTGCAGTCCACTCTTATCAAAAGTCTGTGCTGTCATTAATGTAATCCATAAACTGCTGCAGTCTACTCTTATCAAAAGTCTGTGCTGTCATTAATGTAATCCATAAACTGCTGCAGTCTACTCTTATCAAAAGTCTGTGCTGTCATTAATGTAATCCATAAACTGCTGCAGTTTACTCATCAAAAGTCTGTGCTGTCATTAATGTAATCCATAAACTGCTGCAGTCTACTCTTATCAAAAGTTTGTGCTGGCATTAATGTAATCCATAAACTGCTGCAGTCTACTCTTATCAAAAGTCTCTGCTGTCATTAATGTAATCCATAAACTGCTGCAGTCTACTCTTATCAAAAGTCTGTGTTGTCATTAATGTAATCCATAAACTGCTGCAGTCTACTCTTATCAAAAGTCTGTGCTGTCATTAATGTAATCCATAAACTGCTGCAGTCTACTCTTATCAAAAGTCTGTGCTGTCATTAATGCAATCCATAAACTGCCGCAGTCTACTCTTATCAAAAGTCTGTGCTGTCATTAATGTAATCCATAAACTGCCACAGTCTACTCTTATCAAAGGTCTGTGCTGTCATTAATGTAATCCATAAACTGCTGCAGTCTACTCTTATCAAAAGTCTGTGCTGTCATTAATGTACTCCATAAACTGCTGCAGTCTACTCTTATCAAAAGTCTGTGCTGTCATTAATGTAATCCATAAACTGCTGCAGTCTACTCATCAAAAGTCTGTGCTGTCATTAATGTAATCCATAAACTGCTGCAGTCTACTCTTATCAAAGATATGTGCTGTCATTAATGTAATCCATAAACTGCTGCAGTCTATTCTTATCAAAAGTCTGTGCTGTCATTAATGTAATCCATAAATTGCTGCAGTCCACTCTTATCAAAAGTCTGTGCTGTCATTAATGTAATCCATAAACTGCTGCAGTCTACTCTTATCAAAAGTCTGTGCTGTCATTAATGTAATCCATAAACTGCTGCAGTCTACTCTTATCAAAAGTCTGTGCTGTCATTAATGTAATCCATAAACTGCTGCAGTCTACTCTTATCAAAAGTCTGTGCTGTCATTAATGTAATCCATAAACTGTCACAATCTATTCATCAAAAGTCTGTGCTGTCATTAATGTAATCCATAAACTGCTGCAGTCCACTCTTATCAAAAGTCTGTGCTGTCATTAGTTTAATCCATAAACTGCCGCAGTCTACTCTTATCAAAAGTGTGTGCTGTCATTAATGTAATCCATAAACTGTCGCAATCTATTCATCAAAAGTCTGTGCTGTCATTAATGTAATCCATAAACTGCTGCAGTCTACTCTTATCGCTATTCCAGATGATAAAGATCTCATCCAAATAACATAATATAATTTAATACATTCTCTATATGCTGATTGAAAATATATGCATATTCCCACTGTAGCATGACTATGTTTGCTAAATGGGAACCCACTGGAGAACCCATAGCAATTCCTTACTTTTGTTTATAGATATTGCCTTCGAAGATTATAAAATTTTTCTTTAGAATAATCTCAAGCATTTCTTTACATATGTTAACATTATCCTGAATAATACCTCTCCTAGTCAAGTAGTCCTGTGTCCAATCTAATGCTATATTATGAGGTATAACAGTGTACAAGTCACAAATGTATATCTTGATCGTAAGATCGCTAATATCAAAGTCTACCTCATTCATTTTGGCCAAGAAATCCCAGGAATCCTTACATAAATGTTTTTCATCCTTTAATAATTGTTTAAACTTAAAATCAATAAACTGAGCACATGGTACTGTTACAGAACCCCCTACCATCCACTATGGGTCTTAGTGGTGGGTTCTCAATTGATTTATGTACCTTAGATACTCCAAAGATAGTAGGTGTCCTGGGTGCAGCTACTGTTAGATATTTAAACTCATCGATATCAATTCAATGCTCTATATACATACCCCTTAACTGGTTATTAAATGTATGATAGCCACTGTTCATTTCTGACATACTCACAGTTTCATATGCAATATCATTCAAAAGTGTCAGCATACGCTCATTATAATCCCTTGTTGTTATAATGATTACCCCCTCTTTATCGGGCTTCATTGTCCTTAAATCACAATTCATAAGTAAGTTAAACACAGACTCAATCACATTCACCGTGAAAGCATCCTTTTTTGTAGATTTTCCTAACATGGAATGTAAGCCCAGCTAACACAACTTCTCATATGCTACTTACAACTGATGTAAGGGAGGGTTATATAAGCTTGACACTCTCAATTGCTCTATAGTGGGTTGCCTTTCATCAAAGAGTAGATCAAAATTCAGTTTGCATACAAATATTTTTAGATCTATTATTAACTTCACCAGGTCAGCTAGTTTTGGTGGAATATAATTCAATCCTCTCACAAAAACATCTTTAAAAGTTCTATCCGGTTCAAAATGAGTATAACTGTACAATTTGAAGTCCCGTTCTTAAATTATAAATCACCTTCACTACCAAACTAGGACATTCGTTTTCATTATAGATGGAATAAAAATCGTCATTACTGCTAACGGCCCTCATTAATAAGTTTTTTTTCCCAGCCTCATAGGACAGGCTGTTGTGATAAGATTTGTCCTGATTGGTTCTGTAAGGCTTCCTCCAAGGGTTGTGATCTGATGGCTGCATCCTCTGCTGCTCGCGGATATGCTCCGATCTCCTCAGTTCTGGAATATCCTGTTCCTCAGCCCCATTGGTACATGGATCCATAATGAGCCTATTCTAGCCAAGTATAGGGTCCTCAATGCCTTGATTGTTACTCTGGTTACTATGTGTTGTATGTGTAAATTATGAGAAAACTCCTGTTTCTCCCAAACTTGTGAGCTTGGTGGAGGTGGATATGCAGTGCCGTTAACATAATCCTTTCTATCCCTTTCAAATTTTTTAAGTTTGTAAGCTTTAGAACGAGTTATGCTCTGTTCAATACTGCTGAAAATATGAGCATGCTCAGTTCTTAATTGTGTATTAACAATTAATATGATTCTTTGTTTGTGAATTTACAATGTGTATTGCTGCCATACCCTTTTTAGTGGACACTGCAGTCATGTACTCTGTTACCAGCAGTTTGGTGCATCGGGAAATTCCTTAGGACAGGCAATAGAGAACTGGCAGGAAAGACTGCAGTCATTTTGGGGGGTCTACATGACAGCACACAAGAATATGGATGGATGGATAGCCTCCATTCCTATTTCTCTAGTGTGAGGCATAGGCTCCTTATTATTGGGTGGTACAGTGGGGCCCTAATGGTGTACTCCAATGCATGGCTCTCAACTGTCCAGATTTTTCATAGAATGTTCAGGTTTTTGGCTCCTAATTTTTGTCTGTTTCACATACAATATGTTGTTTTCTGGCAAATCAATGAGGACTGAAGTCACAAAATAATGACAGACATATGAATGTCAGACCTCATACCCCTTAAAAATGTGTGCTTATGCAAAACTTGGTAATCTATCAGCTTTCTAAATTTATAATAGCAATCTTTTAAACTGTCTGTATTTTGGGCCTTTTCTCTCCTCCACCCCCACCCCCCATTATTTTTGGCTTTGAGGTTGAAGGGCATGTCTCAGTGAAAAGAGGCAATTGGTGTGAAAGAGGTGAATTGGTATTTTGATGCCTAGCTTGGCACCTCCTTATGTCATTGGGAGAGAAGCATGTCCAGATGCTTTTGACCATCAGACCACCAAAGGTGGAGCCCTCACATGAAGTCAGCTATGGAAGCAAATGGCCTCAGGGTGTTTCAGCTTGACAGTCATTCCTCATTTTTTCTTATTTTAAATCATTGCCTGAATACTCTTTGTGTCACACTCCACTCCTTATTTGTAGTCCAGTTCCCACCCTCAGTATTTATCTACCCACTGTCAGTCTGCTTTGCCCTCGATTGTTGCACCCCCCCCTTCTGTCACTTGTTGCTGTATATAGCACAGTCTCCTGCAAAATGGCAAATGTAGTTTTTATCATGCTAAAACGGGGCACATAATGCATATGTTATACTAGAGAGGTAATACAGTGCAACTGTATATGAATCACGCTAGTGGTAATGCATTATCACCCCTAAGCTGAGCTACAAGACCCATTTCTTTTCATGCATGGGCTCAGAGTTAACTTATAGTGTGTGCACCCCAGGTGAGTGGTCATAGTAATTATAGCTTTCATTGCACTAATGACCATGGGGGTCATGCTGTCTTGCTGCCTGTCATGCCCATCTATAAGCTTTGATGTCACTTATGTTGCATGTATCTGTGGAGACTGGTTGTAATAGCTTCACTTTACACTGTACTAAGGTTCCACATTCACCATGTTATTACTAATGGCCACTGAGTAGCACTGCTACTGGTTGATGTGTCACATATGTGTTTTCCATTTTGTGTGTCTGTGTGTCTTAATGTGTTCTTTTTGATCAATGAACCAGATGATTGAAATCCATTTGGTCAATACTGTATGGTTAATAATTTAGTTAGCTGAAGCATTCTGACTGAGAGTGCGGAACAGTAGGCATTTAGGATTTGCCACTTTCCCCACTGTAGCATGATATCATAGTTGGTATATATAAATATATATACATATAGATATATATATATATATATATATATATATATATATATATATATATATGTTCCGTTCAGAATCTCGAATGGCCAAAAACCCAAATTTCATATGGTCAAAACCATATGATCGAGTTTTCAGAAACTCAAAATTCTGAACGGACATCTGCATACAGCGCGGAAGGGGAGATTTCCCTTTTCCTCGCTGTAGTGCAATCTTGGAGCAAGTATATTTAAGTAGCAGGGATGCGGGGGGTGCAGGGGGCTTGCCCCCCTGCAGAAATGTTTTATTTATTTATTTATTTTTTGGATTCATTTCAGGGCTTCGAACTTCTGAAAACTCGATTATATGGTCTCAGCCATATGAAATTCGGGTTTTCAGACGTTTGAGATTCTGAAGTGAATATATATATATATATATATATATATATATATATATATATATATATAAAATTAGCAGGGGGTGTTGGGGGGAGGGGGCTTGCCCCTGCAAATCATTGATAGTGTTGTTTGTGGGTATTGCTTGGCCTCTATTAGTTGATCGACAAACTAAATTTTTGACCATATGGTCTTGACATATGGGTTTTGACAATCTGATTCATCAGTCAAATGAACTAGATCCACTCTAACTACCATTCTTTGCTGCTGAACTTTAATAAGATCAGTTTGTGTTGGGGCTGTGTCACCTGATATAACAGGGAATGCAAGATCTTTTTACACATGCTGTCCACCTGTGTCCCTAAGTCTGTTATCACACTTTCGGTGTTTAGTGTACTGCCACCTATGTGGTAATTCACTGGTACATGTTTTTTCCCGAAGGGAATAACTATACATTTCTTGGCATTGAGCTTGAGCCCATGGCTCTGGCACCAAGCATCTGTTTCTGTAAGGCCCTTTTGTAGAATATCCACATCATTTGGGGATTCAGTAATGGCTCCCAGTTTGCAGTCATCTGTGAACTTTGTTAGCCAGAGTCCCTTAGTGTTGGCCTGTACTTCAGAGAAGTAGATGCCAAACAAGAGCAGTCCCAGGACTGAACCCTGAGGTACTCCACTTGCTACTTGTCTGGAGCTGGATTTGGAGTTGGCTACTTTTACAGTGTGGGTTCTGTCAATAAGCCATTTGGCAATCCATCGAGTGACGTAGGGATTAATGCCAAGCTTAGTAAGTTTATCTATGATTCCAGAGTGGGGGATGGTGTGGAAGGTTTTGTCTTGGTCCAAATAGGCTGTGTGGACCACCTTACCCTTGTCCACAGCTCTGGAGACTGATTTGAAGAAGTCAATCAGGTTCAGAAGATCGACCCTTCACAAACCCAAACTGGGTGGGGTCCAGTGTTTGAAGGTTGCCAATGTCTTTGTTTATAAGCTCCATGGTAATACATTCCATGGCCTTGCAGATCAGGCTCATCAGACTGATGGGGCAGTAGTTCCCAGGATCCAAGATTGATCCCCCTTGTGGAGTGGGATAACTGTAGCTGTGCACCACTCAGTGGGCACGAAGCCTGAGGTGAGGCTATGATCAAACATGACACTTAGCTGAGGTGCCAGTTCATTTTGTAGTTCATGTGGTACACAGCCAGGGATTTCATCTGGTCCCATGGATGCTGTATTCTTAGCTTTGGAGAGTGATTTTTTTACCTGTGTGGCTGTTATTACCATTATTATTATTATTATTCATCCCTCATCAGACCCATTATAGAGTACAATGCCCCATTTGGCATGTATATCACAAGACACCTACAACAATTGGAAAGGCCACAGAAATGCCTCACTAAGAGGATTACTGGTCTCAAACAGATGCCATACACAGACCGTCTCAAAAAACTCTAGCTCTACTCCATGGCATATCGCCTACTCAGAGGCGATCTCTGCCTAACATACAAAGCTATGTCAAACCCAAAGCTGTTGGACATGCTACACTTAAAGAAATCCCAATCTCTCTGAACTGCATGCTCCAGGGACCTAAACCTTGCCACCACAATAAACAGAACATACTGGAGGGATAGATTCCTGTCCCAGAGTCTTCCCATACTCTGGAACAAGCTACCCATTCATGTCAAGCAAAGCTCCTCATTGGCCCTCTTTAAGAAAAATCTTGACGACTGGATGGGAAATATTCACCCCGGGGATCACTTCTGTGGCACTGCTTGACAGGGGCACAGGAAAATAATTTTCTTGGGTGGCAAAAGCCAGGGAACATTTCTGGCTAGGCTTATATAGGCCCCAGGGCTGATAGCCTAGTACCTACCTAAGAACCAATGAACCTATGTACCTATGAAACTATGATATAGATGAAATACCTTAGCGTGGCTTATGTTGTTTGTTTTGTTTTATATTTAGTTTTGTTTTCATTTGGTTAATGTTTTACTTAGTCTAGATAGTTTCAGTCATGCACCTGAGCCACTAACACTAACAATGAGCCAGGAGTATTGATGCATTAAAATTTATCTTTATAGATATACCCCCATATCAATTTAGTCACTCATATTATCTGGAGTCTGCTATTAAGATAAATGTTGTCCCCCCACACACAAATGGTTTATATATTTCTTTCTTGTTTTGCTGACATGTTGCTATTCAAGACCTTACAATGCTTTACATTTAATATATCTGAGCAGTCATAAATGTATAATCAAAAACTCATCTCTGTATTAGTTTGAGAATACAGCTTCCTCTCTGCTGCAGCAGATATTTTATGTCTGTGAGGTAAAAATATACGTATCTTAGAAGGCAATATTGCATTATTTAGAATTTTCAAAATAGCAGTATATAAATTACTGCAAATTACAGAAGTTTGTAAACAAATTGTGTATAACAGGATGACAGCTACATGAAAAATAGGAACCAACAAGTCATTATTTAATTATTCATAAGGACATATTGATTTTATACCATAGCAGTTTCAGTTTTTAGCCAGCTTCTTACTTTACAGCAGATGTTATTGAGAGGGTTTATGAGATTTTTTTATTGTTATATGCAGCATGTCAAAGACAGAAGATTTTTTATCTCATTTAAAAACAACTTTTATTCTTGCCTGATAGTAATCATTTCTCAGTAGGTTGATTGTGATTTCTCCGCTCGATACTTCCTTCACAGCATACATTCTTCAAGCCAAGACTAGTGTTGATAGCTACAATATGTTACTGTCTAGCTAGCCTGTCTCAAAAAACATGTCTGCCAGAATTTTGCTGAGCCAGGCCTCAGTCTGGATATTACTGTCTTCTGACAAATACTCTGCAGACTGAAAAACATATCCCGAGTGCAGTCTGGCCATGTGAGCTGAGAAAGTTTCAGCATCAGATTACTGCTTCACAAATGCGCAAGTTTTTTTTCTTCTTCTAATCTTGTGGTCTAATATTAATATATGTTAGAAAATGGAAACCCTGTGGATTAGATCATTTTCCATCGGTATGTACTCTTGGGAGAACATACTGGTGTTGCTTGTTTTAATTAAGTTACCACATTTTCCATATGATTAAATGCCTAAATAATGAAGACTTTGGGGACAGAAAATGAGCCATACTTCAATATAAGCAACACAGGAACATATGATTTTATTTAGACACATCTTTTAGTGGCTAATGCTGCATCTTAGCTAAGCTGATCAAAATAACACCATACTAATGAGACATAAAGGACGAGAAGAGTTTGTTACATAAAACCATGGAATGTGCTATAGACAGCTGACAAAGAAAAGAGAAGTTAAATTAGGCTAACAAGGAATTAAAATAATGGTTCATATCTTGTGCAAGTAGCATATTTACTACACCATAAATAGATGAAAAACCACCATTTAAATCATTGTTCATGAATTATTTCCTGAATTCATCTAAACATAATTTTTAAGCCTTAGTGGCATAAGATCATATGAAAGAAAGAGAGAGAGAGAGAGAAAGAATGTCAGAAAATTACTAATATACAGAGAGATGGTGGTGTGCTAAGCATGTTGTATAGGGCTTTTCAAAAATAAAATTTAATTTTGTATTGCTAGCAGAAGGACAAACATTGCCAACCTGTTGTAAAGAGACACAGCAGAGATTTTCTATAAGGGAAAATAGCATTAAGAGATGTACTTGTAAGTGTGTGTGTGTCTGTGTGTGTGTATGTGTGCATGTGTGTGGCATTGTTTGCAGACGTGTGTGTATATGTTCACTTGTACTTATGTGTGCCTCTTTATATGCAGACATGCATGTGTGTGTGTGTCTGTGTGTGTGTATTGTATTGTTTGCAGATGTGTGTGTATATGTTCACTTGTAGTTGTGCATATGCATGTGTGTATGATTTTACACAAATGTGTGTGCTTGCATATGTGTGTCTGTTTATATGCAGACATGTGCATGCATCTGTGTATGTGTGTGTGTGTGTGTGTGTGTGTGTGTGTGTGCATGTGTCACTCCATCTCTTTCTGTGTGTCTGTGCATATGCATTTCAGTTTATGGACACATCTACAATTCGCATGGCGTTTTCAATCACAATAGAGACATAAAATGATGAGAAAACATGAAGGTGGTGCACCTCATTGAAGACTAAGAAATCTTTACAGATTAAGTAACACAGTACTGAGTATCTCCTCTCCAGGGTGAATGTAATTAAACCATGACTGCATTTATATGCTAGGCATTAGAAGTACATATGTGTTTGTATCCTAGGGAACACATAAAACTGTCTGTGCATACTTGCAATGTTTTAAATGATTGCTGCTTCCTCACTTGTGCATTATTTGTCTTTCTTTACATACTGAATGATTATGAAAGAAAAATAGGGATGTCATAGTCTAGTACAAAACTTGATGTATAAATAAAATACATTTAAAATGTAATTACACGTGATGAGCCCTTGCTTAAGCCTCGTGTTCTTCTCTGCATGATAATGCATTCAATGATTTGGCATTAGGAAGCATACAACTAATGTCAGAAATGATAAGGTGTTGCATGTTATTAAGTAAAATACTGCACAGTGTCATTGATGACTTCATGGTATACTGTGCATTCAAAAATAATTTAATTATATTACATCATACAGTCATAAATTGATTGTGTGTCAAAAATATCTGTCATAACATGTTTAGGCCCAAAAGGTCTCCTAACTTGTTTTTACACCTTCATTTAAGGTTATTGCAACCCAGAATAATTTTGATTTGAACATAAGCAAAAATAAAGGGTCATTTGTCAAATGTCTACGTATGTGGAAAAGTATTCACAGCTCTTGTTCCTTCTACTGCAATCAGCACATCTACTGACAGGAGCATGCACTTAACTTCTAAGGCATATCTGAGTAAAGTTTAATATTCCAGACGTCAATGAGGTGACGGTGTGTCCATCTGTTTTACTTGCTTTGTCTCTGCCTGACAAAATTACTAGAAACTGAATATCAAAACTACTCTCTTAACAAAAGGGTATGACATCTAATCAACATTGTGATTCCAAAGTATTGACTAAGATATCTAGTAAGCAATTATTTACCAACAAATTGAACTCACAAGAAATATAAGTTGTGTAGCTTTAATGTAAATGCTGTCCAGAATGTCTCTTATGGAAGGCAGAGTACTTGGGAAGGTGGAGTCCTACAACACAGACTACGGAACACCACACTGTGTTCTCGACATAAGCAAAAAAAAGGAACTTTGTCTTCTGAGATGGGAAGAATGAATCTGATGGAAGAGATGATCAGAAAACATAACAGATCGCATGTGCTACCTAATAATGCCGTAGATTGAACTTGAGGACCAGGGATGTTAACAAAAATTGTAAAGAGGTTCACACTATAGAAGGCTTAGATTTTACATATCACTCAGCATCTAAAGTAATGTTATGTAGAAAATTAATCAGTACTTAAACAGCTGTTTACAGTCTTTTTCACATATTACTTGCTCGTAATTTATATTTCATGTAAAGCAAAAAAGATAATCTCTGCATATGTAATACTCATACTGAACACATCATAAGTAATTTAGATGCCATGACCCAGGTAATAAACATGCTAATAGCCTACTTTTGAGACTTAAACAAGAATCAGATATATATTGAAAGAAGAGAATGCATTGAATTTCATTCAAGAATTTGCAAGATATAAGAATGGGAGTCATGAAATCAAAACATATCACCCATGACCTTTCTAGGCACTTCTTCACCAGTGATTATATATAGCATAAAATACTTTATGGCTGATGTCATCACTGGAAGTCATTCAGTGCTACTCATAAATGTTTCACTTGAATTTCAGCCTTGACATTCAAACCTGCCTTTTTAACATGAAAGATTAACTATACAGAACTGCTGCATTTATTGGCTCTAGAAAACTTGTTATCTGCAGACTGACAACTCTTCTGATATGGAATTCATGCTTCTTCATCATAATCTCACTCAGGTAGCTGCAGGCCCTACACATTCAAATTATAAAACTCTCTCCTTGACCTAGTACTGAACAGCAGTGAAAGCTATGCCAGCCGATTATTCTACATAAGCTATGCCAGACGATTACATTACATAAGCTATGTCAGATGATTACATTACATAAGCTATGCCAGATGATTACTCTACATAAACTATGCCAGGTGATTACTCTACATCCTACATGCTGTATGATATCTGGCACTAGCTTACCCCCTGAACAACAGACCCTAAATAACCTTTTAATAGCATCATAACAAGCAAACTTAGAACTGATATAGGTTAGCAAGACCTGCTGATTTCCCTTGATATTATTGACTGACTGCATAACTTCCTTAACTGATACAATTACTTCTGTTTGCTATCTTTTTTTTTCTCTAATTCTAGAAGCATTTACAAGAAGATCAGTAAGCCTAATGGGAGAGGAGTTCATACCTCGGAGACATTTTTTTTATTCAGCTCATAGTTGTTTAATTGCCCCTTTAACCTTAACAACTATATTCAGTCAGACATTTTTGGTGGAGGTAGAAACATCGCAATCATTGCTCTAAAATATACACCTTATGACTAGAGGCAAAATGTGGAAACTAGCCTTCTACTTATTGAAGAAAGTCACATTGAACCTGCTACTGAAATTGTTGAAAGTATTGCAGATCATTTATCTCCACCACTCAGCAAATATCTGCAATTTTTCACTGTCACCAGGACAAATTCTATCACTTCGTGAAAAAGCGGTAGTTGTCCCATATCAAATAAAACCATGGAGCACCCTTTACACCACAGACTAAGCTTCTTTACGGTCTGTGCTATGATTTCTTAAGAAGCTGGTGGAATAACAAATGTCGGTGTGGCTTGATAAATAAGACCTTCTTGTACATGGGTTCAAACAAGACTAAAGTAACATGGCTTCTCTCTAGCTCTTATATCTCCATTCATTTCAGTATGGATAAGAATTAAAGCTACTGTCTTCCTAGACTTGATTAAGACCTTATGCCTTAAACATTCCCTGTTGATTGACTTAGTGGTCCAGTACCATTACTGTGTTCATAGACTTGGTCAACGCCTTAAACACTGAACATTCCTTCTTGATCAGCATTGTCTGAAACTAGACTTGGCGGTGTATTTACAGCATGGCTCAGTAATTTCCTGTTAGACAATTCAAGGTAACAGTGAGTGCTCATTCTCTGAATCCACTCTTCCCATTGCCATATGGCTATGTAATATGACAATTACCACATTCATTACGATGAGAAGGCCATAGGTTTATGTCAAGTTTGCAACCTACTGCACTTCAAAAAAGGTGATTGATGTTGCCACATGTACAGATTTAGACTTTCCATAAATATAGGAAGAGGGTTATGAATAAGTAATTAGGTAAATTTATTTTTATGGAATTTATTGACCAAATAACAATAAATCAAGTAACATCGAGAAATAACACAATTAACATTAGATTGATCTAGATGTGATGACATTATAAACAAATACAACAATCAATTGTGTCAAAACTTTCACATTTTAAGGAAGAATGACCACCTTCAACCAAAGATGTAGCAAAGGAGTTGAACTGTTACAGTAACCAGCTATGTTACGCTATTAGAGCAGGCAATATCATCAGTGAAACTGAAGAATTATTACCAGTAATTAGTTGTTTAATTGATTTATTGATTTTGAATAGAATTGTATTCTACACTTACATAGAAGATATTTTATGTACCTTTTTCACATTTTCCACTACAAATATTCATCTACCGTATTTGGTGACCTTATCCAGTAGTAGCTTCTCCACCAGCATATATTAAGCAGAGATTGTAATATCTGAGAAACCTGTAAAAAAGAAAAAAAAAAAAAAAGAAAGAAAGAATAGTACAGTACTAACTCTTACATTTTTTCAGGCAGTCCATATTTTCTTTGTGTATGAATTTTCTTACTGGAAATCTAGTGCCACTCAAGTCAATTTCTCTTGTAACTGTAACAAGCTGCTCACTGCAACTGCAACAATCAGCTTGCCACAGTTACAATCACACACTTGCTCACATTAAATTCTTCAGCTATGACTGCAAATGCAGTATCAATATTCATTTATGAAGCCACAATAGTCTCGCTGTTTTATCAACCAGTGCAGGTACTACACTCATATACAACTGACTATGGCTGATCATACCCTCTAACAGTTTGTACCTGAGGCAATCACCTCTCTCTTCTTGCCATAGTTATGGCTTTCCAAACTGCTAAGCAGAATGCACATGTAGTAAATGGAGCATGCTATTTATGCTCTGATGTTTGGAAAAAGACAAATCAGTTAATTTATTTAACATTTGTTTACAGGGAAAGTCAGACTTGGAACAAGCCAATTTTCAGCAGAGGCCCAGGGACAAATGCTACAAATGCATGTCTTTGTAATGTGGGAGGAAACCGGAGCACCCAGAGGAAACCCACACAAACACAGGGAGGGTATGCAGACTCCACACAGAAGGCACCCCAGCCAAGAATCGGTCTGGAGAACCTATTGCTGTGAGCCAACAATGCAAACCGTTGCACCACTGCACCATCCAGTTAAATGTTAGAGTGGCACAAGACCTGACCTTAACAAATGTTAAGCATTCCCTGCTAAGGTTGTTAAGGTCAGATCTCTGGCTAGGTAGTAAAATCTGATAGTACAGATGACACCAGCAGAATAAATGGTTTGTTTCTGCCTGCTGTCTGTCAGTAACATGTCGCTGACTTCCTGTTTTAAACTTAAAAATAATTAGAATAACCAGATGTGTGTTCACTTAATTTTCTGAAGAATACAAAGTTTGAAATGTAAATGAATGACGTTATTTAATGTCTTCAATCCCCAGTAATTTGCCTGAAAACAATGGACTTTATGAAGAACACAACCAACATATGAGACAAAAATCTGGACATTCTAAAAAAATCTGGACAGCTGAGAGGCATGGAAGATGAATGTAAACATAAGGACTGTGTTACACTTCCTTTCTTAAAGCACTCGCTAAACATTCTATGGCTTTGAAAGCCAGTAAAACACTTTGTATTTCTTTTTTTTTTCTTTTTTTTTGTTTGCACTATAATTTAAAGTACATGGATCAAATAAAGTTCCATGCACTACAAAGAATTATGAGTTGTTCACTGATTTGATCTTGAGTTGAATTTCTTGGTACTTATGTTTCAAACATATAATAACATGGTTAACATTGGTGAACCATTTATAATCTTCTGTGTAGTGCATGGAGCACTGCATTATTGTCAAAAATAGAAGCCTAGTTGCAATTATGTTCCAATATGTCAAAAATACAGGCCTACTGAGAAGCATTTTAATAGCAACACATATCTGAATGACAAGCAACAACAACAGCTGAATTCTCCTATTACAAATATTTCCGTATAAAGATTGTTATTTATTAGACAGGAAACTGCCAATATTCTCACTGATGTTAATCTTTTAAAAGTATATAGTTATTATTGACTTCCTATTTAAATGTCAGCAATCAAAATTCAGAGTGCTGAAAAGCCTAAAAATAAGATCGAAGTCCCAGAGAAGAGCAAATCTTGAAAATCGCTCTTCTCCCTAAAACTTCTTTTTGTAGACCTTCTGAATGTATGTATACAAACTCCAAGATTCCCATACCCCACAGAAAAGAGAATATTCCAAGAAATGACATATTGGACTTAATATATGTAAGTCCTTCTTTTGGCCATTCAGTCTTCATAGCAAGTCCAGACATTTCAAATGGTTACCGGTTTTATTTGTATCATAGTAGATTTTTGTGATCTATCTAAATATCGGTCCTATTCCTTTAATGCAGTACACAGTTGGGAGTATATACTCTAAAATAAAAGTTTCTTAGATACATTATTGAGCATTTACTACAGTCTTAAAAACTTTACATTCTCCTGCATGTCGCAAACCTATGCTCTGATTTGCATCTCAGAAGGAAGTATACTTTAGATACAGCCTTTTTCTTCTGTAGCATACCACAATATGATTAAATGTTACACAATATGATTAAATGTTATTAACACTGGATAATTAAGACTAAATTCTAGGCATCTAAATAGCAATTGTAATTTCAGTTTAAGATATGCAATACTCCAAAAGTGCCTGCATTAAAATAAGGAATATATATATATATATATATATATATATATATATATATATATATATATATATAGAGAGAGAGAGAGAGAGAGAGATACACTGCATAAGCACAGGTTTATGCATATTTATATGTACAATATTTTGACTCTGTAATGGACCTGTAGCTATTAGTGAACATGGAGTTTTATTTTTCTGCTGTCCTGATTATTCTGCTTTAATTTACACATGAAACAATGGTTTACTCTACTGTGCCAGTATGCCATTCCAGAAATGCAGCTTTGGCACCAGTTAGGACTCAGATTTCAACCACATGTATTTTTGAAAAACAATCAAAAGGCCCTTATATGGCATTTATACCGCATAGCTATTAAAACAATGTTTACACATCAACTTCGAAGCTAATTAAAACCATGGTTGCAAGCTGTGAAACAGCAGGGCAGGGGACAAGAAATATTATGCAAGCCTTCAGTCGGTGATAGGCTTTATTCTCCAAGGTTCTGTGGTTCCTTTGCAAATGATCCATAGAAGCAATTGGGGGGGGGGGGCTTTTTCAAAAATCTGCTGTTGTTGTTTAGAGAGGCATATTTATTTGACTGGAAGATTTTATTTTTCTTATAGCTGTTGTGTTCAGGTTCAGAACTGTGAAGGTTATCCAAAGTAAACAGATTCCAGTGGACTAAATACTGAGAACATTCTACAGTGTGAGAGATAAAAAATAAAGGCTGGTCTCAGAAACTTAGCAGAAACATGGCTGCTCTCTATATCAAGTTGTTAGGATTACATTCAGATATTGGGTCTCTTGCAGTAGTCTTGACTTAGAGGAGGCAAACAATTTGGGACATCTATAGCTTTGAAAAGAAATGCTGCAGTATGTCTCTGTAACACAAAGACGTCAAAGCACAACAAAGTAAACTCTGATAAGCATGAACATTTTCATTAGCAAAGTACATTTTGGAAAAACAGTCTACCATGAACATTCTGCAACTTTTAAATTCATGTAATTTTGTGATTATGTCTCTAAAAAAGCGCAAGATGTTGGGGTACCTGGAGAGGATGCAAAGGGAGGTATATATAGGAAGCATTGGACAGATGGAACAGAGATCAGGATAGAGATTTAAATAAGCACACAGTGCATTCTATCAAAATACTAACATCTATCTACCTATAGTTTGAATTTCCAGGGTTTGAGCACAAGTACACTATTTATGTGCATCAGTTCAGTCATAATAGTTACTCCTCTGTAAATTAATGCATCAAATATTTACACATCTTAATGTTCTCGACTTAGTGTAGCTCAATATTACTTATATTGATCAGATTACCTATACTTTAATATCACAGCAAAACAATCCCAATGTCTCACTGAAATATAATACAATCATAGTTAAACTCCTGAAGACCATATCACACATCGCCTCAAAACTAACCCTTAGTGGAAATATCCATTCAAAACCTGGCCCCAACACCAACCCATTCCAACAAACACTCCAGTATGGCAGCCATAGTTTATTAAACCTCTCTTGGAAAGAATCTAGCCTCCTATAATTAAATTTGAACATTAGAAGTTTCGTTAACAAAACCAACAACTTCATGCTGCTCTTACCCACTACTCTCCTGACATCACTCTGATTACTGAAACCTGGTTAAAATCAGAAATTAACGATAATGAAATTCTACCTCCAGGTTACAATATGTATAGGGTAGATAAAAAGGGCAAAAAATGAAGCAGAATAGCCATTCTATTTAAAAATATCCTACAACTAAATACTCCTGGCTTCAATAATGCAAAAGTAATCTTTACAATACTTAAGATCAACTCCAAAAAATACTTAAACATAGTTGGAACCTATATCCCTACAGGTAACTACAGCTCCACTCTAGAATACATCCTCTACTTGTCATCAAACTCTCTTCCCCAGGAAACAATTATTACAGGGGACTTCAACATAGATTTGATACCATCTCTCAAAACAAACTTATATAAGGAGTTTTGGGACTAAACCTTAGTCAATCCACAATTACTTGGTTCAGAGGCTACTTAACAGGGTGCCAACAAGCTTTAAAATGGCAATAAAGTATATCTCCTCTACTGCACATTACTCTAGGTATGTCAGTAAGTTCAATTCTAGGCCTCCTCCTTTTCACACTTTTCACTAACAATTTACACACTGCTATCCTGTATGCCCCCCAGTCCAATATGCAGATGATTCTACATTAATATGCACTGTATCGTCACTCCAGTAGTTACAATAACTAATGCAGCAGTCCTTCTCTGCAGTTGAAATGTGGCTTTCTGAAACTCACCTTATTCTAAACCCCACAAGACCAAACTCATGATATTCCAAACCACTAGAGCTATAGATCCCTTCTCTCCACTTAAGATCACATCTACAAACAATACCACCATCTCTCTTGTTTCCCAGACTGCACTTCTGGGTGTTGTTATTGACAACACTATGAAATTCAACCTACACATAGCCCAGACAGTCAAGAAAGTAAATAAAAATGTGGTACACTTTACAAAAATAGACAATACCTAATCAATAGCACAAAGGCTACCGTTGCAAGAACACACCTGATCTCCAAACTCTTATATGCCTCACCCATTCTAACAAACCTGAAAAAAAATCAGACCTAGCAAAATTAGACACCTGCTACAATAAGTTTGCAAACTTTGCAATAGACTCCAACTTTAGGACCCACCATTGCCTTGCACTCAAACAACCTAACTGGCTAGAACTACCCCGGCTCTTAACTTATACCCAACTTACTTTGGCCCATACACTTCTAAATGAACCTGAAAAAACTCTGCTCTGCAAAATCTACTAATGCCCTACACTAGCAACTGGTCTTTATGCTCAAATAATAAAGCCTTCTTAAAAGTTACCAAATCCAACAATGCTACTAGAGATTCCCTCTATTCTACATGGATAGCCAAAATCTGGAACTCACTACCAACAGATATACAGACAACTATAAATGCTCTGCAATTTAAACAAAGACTCAAATCTTATTTATTGAATACAAAGCCATGATTATACACTAACCCTGGATAACGTATGAGTGCCTTCTTGCAACTCCTCCCTCGCTATCCAAATTATATATCCTCACTTCCTTATTCTTCACCATCCGTTCCTTCATAACAATTAGTCTGACTCAGTCTCTGCCCCCAAAACTTTTAGCATTTTTTTTTCAATTAGTAACTGGTCTATTTTCTCTTTATTATTATCTCTCCCTGATAATATAATATTATTTACCTGTGTTATCTCTCCATAGTTATGTACATACATAAAGTATTTGATTGCTAGACATGTCAGTATCCTGTATTATTAGAAATGTGTATAAACCTTAGTCTATTTTATGTATTTAGAAGTCTTCATGTATTACACTATATCTATAGGGGGAATTTAATAAAGCCTACATGGTCTTTTTTACTGTGTAGGCATCATGGCACACTGCTTACATGAAAGTACAGGCTTGCTATTCAGTAATCACAGCTGGGTGGTGCGCATGTTCGCGCCAGCACGGAATTATCAGTGGCATGCAAATCACCTCATAAGCAGGTAAATCTTATGCAAATGAGGGAGGTAGATTGATCCAGCAAGGAGATAGGGAGCTCTGCAGATCCTGTGTTGGTGTCCATGGTGTACATGGAAAAATTCCATGTACAGGATTTTATACAGACAGCAGGGGCTGTAAAATGTACGTAGATGGACAGAATTAGCATAACACATATAGATATGAGGAAAACTTTCCACTGTGTGTCTAAAAATGTAAGGGAAATAAGTTAAAATACTTTTTTAATGATCGGGGCATGTTTGCACAGTACGCTACTGTGCGCATACATGCTTTTATAAAAAAAAAAAAAAAGAGTGGTAAAAAACACAATAATAAGTGACAGAATTATAGGACCCTGTGTATAGTATCTATAATGGTGGAATGGTGTTGTTGGTAATGAGGTAGGGCCTGGACCACTGTAGTTTCCTGGTTGTGTGCATGAATCCCTATCAAAATGAGGTGGGGATACTGAATATCACAAAAGGGTATCTGTGTCTGCATATCCCTTCAGTGTAAAAACAAAACCATGTCGGTGTCAACAGAAGAAGTAGCTGACATCAGGAGGGGGTGTGTCTGAGGACTTGTAAACTGATTGGAACTCAGCTGCACCTGTTTGCGTGGCGCACCACAGTGCTCAGTACGGGGGGTGTACATTGATTGCTAAGCTTTATTTACCTTTGGGCTCATGTTTTTGCATGTTTCCATGGTGCGGCACATTGCTGAGAGTATCTAAAAAGCAATGATGTAGTAATTAGTTGTGACACTTGTTTAACTTAAACTAAGGCCAGCAAACAATGTTAATGATAGACTAGGCAGTTGGAATAC
Organism: Protopterus annectens; assembly: GCF_019279795.1. NCBI lineage: Eukaryota > Metazoa > Chordata > Ceratodontiformes > Protopteridae > Protopterus > Protopterus annectens. The sequence continues at coordinate 1,548,705,517 of NC_056728.1, forward strand.
ATCATGGGTAGCCAATCACATAGTCAGCACCTACAGTAGAGCACTATAAAATATGCATACACCCTACATTCGGATTTTTCACCCATACTCTACACCATTAGAGTACAGACTTGGGAATTTTAAGTGAAACAATGCAAGCAGCTGCTGCAGGTCTGCTACATCTTTATGTACCAGATGTTGAAGTCAATGCTGCTGCTGGTGCTGCAGATAATAGGCCTAGGCAGAGAAGGAGAAGAGTGTTCAGGCCCAGGGTAACCTTTCAAAAGCTACATGAGCTGGAGACAAAAATGACCTGTTATGTATAAATGTCTATGCATACAGATATACTTATACATATCCATCTGGCACTACAATCTCTCTCTCACATGCATAGTATATATATTGCTATGCAGTGTTAAATATATATATATATATATATATATATATATATATATATATATATATATATATAGCTATATATATTAAAAGGATACATACACCCCCCCAATATATCTACAAGACACATATACATATCATTCACACACACAGCTGCAGTTATGTATGCATCCCTGTTATATACATTTATGTGTGGATGTCAGTATTGTCTGACATACCCTAATAATGGTGAGTGAATCTCCACTATCACGCAGACATACTGTTGCTCAAAAGATCCAAACTAAGGGTGCAACAGTACAAATTCCACTTACTCACAGACCACTGGGCCTGCTGGATGTCACCAAGTAGACAGACACAGGTGAGCAGATTCTGTAGTGTATAATGTTGTCAATGCATGTGTGGACAGGCAGGTTGTCTCTGCCCACAGGTATGCCTGTGTAACTGCAAGGAGCCACATATGGCCATACTGGTAACTGTACACACATAGTTAGGATAATTACAGTCATCCCACTGCTAGGATACTAGACACAGAAAACATTATGAAGCAATATCACACTGCAGGCCATGGATACTGGTCAGCACAGGCCTAGTTTGTGTAATGCACAAGTACTGTGCCTGCAATCACACACACAGCAGACTTAACGTATGGTGCATGTGATAAGTTCTGTGACCTGTAGTGTATAAGACTAGATAGGTAGGGGTTATAATTTCACTCTAGCCACTTGGTATGTGACTATGTCAGTGTGTGTGTGTGTGTGTGTGTGTGTGTGTGTGTGTGTGTGTGTGTGTGTGTGTGTGTGTGTGTGTATCTTCCTGCAGATGAATGGGCATGCCCTCATGTGCTATCCACCTGCAATCGTTATGCACTTTTTGGCCCTGTAACATGCTGCTGGCTTCCACACTGCCCTCTTCTACAAGGCCTGATAATGTCAGCCACCTTAAGACTACCAGCTGAGCATGTAAAATCAGATGTAATCAATGGCACATGTGATAAGTACCATAATCTGTAGTGCATAAGACTAGATAGGTAGGGGTTCTAATCTCACTCCAACCCACTTGATACATGACTGTGTCAGTGTGTGTGTGTGTGTGTGTGTGTGTGTGTGTGTGTGTGTGTGTGTGTGTGTGTGTGTGAGAGAGACAGCTCACAATGTAAGATCAGATGTAAGTTGTGGTGCATGCAATAGGTACCATGATCTATAGTGTATAAGACTAGATAAGTAGGGGTTCTAATTTCTCTCCAGCCCACTTGGTATGTGTGTGTATATATCCATATGGCATAACCTTGGTAGCCTAGACATATGTAGGGTTTTGCAGTATTTTATTTGTAGTGAGTGATGTGGCCCCACCAAAGGACTGACCACAAAAAGGCATGCATATGTCATCAAGCATAATATGTCCAAAAATGATAGTACTAGCAGACATGAGGTGAGTTGCAGGCACCATTTACTGTGATCTGCTGTATGTACCATTACATAGATAAATGTACACGCTTACATACAGCAAACCTGCACTAAGTGTCTGCTTTAGCATGTCCTGTTCACACTGACTGGAAGTGGTGCTAGCCTCAGTTTAGCCATGTATTTGTGTGAGCCTGTTAGAGCATTTTGCAACATGCTATGGAACCATGGGGTGCATGTATTAAACACAGAAAGTACCATAGTCTTCAACTGTTATTGGTTTGAAAGATGTGGATATATTCACTGTTGTACAACCAATACCAACAGGTTTGAGACAAACATCCCAGACTGGCACTGGTATACTGAATATGGCAGTCATCACAGCTATCATTGTGTGCAATGGCACCCTTGCCATGTCATGACACAGGCATATTGTACAACTGTAGCAGCCACACAGGTTCCAAGGTACACTGATACACATTGTAAAGAACATGTCCTATGGAGTCAATGTCAGGACCGTATATGTGTAGTCTGTTTCTGAAATGCTTTGGATGAGATGTGTATGGATCCATACAGGGAGGTGTCAGTTCCCACTGTGTACCTCCCATGTATCCATGACAGAACTAACACGTGTGACCTGTGCTACACACCAACATCAGTGTGGTATGCATAATACATGCTGGAGAGACAGGTATGTAACACAGGCAGTACACCCGACATGAAAAATCCATGCATGTCACACACACATCTGCTGTGACACACATCATGATTAGGGTTACACATTGGGGTGCAGAACACAACAATCATAAGTGTTGCTGGGCAACTGTTGATACTGGACACAGGATATATGTAGATGTGTTATCTCCATCAAAACCCTGGTGTCACTTATGAAGGGTATCAGACCTTCTCACAAATTAGGGATGCATGAGTATGCTGAATGCCAACATTGTCCTTGTTAGCTGGTTATACACATATGAACCTATGGGCCCATGCAGTTATAGTGCTGTACCTTACTGACGACTTATGTTTACTGTGCTGGTATGCCATCCTGTACTGCTTTATTTCTGCTGTGTATCCATAAGTTATCCCAACAGGCTCCTGTAACTGAAACATAAACAGGCCCGTGACACACCTGTCATTGTGTAACTATACAGCCAGTTCAACAACCATACGACATAAGGACCACATAAAGTACATAAATGTTTGTGGCATACACGTGACAAATGCCAGCATACAGTATCTCTCTTTAACCACTACAAGTGGCATGGTGAACCAACACTGCATTACACGAATGCATGTTAAGTAATATAGTCACTCTTGTGCATCAGACCCATAGCTTCATTTCCCTGCATCGATGTCAAGGATGACAGGGATGTGGCATAGGTATCATCACTTGCACAGGGTGTTGTGTGGGGATGCAGGAGACCTAGGCTGGCCCAAATGGTAGACAACATGTGCATAAGTTAGGAGAGAGCATATAAGATGGACCATGGAGAAGTGTTGTGTGTTTCTGTAGGTGACCTGCATTTGACAGTGGTGTGTGAGTGTGTGCATATACACAGTCATGCTCAGTGCTAGCTCTACACATGTGCATGTTGGACAGCTTTGGATTATAAATGGTAGATTTGACAGTTCACTGTTTCCGGCCACAACCATGGGAACTGGGTCTGCCAGGTGTTGCACTGACACCTCCATGGCCAAGGTCAGAAGCAGTGCTAGTACTTGATAGTGACTGCAGTCTGCTGGGACCTTGTCCCCAATGGGACTGCCCAGGATCACAAGCCCATGGCCTGCCATGTTGTGGTGTGGACAGCACACTCTCCTATGTAGAGCTGGATGTACTGCCACTACAGGACTGTGAGTTTGCATGGCCATGTGGACTCTCAGCAGATGGTGTTGCTGACCTACATCCATGGCTCTGATGCTCAAATCCAACCACATGTTCCAGCACAGACAATGTGCAGTCCAGGACAGACATTTTCTCAGCCCACTGTCTGTCCACTGCATCAGTGAAATGCTCTAGAGTGTCCCCAGTGTGGTGAAGGCTGTCATGGATATCAGACTAAGCATATGCCTGGTGTTCCATTCAGAATGTGCCTGTGCCTCCATGACAGCCTGAAACATGCTCCAAGTGACGCATAATGTGACACCTGCAACAGGTAGTGGTCGGACAGCAGGCCTCCTACAAGCACCCCTGTCAATCCACCTGTGTGGGACCTCACCAGTTCTCTGGCTATGGCCAGTGTCTACATTCACTGGAGCCATAGTTGCCACACCTTCCTGTTCAATGTCTCCACCTTCTGACTGTCCGATATCTGTGACCTCCGGGGATGTGGTATGTGTGGGCAAACAGACTGTGTGCGGTGGCAATGGAGGCAGAAGAGGGATGTCTACCTCAGGCCAGATTCAGCACCTGAAGCCCATACCTTTGCCTTGCTGTGGCCACTATCATCATCAGTGTCCAATGAGACACTGACATCAGGTTGTGCAGGGGACAGACTCCAACCCCCACAGCCAAGTGCAATAAGAATGAACAAAGCAGTACATTAATGCCTGCACTATTGTGTATGAAAAGCATCCAAAACTCATAACAACTAAGACCCACAACTGGATTAGCAGTCAAGCAACTTGCTTCACCACCTTCATCCACAAAGCATTACCTCTGAACATAATTTGTAATCAACTCAGGACCTTTATAACCATCAGCTGAAATGCATCAGGTCTAAGATGACCAGTAATATTTACCTTTCACTTATTTAGTACGACATTATAATTGAAACAACAAAACATAAAACCCAGTACAACTTTCTTCACAATTATTGGAAATATACATTTCACTGCCTAATGTATTTGCCTTTAACCTGTTGTATTTTAAAAAGGCATTTTAGATCCCTTGTCTCATTTAAATAGGGAGCTGTATATGCTCTTACCTGTAACTGCCAAAGTGTATCTGTTTGTTGAACTACATTCCTGTGGCCACCCCTTCTCAAAACCTTAGGTACCTCTTCCAGACTGGCATTTAAAAACATGCTACACTGTCTACACACATAATTACATGTACATATGACATTATTCCAGTCCTTAACCATATTAGGCTATAATTGTTCCTTAACAAATCAAGTGTCATACTTACACTATAATTGTCCCTTAACAAATCAAGAGTCACACTTACCAGGGGCAGGACTATGGCCTTGGGCAATCCCTGATGGACCTGTGAAAGTCGATGGTGGTGTAATGTCAGTACCATTGTATGTTGCAGCACAACAAGGTAATGCATCCATATACCTCATATTTACAGTAAATATTGTGTTACTTGTATTGGTCCCAATCTGCTTATGAGTGTATACTTGAAATTACACCCCCCAAAAGAACAAAGACCTGACTCCCACATAAAAGTACCCGCAACCTGACACACTGACTACTACAGTATTACATTGCTGATCACATTAAGCTTACCTGAAAATCTCTCAGCTGTGAAAAATGTGGCACCCACCTCCACGATGTACGGTGTGATGAATGCCTGGGAGCTGTTGCATGTGCCTAGCTATGCCAGGAATTCCTCAGTGGCAGAGAGTTGTTGTTTTGCTGCACACCCTCCACTGGTGACAGCATGATGCCTGGCTATATCCACTGCCCATCGACATGCAGCATTAATCATATAGGTTGCCCAGTGTTGAACCATGCTCATATGTCCTGTCCTGCTGGCTCCTGATGTTAACATCATGGACAAGGTCTAACTACAATGCAGCCCACTGTTCTCTATCATGTCTCCCCCTGGATAACAGGATGTCATGATGCTGCCTTAATCCTTGCAAGATTACCTCATTCTATGCATCCGTAAAGGGTGAGTGTCATCTGTGGTACATTATTCCTGAAAGACAACACATGTGGAATACATTACAGGAGCAGATACATGGATTTCCACTATGTACAGATACAGCAAGAGCAAAATGGCTGGCACTATCCACTGCTTGCTCACACATGGCATAGCTCACAGTGTGACAACATACTACATATGTAGATACAACTAAGATAGTACCATTACCAAGGTATTTTCCTGTGTGCCATGACAGCTTCTGTTGTATGATCATACACCCAACACTCCAGTCCAATGTGGTGTGACCCCTAAGGCTAACAACACAATAATATGTCATAGAAGCAGTGCCAGACAAATAGCAGTGTGCTATAACAATCAGTATACAGGGACAGTCCAGCAACACCAGTGTGCCACACTGACAAAAGGCAATGCCACCCTGATGTATTGTGCATCCCCTGTAGTTTTAAGTCAACAGGACATCAGTGATATGTCATCACCATGGGTCTATGACCAGCGTACTGCTGTAATCCCCATTCCACATACCCCTATCCTCCCATCTGAATTCTGTTATACACAAAAAACAGTTACATACTTGCTAGAGTGGACTCTTCTGTTGAACTGTGTGTTTGGTAAAGTGTGAGAAAACTGTGTTCTGTGTGAGTAAGGTATCATATAGAATGGTCCCCCATAGCCAGCTGCCTGCCTTTTAAACATGCTCCCCATCAGAACGTGATTACCTCTAAACCAATCTATCATTCTGAAATGCTAATGGCAGCCAAAGCAGCTGAATTGCACTATCATTAGCCAATGACATGCAAGCATTGTGCAATATATAAGGCCTTTATGTAGACCTGGGCCCCTTTCTTAGCTGTTGAGATGGACACTACTGGGGTGAGGAGACTACATTGTCACAGAGGGTAGGTCTGCAGCAAAAACCTTTACATAGTGCTGTGTGCACCACAAGCTGCAGCTGCTACTGCAGGTAGTAGACATAGGCAGAGAGTATGAATACTTTGGTGGACAACACTTTGTAGGTGTATCTGTGTCAGCTGGTTCAGCCTTGTTGCAGAGGCTGTACCAGTGTGAGGGTACCCTTTACATTCAAATTAAGGCATGTGTTTAAGGTACGCGTGTTAGGCAATGATGTCAGTAACAGAATACTAGGTGACATGTAGTACTGTTATACAGATATGTGAAATGTGTCCCTACCTGCAGGCCTGTGACTTCATGCACTGAAAAGCGATTATTTAATTTGCAATGCTTTGTATGAATAAAGTCTTTATTACTGATCCATTAATTGCTGTCTTCACAATAATGTAATTGAAATGCAACACAACACTGGATTTGAACCTAGGACTGCGTGTGGCAAAATGTATTGTATCTAAGTCATTTAACAGGCTAAGCTACTGAACCATTGTTAGAGCTGGTGTACTTGCAAGATATATGTGCACATGTATAGACTGTGACAAACATTTTCTACATCCATCAGTATGTGCATGGCTCTACATGGATGTATTTCTGCACCAGAGTCCCTGTTGAACACGTATTTTGCCATGAATGCCTTAGCAGGTGACTTTCTACATGTGGCTGATAAAAGAGCACATTTACCTGGTATCACAGATCTCAGTTACATCCATTATCATGTCTTTGGCTGTCTAGTGGTGTACTATTGCACCGGAATCCGAGGTACACTCCCATTGTTTCCATTACTTTTTATTCCAGTTTGCATGGTGTGGCATGGTGCACAGCTCCGCTGAAACATGCTTGTTTGTCTTTTTGGCTTCTCCTGGTTAGGAGTCACCACAGCAGAACTCTGGTCCGCTAATGATTGGCAGTCAATTTTTTATGGTGCCGAGTTGCCAGCCCGACGTCCAATCTTCAGCGAAGGCATGACCATTCACTCATGGCTTTCGGAGGCCACTCGACCACAGGGAGGACATGTAGACTCCACAAAAAGGGAATACAGACGAGAATCGAACAGGAGAACCTCTTGCTGTGAGGTAACAACACTACCGCTGTACCACTGCAGATTTCCACTGAAACATGCTTAATGACTGTAATTGACAATTACTATGTTTTGTTTAAACCACCTGTTTCAATTAAGAGTTGCATGACATGGTTGGTTAATGCACTGTGCTGCACGTGTGATGGGCTTGTGATTGAAACATTGCAGAGATGTTTATTTTGTACATGTGACTTACAATGTTAAAAACACATATACTCATAGCTCCATTTAGTAAATGGATCTGAAGGTCATACTGCCCAATGCTAGAAGTCTAAATCTCAAGATGCACTCACTTGAAGCACTCCTCAAAATGGAGAACATTGACATTAGACCTGGTTTAAAGCAGCAAAAAGCACCCCTGCACTATCAGGCTATAACTCATTCCACACCTTTCGGCCCCAGAACATGGACCAAAGCTCCAAAGGCAGTGGTGTCTCCATATTCATAAATGATATGCACACCTCCAGACTAGTAGCCCAGCATAACACATCTGAGATACTCCAGGTACAACAAATATTGGGTAAGACAGTGATTCAGGTCATTGCCTGCTATAGGTCCCCAGCCATGTCCCAGGACTCTCATTCCACATTCCTAAGCACCCTAGAAACTATTAAGATCCAATCTGACACTCTCATACTAGGTGACTTCAACTACCCCTCCATCAACTGGGAAAACTACTCATGCACCAATGCACTGGCCCAACGCTTCCTGGAATTCATCAATTCCAATGCACTGGACCAGCTCATTCTTACCCCCACTAGAGGAAGCAACATCCTTGACTTGGTTATTACTAACATGGGCAACTATTGCTCTACACCAATAGTCAATTCCTCCCTGGTTAGATCCAATCACAAACTAATCACCATGGAAATTCACATCTCACCCACACCCCTGCAAAGGTATCCACCATGAAAAACTTCTCCAAAGCTGACTTTGGACTCCTAAAAACAGAGGTGGCTAACTTCATGGCACCCATGCCAATGGAAAATAGATGCATGACTGCCAAATCATACATCAATGTTCTGTATGAACAAGTACATAAATGCATGGAACTCACCATACCCAACAGAACCAAGATGCTCTCCTCCAAAAAAAGGACGCCAGCTTGGTGGTCCCTTGTGATTAATAAACTCTACAACAGAAGGAAGAAACTGTTGCAGAAAAAGGTGAAATCTCAAGACTGGAAAAAGTCCCTTATTAGCCTCAACAAAAAGTTGAGATCCCTCATAAAAACCTCCAAAGCCAGCTATGAAGACAGAATTGTGGCAGACACTAAAAGCAACCACAAAGTCTTCTATTGTTATATCAAGAATCTCCATGCTAATACCAAGATCTGCTCTGAGTTACTGTACAATGGTACCTCCTACACTGAGCCACAGATTTTGCCAACATACTGGCCGACAGATTCAGTGCCAACTTTATCCCTCTCACCCCAATAAAGGACCAATCTCAATACTGGAAGAATGCCAGGCACCCAGCACTACTGTAGCACAAGTTAAAGCTGCATTGTCAAAGGCCAAGAATACAGCTTCCATGGGACCTGACAATATCCTTGGCTGTGTTCTACATGAATTACAAAGTGAACTGGCACCACATCTGTGTGCTCTGTTCACTCACAGCCTCACCGCAGGCTTTGTCCCTACCGAATGGCATAATGCTACACTGATCCCTCTCCATAAAGGAGCAGTAACTAACTACAGACCCTGGAAATTATTTCCCCATTAGCTTGATGAGTCTGATATTTAAAGCTATGGAGAGCATCATCATGGACCTAATTAACAAGGATATAGGGAATCTCCAAACTCTAAATCCCATGCAATTGGTTTTGTGAAAGGTAGATCATGCCTTCTAAACCTGGTTGACTTCTTTGAGTCAGTCACCAGAGTGGTGAATGAAGGTAAAGCAGTTCATACAGCCTACCTTGATCTGGCCAAGGCCTTTAATACCTTTCCTCACTCAGGAATTATTGATAAACTCAGCAAACTAGGTATCGACCCCTATATCATTAGGTGGGTTGCAAACTGGCTCACAGATAGAACCCACAGTGTGAAAGTAGCAGACTCCAAGTCAGACTGCCGACCAGTCATGAATGGTGTCCCACAGGGATCAGTCCTGGGTCCCCTCCTGTTTGGCATCTACTTCTTAGAAGTCCAGGCCAACAGGGAGGGACTCTGGCTGACCAAATTTGCAGATGACTGCAAGCTAGGAACCATTATTAACTCCCCAAGTGATGCAGACATCCAACAGAAAGGCCTTACTGAGACCAATGACTGGTGTCAAAACCATGGCCTTAAGCTTAATGCCAAAAAAATGCATCATCATTCCCTTTGGAAAAAACTCAGTTCCCACTAATTACCACATCGATGGAAGCCCACTGAACACTGAAAACGTTATAAGAGATCTGGGAACACAGGTTGACAGCAATCTCTCCTTCGACCACCACATTGCCACTGTGGTCAGAAAGTTCTTCAGTGTGGCACATCTCATTACCAAGGGTTTTGCATCCAGGAAGAAAGAGGTCATCATTTCTCTCTACTCTTTCCCATTAGACCAATCATAGAGTATAATGCTACATTTGACATGTACCTTTTTAGACACATGCAACATCTGGAGAGGCCAAACAAATACCTCATGAAGAGGATACTAGGCCTTAAACACATGTCCTACATGGACAGACTAAAAAAAAACTCCATATTCTCTGTATCATATTGTTTACTAAGAGATCATCTCTGCTTGACTTACAAAGCCATGTCTGATCCAGCTCTGTTAGAAATGCTACATCTAAAGAAATTCCAATCTCTCCGCACCACATGCTCCAGAGACCTCAACCTCATTAGCACATTCAACCAAACATGCTGGAGGGACAGATTCATAACCCAGAGACTGCCCATACTCTGGAATAGACTTCCCATACATGCCAAGCAGAGCACCGCATTGGCCCTTTTCAAGAGAAATCTTGATGAATGGATGGAAAATAGAAAGTTCACCCCAGGATCACTCCAATGGCTCTACTTGATAGAGGCACTGGGAACTAACGACGGGCAGCACAATGCCAGGGCACTTCTTTTGGCTAGGTTTGTAAAGGTCCCAAGGGCATTAGCTTAGTGCACACCTATGAACCTAAGTGTGGCTGCATGAATTGGCACACCGCCCATCTCTGTGTTAAAAAAAAATATATAAAGAAAAGAAAAAAGGGGAGATATGAAAGTGGTGAAATGGGGAAGCAGGGAGAAAAACATACTGAAAGGCAAGGAGGGATGTGCAGGAAGTGTGTAGGAAAGAACCATATCTATCCATTTCTTGTACAGCAACATCTGTGCACTTTTACAGATTTGTAAATAGATTTGGATTCTATTTGGATTATCAAACCCCAGAGAGAGGGGTGAGGACAACATAACTGCATCGTCAAGCCAATTGGACTGAATTACGTGTCTCATGGACATGTGTGCAAAATGGATAGCTATGTATGGGGCGATATTTATTTTTGGGACAGCTGCCCATTTCTTTTTTTAGTGTGAGACTGGAATGATGGGGAAGGGACATAGATACTTGTGGGGGAGGTAAATTGAGTAGGTGAGGATGCACCTGTATGCAAGCAAGACAGATAAGGCAGCATACAGGGGCTGTGTGTGATACGTGAGGGGGATGAACACCTTTGACAGGGAGGGTGATGTGCAATCCTATTCCCAGTGCCTCCAGATGGCAGCAGTGTGACTCAAGTCCACACACATGGGGCCATCGGCACTGCTGCTTCACTGCCCCAAGGGCGGCTGTACTGGAGGCTGAATGGGCACCAGGGCAATGCTGCTGTACCAGGTTGACCAGCATGCCTTCAATCTGGTGCAGGAATTGGTCATAGCAATTGTAGACTATCCTGTACACCAGAGGACTGGTAGCTCATCACAGGTGACTAACCTCCCTCTGCCATCCCTTTCAGAGGGGGACTGGGCCCTGTACCCTGGGTACTACCCAACACTGCAGGTAGTGCAGGGCCAGCAGAAGGAGCAGCACTGGTCTGGGTCCCAGACATGCTGGGACCCAGTGCCACAGCCGGTTGAGGCATGGTAGGGGGAATCAGCAAGAACCAGCCTACCTTGACATGCTGTGGTACACGAGGTAAATGAATAAGTTATGGCTAGCAGCAACCAGACCATTGTTAGTATTAATAGAATGGAACATCATATTTATTAATCCAATAATGCAACATAACATTCAGTATGTAACAGCATGACAGTGTGAAGTAAGCCATAAGGCCAATCAGTTAGTTTAACAAAATATATTAATATTGAATTATAATAAAACATAACAATAATCAACCACATTATCCAAAATATGGTTAGTTTAACAAAATATGTTAATATTAAATCATAATAAAACATAACAATAATCAGCCACATTTTCCAAACTATAGTTAAACAAAATATGTTAATATTAAATCATAATAATACATTACAATAATGAATAAATTAAGATAAGAGGTGAGGAGAGAAAAACAGAGAGAGAGAAAAAACATTCCATTAGAGTCATTGCAGATGATATCTCTGACAACACTGGTCATACATACTTCTACAGATTTGTATTGACAGTTGTGATTACAGTAACTAGAATTCTCCTATAGCTGTTGTAGCACATACATATCTCTCAATCTGACAGCATGGGACAATAAGGGCCAAGCACTAACAAATGCAGGTACAGAACTACTCAGAATGGTTTCACATAATGTGGACTTATATAACTATCAGAGTGTTCAGTAATTGGATGTGGTAATACATTGCATTCTAGGTAATAATGTATCTGATAAACATGTGGCAGATAGATTAGTTAGTTTTAATTTCATTATGAGAAATTGTGAAAATTGAGAGGCATGTTTGTGTACTAGACAGCCACCATGGCTTAGTTAGCAGGCATGGGAGTAGAACCTACTAGCTGTGACTGCAGGGGACATCTGCAAATAATGTAATAATTGACTGCAGCAGCATAGTACAAACATGCAAGAGATACAGCCATACTAGGATTATATAGTTTTATTTCTGAATCAGCAATGCTGATGAACACATTCTTGCTATTGAGTGTAACATTCTGAGAGATCTAAACACAATATCTGCACATAATATGGGCTAACTCACCCATAATATTTTTGTGTTCTTGGGGAGAGAGAAATTGTGAGCATTACGTGACTGATACTGAAAATGTAGTGCTACATAGCACTGAATTTGAACCCAGGACTGTGTGTGACAAAATGTACAGTGTACAAGGAATTTAACAGACTGAGCAACTGAGGAACTGCTGCCTACAGGGTGACTGATACTTTCTCGGAGATCACATGGAAACATGCTATGAATTGTGCAAAACAAGTTACAGGACTTTTCTCTAGTGTTCTAGTACTGTTAGAGTGCTATAGCAGACTGCAGTGACACTAGAACACACATGCATGGTATACAACCATACTGCATATATTACTACAACTTTATTCCATTTTCAACAGTACTGGTGAGCACATATTATTGTTATTGGTTTGAAATGTCTGTGAAGTCCACACACAATATCTGGCTGTGGAGTGGGCTACCTCGCCCATATACCGTGGAAGACAGAACATTATGTAGCCAGTACTGTCCTAAAGACAGACGTGAAGAGTACTGTGAGTTAAGCAGTACAATTTGCAACCATTAAATTTGCATTCTACAGCTTACAGTGTTATACAAGACTGCAGCAACCTTACCTTGCAGACTCAATGCGTACAGCTCTACTGCAGTGGTTATGACAAGACAATTCTGATGCACAGCATTTTCCTTGCTCTTATTGGTATTGTTTCTTGTTTTGATTACACTACAGTTGTTATTATTCATTTATTGCACTACAACACTAATTTCACATTTATTGCACTACAGCTCTAATTCCAAATTTATTGCACTACAGACTTTATTGTATATACTTTATTGCAGTTAATGCCTTACTCTTTCTTGCTTATTGCACTACAGTTGGCATAATACATCCATACTCACCACACTCATGGTACAACCTGGCCAGACACCTGGCAAGTGACTCAACATTGCAAGCCCTGTCAGCTGCAGCTGTTGGGAGAGAAGCACAGCATTATGCATACCAGTTTTGCAGACATTCAGATTACATATTGGTAAAATAGAGGAAAAAGTACTTACGTACTTGTGGGGCATGCCCTGCGATCGCTTCCTGGACCAAGGTGCCCAAGGTTCCCTCTTTTGTCCTTTCAGGTATTCATGGTGGTGATGTCACTGCTCACCTATGCAGGGGATACCAACAACACCAGTGAGTTCACTGGACAGCTGATCCCAGGTCTCCATCTTACACTCTGAACCCTGGAAACCACACTGCAGCAGCCTATCATCATATTTTTTTCCAAGGTGCCCAACCATGATCCTGGACTCCTGAATGCCCCACCACTGCACTGGAAAGGGCACACCTTCTCCAACCCCACCAGCCATATCAACAGATGATTGAACTCCAATGGATTCTGCTGAATCGACACCTAGTGTGCTTTATATAGGCTGTTTTCCCACCCTTACACATCATTGAGCAACATTCAAAAAAGTGCTGTGTTGCTTAGCAGCATGCAAACCAGCCAAGCAGAGCTGAGCAGCGTGCAAACATGCACAATCTTTTTTTTAGCTAAGCTGAGCACCGCACAAACATCGGCAGCTGATACCATGTTTATGCGGTGCTTAGCACGTATGAGTACAGTTGTGCAGAGTGCAACGGAGCCATATTTTAAAATTTTGTCCATAATGTGTGCAACAAATATACAGGCTAGTTCTGATTTCCATGTATTTGAACCCTGGACCTACTAAACATACAGCTGTAACACTACACATTTAGCTACATGGGTTTTAAGAAATCTGGTATACCTTCACGTGTACCACTGAGCTTCCTGTTAGCAGTGCTGAGCACCGTGCCACACTGAACAAACACGCTTAAACACACCAATCAATAAATAATTAATTACATCTGGTTTCTATTTATAGATGTCTGGTAAGTGTCTGCCATGTATGTATGAGCTCTGCTCAGTTTAACTGTGCTCCGTGCACCACCGTGCAAACGCCAAATAAAAAAAAATAAAACACATAAAATATCATTATATTTATTAATTACATCCAGTTTCTACTTTTAGATGTTTGGCATTTGTCAGCTGTCTACATGTAAGCACATCTTGGCATTGCTGCACTCTGTGTCATGCAAACGTATTTAAAAAAAAAAAAAAAACAGACAACATTAACTCAATATCCTTGTTTCCTAGTTTCTCCCTCGGCAGCAAGCTATCACTAATATGCATGACATGCTGCCAAGGGGGGACAGTGGCTATGTACATGGATATATTCCATGTAAGCACTACACGGTGCCTACATGAAGTTTATTAAATCCTGGGGTATGTGTTACTTCTCTGTTGTAATGTTTTGATATTTTGTATAATGGTCCTGTTGCAAATGTGGAGCTTTTCACCCAAGACCTACTATAAAAAAGGAACTGTATCCAGTCGGACCTTCCCAGAAAACAAATGTAAAATAAAATAAAATAAAACAATAAATTAATATTACTATTCCCTGAAACAGATGAAAAAACCAAGGCATGCAAGCAGAATAGATATGACAATTACATATCTTAGAAGAAGCAGATAGTTTTTTAAGTTTTGTGTAATGTTATTAACATACTTTGCTTATAGGAACACTATATCTGAATAAAATATCTGCTGTGTTTATCCACTCATATTGTATAATGTCCTCTGTACATGATCAGCAATACGTGCCCACAGGTTGATATTACAAGAGAATGATCCAGCAAATACAGGAAAACAGTATACAGTGGTGACCTTACTGTTAAAGTTCACGTACAGTTACTCTGAAGTGTCAATTTGTAGTATCCATGAGCCTATCCCTGCATGAATGAACATAAATGCGTACATCAGAGGAGCAATGTTTTCAAAGATTAACTGTTATATTTATCTGCTACATTAGTTATAGAAGTTGCCAGCTTTTAATGTCTACCTTTGTGCTTTGCAATTGTATTAAATTTTAATTAGCATTACTTACGTCAAGTGAATGAATTAACACTGCCGCGTTTACTTACTAAAGCATTTCAGATATTTGTTACATTTTAGGGTGTACTTTCATTGGTGAATTCTGTTCATGTGTCTGTTGCTTGCTATTTAGCTTGAAAACTAATTTTGCAATGTTTTTCCCAAAAGATATCTCAGTAATACAAGACAAAACTGCTTAGAGCATTTGCAAAAGAGTTTGCTTGTTGCTTTAAAGAGTATTCTGGTTGTATTCATTTATTACATTTTTAAAGATTTATATGCGTTTACTATTTTGACTACTTTTTGTAGGACTATGCGGTGTGATCTAAATCATTTTTTAATGAATGGACCACATAGTATAGAGAATAATTACATAAGGTGTTTTTTTCTTGTCTCTCTTTCTCTCTCTTTCTTTTTTTTTTTGGCTGACTTTTTGGCTCATGGTGTTGTATTCTAGGAAGTGCACAATTTCCTTTTTTATCAAGATTCTTTATTCGGTTTGGGTTTCAGAGCCAAATAATGGGAGTAGAGTTATAGCCTGTCTCTTTACTTCTTGTAGTTAAGAATTTAGATGTTAATAGATGCTTCCTTTATTTGTTCATGCTTTCATTTTATGATAATGCACTTAATCCATTTCAGGGTAATGGAAGATCTGGGGACTATCTTGGCACTCATTTGGTGTAGGTTTAAGAAAATTTTCTTGAATGGGGTGCCAACCTCTCACAAGGTATCTGTCGCTTGTCTTGTATATCTGAATAAGACAATGAGGCTTGGGTGTTTGTTTAAGTATTTTGTTATACAGAAACACATCAGGATGGATATCAAGAACATTAAACTTAAATGAACTAGCTGACTGTCTAACACACATGCATGCTTACAGCTTGACTGCTCATTACAAAATGGCACTCGCTTGCACGTGCTTAGTACTTATATACATGTGCCTGCTGACTGGATAGCTTCTTAAAGGAATGTCAAACACTCTGATCTACATCCTCCCTCTTTATTGAGCTGTCTTGCAATGATAATGACATTTAAATAGGCATGCAAATTATACAGACAATAATAAACAAAACAACATTCATGTCCAGGTTGCCATGTATCTAGAACTAGGTCTAGAAATACAATCTCATCTTGTAATGTAGTAGTTAGGACTGGGTTTAGCAACAGGGACAGTCACATGTGAATGTTCTGCATTAGGACTCTCAAGCATATTCTCAGGAACATGGATATATGCTGGAATGTTCTCTGGAACTGGAACACTGGATAAGTAACTCTGAGAACTAGAGTCTTTGTCACAGGCAAGATGTAACACTGGCTCAGACAGTGGTGATAAATGTTTCTGATTCTGCCTAAATTCTATTCCTTGTGATTCCACAATGTACGATCTCGGCTCTTGACACAGACATTTCACAAATCCCATCTGATCAAAACCTTTTGCTGTCTGCATCCTCGCTATCTCCCTTTCTTGTAATGGATTGAGTGGTTTGCTGGCCATATCATAATAAGACTTTTGTGTCAAATGCTTTTTCAGAAGTTGAGCTTTCACTGCTTTGTTGTTCTTAGAACATGGAACCAACAAATTGCTACTGATTGATAGTGTGGTTGTGGTTTGTCTGGACACAAGTCTCTGGGCAGGTGAACTAAAATGATTATCGCGAGGAATGTTTCTGAGATTCAGGAGATTTAGAAAAAAAACATTGGTATTGTCTCATTTTGATTTCTCTAACAGATGTTTTGCACTTTGAGCCGCACATTCTGCCAAGCCATTTGACTGTTGGTATTCAGCACTACTTTTAATATAAACAAAGTCCCACGTTTCTGCAAATCTTTTGAACTGCTGACTTGTAAACTGTGCACCATTGTCAGAAATGAGTTTGTGCAGACTACCATGGACAGAAAAATGTCTCTACAATTTAGTGATGACAGTATTGGATGTTAGGTTAGCAAGGCTGGTATGACTCTGACTCTGAGTAGCATCCTGCCCTCACCCAAAATGATGCCAGCATATGAAGAAAAAATGATCAGTTTCAACAATTGGTTAAACTACTGGTGTCATTCAAAGGGGATCCAGTACTTGTCAGCCTGGGACGACATGCTTGACAAGCCATGTTGCTTCACCAGAGACGGCTTGCACCTGTCGCCCCTGGGCTTTTGAATACTGGCCAAGACTCTTGCCGCCCCAATACTGCCTTTTTTAGGCAAGGCTCAAAAGACAAACCCGCCTCCATAAACAACAATAATAAACAAAAACTGAGGGTAATGCTGCTCAACGCCAGAAGTCTAAACCTCAAAATGCACGCACTCGAGCCTCTCCTTAGTATGGAAGAAATTGACGTATGTGCAGTGACAGAAACCTGGTTCAAGGCTCCAGAGAGCACCCCAGCACTACCAGGTTATAACTCCTACCTTGCCTTTAGGTCCCAAAACCAGGACCGGAACACAAAAGGAGGGGGTGTGTCCATATTCATCAAGAACACCCACACCTCCAGGCTAGTAGCACAGCACGCGGAATCTGAGACCATCCAAGTGCAATTGACAATGGGTAAACTGTTCAATTTATAGCTTGCTACAGATCTCCCACCTTGTCTCAGGACCCTCACGCAGCATTCCTGAGAACATTAAAAATTATGAAGATTCTACCCAAGACCATGCTACTGGGTGACTTCAACTATCCAAACATTGACTGGGAAAACTACTCAAACTCAAACGCTCTAGCCCAATGCTTCCTTGAGTTTATAAACTCAAACACCCTGGAACAGCTGGTCAACACTCCCACAAGAGGTGACAACATACTGGACCTTGTCATCACCAACATGGGGAACCTATGTTCCACACCTGAGGTAAACTCATCATTGGTAAGATCAGATCACAAACTAATCACACTGGACATCCACATCCCAACCCCCCCCCCCCAGTCAAGGACATAAAGGTAAAAAACATCTCTAAAGCCAACTTCACACTCCTCAAGACCGAGGTGTGAAGTTTCAAAGCTCCCAATCAAATGGAAAATGATGACCCATCGGCAGAATCCTTTACAAGTGCATTCTATGAACACCTTCAAGAATGCATGGACCGAGCCATCCCAAGTAAAACCAAGACCAACCCCTCAAAAAAGAGGAAGCCAGTCTAGTGGACCCCGTCCATAAATAAACTTTACAACAGAAGGAGGAAACACCTGCAAGATAGAACAAAATCCCAAAATAAGAAGGCATCTGTGATTAACATCAGTAAAAAACTGTGCTCCCTCATTAAATCATCTAAGGCCAACTTCGAAAGAAAAATAGCCAATGACTCTAAGGATAACCACAAGGCCTTCTTTAACTATGTCAAGAGTCTAGGGGCAAACTCTCAGATATGCTCCGAGCTAGTGCATAATGGCCATAAATACACTGAACCAACAGACATTGCCAACATCCTGGCTGACAAGTTAAGTGCAAACTTTACTCCCCCTCCACCAAAGGGGCTAGCACCCATCCCAGAAGAATGTGGCACTCCAGATATCTCAGACACACAAGTAAAGACAGCCCTTGCAAAGGCCAAAAACACAGCATCAATGGGACCAGATGGTATCCCAGGTTGTGTCTTACACAAGCTTCAAAATGAACTAACCCCCCATCTCAAAACACTATTCAAACTCAGCCTCTCTACAGGCTATGTACCCAAAGAATGGCATACAGCAACAGTGGTACCACTCCACAAAGGTGGTGCCACAACTGACCCTGAGAACTATCGCCCTATAAGCTTGACTAGCTTGGTCTGCAAAGCCATGGAACGCATTGTCATGGAGCTCATTAACAGGGACATTGGGAACCTCCAGACACTGAACCCCACCCAGTTCAGCTTTGTTAAAGGCAGACCTTGCCTCCTGAACTTGGTTAACTTCTCCGAAACAGTCACCAAGGCCATAGATAAAGGGAAGGTGGTCCACACAGCATATCTGGACCTCGCTAAGGCGTTCGACACCATCCCACACTCAGGAATCATAGACAAATTCACCAGCTTAAATATCAACCCCCATGTCACGAGATGGGTTGCCAATTGGCTCTCAGACAGAACCCACACGGTAAGAGTGGCAGGCGCCATGTCTGACTCTAAACCAGTCACAAGCGGAGTCCCACAGGGGTCAGTCCTGGGACCCTTCCTGTTTGGTATATATTTCTTCGAAGTACAGGCAAATGCGGAGGGACTGTGGCTAACCAGGTTTGCAGATGACTGTAAATTGGGCGCAATAATTGACTCTCTGGCTGACACAGACATCCTGCAAAAGGGTCTCTCAGAGACAAACACCTGGTGTCAAAGTCACGGCCTCAAGCTAAATGCCAAAAAATGCATAGTAATCCCATTTGGGAAAAACAAAGTACCTACAAACTACCACATAGATGGGAATACACTAAGTACAGAAGAAGTAATTAGGGACCTGGGTACCCAAGTAGATAGCATGCTCTCCTTTGAGAACCACATAGCCAAAATGGTCAGGAAATCCTTCTATGTGGCACACCTAATCGCGAAGGGTTTCTCATCCAAATCCAAGGAGGTGATTGTGCCCCTTTACTCCTCTCTCATTAGGCCCATAATAGAGTACAATGCCCCATTTGGGATGTACCTCACTAGACACCTGCAACAACTAGAAAGACCACAGAAGTACCTCATTAAGAGGATTAAGGGCCTTAAACAATTACCCTATGAAGCACGACTAAAAAAGCTCCAGCTCTTCTCAGTCACTTGCCGTCTGCTCAGAGGTGACCTATGCCTGACCTATAGGGCCATGTCAAACCTTGAACTAATGGACATGCTTCACCTCAAAAAAATGAGATCCCTCAGAACCACTCATTCTAGCGACTTGAACCTATGCACAACAATAAACAGGACATACTGGAGGGATAGATTCCTGCCCCAGCGACTCCCCTCACTCTGGAATAGAATCCCAGTCCATATTCGACAGAGCTCCTCTCTGACCCTCTTCAAGAGAAATCTTGATGAGTGGATGGGTAATCAAAAGTTCTACCCTGGGATCACTTCAGAAGCCCTGTTAGGCAGAGGCCCAGGTTACTAATCTAATGGGGAGGCGAAAGCCATCACTCTGTGGCAGATAGCCTAGTACTTACCTATGAACATATGAACCTATGAAGTAGGTCAATCTTGAACCAATTTGAATGAGTCTACTAATACCATGTAATTCTGACCATTTCACTCAAAGATGTCTGTATCTCCTGTTGACCAAGGTAGTTCAGGAATCTGGCTTAGCTGAAGTGGTTGTTTTTGTTGATGTGATTTAGTACTATTACATATAGAACAAGATGAAAGTACTCTTTCAAGGTCTCTTGAAATAGAAGGTCAAAATACTAGTCCTCTCACCCATCTTTTGGTAGAATCAGTTCCTGGGTGGCCACGATGCAATATCTGAATGTACTCTTGTTGCAAAAAATTTAGAACAATCAATTCTGGACCTTTCATGATACCATTATCAGACAAAATCCCATCTCTGTAAGGAAAGTACTGTTGCACTTCTACTGGTAAGCAATATTGTTTTGAAGGTCATCCTTGACTGAGGAAGTAGTAAAGCTTCTGGAGAATTGGATTTGAAGCTGTGTGAGTTCTAAGCTCATCAAGATGGGTGGAAGAAAAATTTCTCACTTCCATGACTTCAAAATCAGGTTTCTCATTCTCATGCTGTTCACTGTTTTTTCTGGGCAATTTGGATATGGTATTAGCCAGATAAAGAAGTTTGCCTTTTGTGTAGACAAGATTGAAATTGTACTTTTACAGCTTGAGCATCATGCATTGCAATCTAACAGGAACTGTATGCACAGGCTTTCTCAAAATAATGACTAGAGGTTGGTGGTCAGTCTCAATTTCAATAGGTCGGCCATAAATATAATCATGGAACTTTGAACATGCAAACACAATTACCAAGAATTCCTTCTCTGTCTGAGCATACTGTATCTTGCTTTGGGTTAGAGTTCTCAACATATACGCTATTGGACTACCTTCTTGAAGAATGACTGCACCATGATCAAACATAGAAGCATGATGGGAGTTACTGGTTTGTAAACATCATAGTATCTTAAAGTAGGTGAACTGGCAATTCTCTGTTTCAGGACATCAAATGCTCTCTGGCATTGTTCTGACCAGGACCAAGATACATCTTTGCCTGTCAGCTCTCAAAGTGGTGCTGAAAGCTGGCTCAAATCTGGAATGAACTAATGAACTTTCCTAAATAGTTGACCATGCCAATAAAACTTTGTAGGGTTGGACATTGTCCAGCACTGGAATCTCAAGAATTGCTGTTTACTTGGAAGGATCTGGTCATAAGCCTGAAACTGTAAACAAATGACCAACATAAATAACTTCTTGTAGCCTGAATTTGTATTTCTGAGGATTCAGCTTAAGATTCACTTCACAAGTTCTTTCTAAAATTGTTTTGAGGCTTCTATCATGTTCAACTTCACTATAGCCTCCTACAAGAATATCATCTACTATAATAGCACATGGATAGCCTGAAAAAACTGGTCCATTGCATGGTGAAAGACTTCACTGGTAGAATTTATTCCAAATGGCATTCTCAGAAATATGTACCTTCTGAATGATGTACTAAATGTGGTTAGCAGTGAGGATTTACAGTCTAGCAAAATTTGCCAAAAATGAACATTTTGCATCTAAGCCCCAAAAAAAAAAAAAAAACAGCAGCATCTGGCATAAGAGCAGCAACTTCTTCAACTGTGCACTTTGGATGATGAGGTCATTTTAGTGCTTTGTTCAAGTCTCATGGATCAATACATATTCTAATATCATCTGAGCTTTTCTTATGAGCTATCACCGTGGACAATACCCATTTAGCTGGTTCTTCTACTGGACAAATTACTCTTGACCGCACCATTCTGTCTAGCTCAGCCTTAACTCTGTTCTGCATAGCTATTGGAACTTTCTGTGCTGGTCTGATAACTGGGCTTACTTCAGGGTCTAACTTCATGGAGGACACAGCTGGGTGTTTGCCTAGTTTGTCTTCGAAAAGATCAGCATGGTCAGAAAAAATAGTCTAGTGGGGAATTTAATAAAGCCTACATGGAGTTATTTGCTGTGTAGGCATAGTGGCATGGTGCTTACATGGATGTGTGATCCAGTAAACAGAGTTGAGAGGCGTGCACAAGCATGCGAATACGGAAGTGTCTGTGGTATGCAAATCACCTCCTAAGCAGGTGAAATGCATGCAGATGAGGCAGGTAGAGTGATCCAGAAAGCAAATAGGATTTGTGCAGACCCTGTGTTGGTGTCTGTAATGTACATGGAAAAATTCTATGTACAGGATGTAAAAATGGTACCAGGGGCTGTAAAAGTACACTTACAATGGCAGAAATAGTATAGATGACACAGAAATGTACAAAAGTAGCCACTGTGTGTCCAAAACAGTATAGAAAATAATGTAAAATAATGTTATTTTTTTAATACCCTGGTTATGTGTGTGCAGTGCGCCAAGGTGTGCAAACATACCGTTATGGAAAAAAAAATAAAAAGAGTGTAAAAAACAGAATTTGTGAGTATGTAACAGTAATGCATTATAGGACCCTGTGTGGGGTATGTACAATGTAGGACTGCTGTGGTTGCTAATGAGGCAGGGCCTGAAACTGTAGTTTCCAGGTACTGTGCATGGATCCATATGCAAATATGCTAGGATTACTGAATAGCAGAAATGGGTATCTGTGTCCACAGATCCCATCCTTGTTGGGACAGAACCATGTTGGTGTCCACAGAAGAGGCAGCTGACATCAAAAGGTGGTGACCCCACAAACATTTACACTCATTGGAGCTCAGTTGCGCTTGTTTACCTGGTACACTGCTCTGCTCAGCAGGGAAGGTGTCTGGTGATTGCTAAGCTGTGTTTAGCCCAGAGGTACGTGTTTCAGCAGGTTTGAGTACCTTTGACCATGTTTGTGTGGCACGCAGCCATGCTGAGCATAACCTCCATGGGGGCATGTCTGCTCACTGCTAAGTCTCGTTTACCTTTGCAGCATGGGTTTGCATGGCATGCAGCAGTGCTTAGCAAGGAAGACTGTCAAAAAAAAAAAAAAAAAAAAGAAAAAGAAACCCAGAGAAAGCCAATGATGTATTAATTATTGATAAGCCTTGTTTCACTTAAACTAGGACCATTAAAACCCTTAATGATGTACTTGGCAGGTGGAATACATCATTGGTAGCCAATCACACAGGCTACAACTACAGCAGAGCACTATAAAGTATGTATACACCCTACAATCTGATTTTCACCCATACTCTGCATCATTGGATTACAGACTTGGGAATTTTAACCTAAGAGAATGCTAGATGCTGCTGCAGGTCTGCTACATATGTGTGTGCTAGATGCTGAGGTCAGTGTAGCTGCTGCTGATGCTGACCATAGGTCTAGACTGAGAAGGAGAAGAGTGTTCAGGCCCAACGTAATCTACCAGGAGCTACATGAACTGAAGATTGTAGAGTGCTAAACGGTGGACAGGGACATACTACACGAACTCCCTGAGCACCTCAACTCAGACCCAGAGCCAACAGAGGGGAACCCACCCCAGTGGAAACAAAGGTATGTTTAGCCCTTAGGAAACTTGCTACAGGTACTTTCCAAAGAACAGCTGGGGACATGATGGCACAGGCATCCGCTTCCAGGGTACTCCAACAGTGCTTGATGCCATACTACCACATGCCAGTGACCATATTTATTTTCTCCACACCCCTGAGGAGAGGGCCAGCAGTATGTGACTATTCTACTGTGTAGCACAGTACCCTGATGTACTTGGTGCCATAGATTGCACTCATGTACATATCAAGGCACCACCTGATAAAGAGGGTAGAATCTACATCAACCACAAGGGATGCCACTCCATCACCTGCTAGGTCTTGTGCAATGCCTAGGGCAGTAGCATGAATGTGTGTGCTGGCAGCCCTGGCAGTTCTCATGACTCTCATATCTGGCACACTGGGGGGACATCCCACACTGCCATTTACTGGGGGATGCTGGCTACGCACTGGAACCATTGATGATGACACCCATCAGAAATGCACACACACTCACAGAAGAATGCCATAATGAGGCACATGCACAAACCAGGAATATCATAGAGCATGTGTTTGGGCTGTTGACGTTACAGTTCCAGTGCCTCGATATATCTGGTGGAGCTTTGCAGTACTCCAGCCACATGTGCACAGATGTTCACAGTATGTGCCGTGCTACACAATATGATCCTGCAGAAACAGCTGCAGCATTATCACCAAAGGGAAGGGACATGCAGCCCACCAACAGTGCTTAGGTCACCATAGCCACACCCACAGGGGGACTCAGAGGAGGAACTCCCTGAGGCTGTCTCTGTAGGCAGATGTAGGCATGCCCAGTATGCCCTGGCCTTGGCCAAGAGACAATGCATAACACATACACTGATAACCTTGGGCCCTAGGGACTGACACCATACTCCAACTTACATACATATTATCAAAAATGATGCCAGCCAGCCCACACAACCTATACCTCACCATGTATTGGCTGTGGACTGTGTGCATCTGACAGAGTCAACCCCAAACTATAGGTCTGTCAACTGCTGCATTCGCAAGGTAAGTCACTGTCCTGTGCACCACTTGTAAGGGGTACTACAATATGGAAGTATATGTCTGGACCTGCTGCGTGTATGCAAGGGGATATAGTGGGCTATATATAGTATGTTACTGGGCTACTTACAGGGACCTAAAGTGGACTACTAGGCTACTTGTACAGATCTAACAGCCACTTGGGACAACATGTACTCTGTTCACTAGTATGTGCCCCATAATAGCCACTAGGCCACATGGCTGGAAACTCCACAACATTATCTCAGGGAAATGCCAAACAGTGGGGTCACAGGACAATTTCACCACAGTCCATGCCAGCAGAGCATAGGCTGGTTGTCTCCTATCCCAAGCACATCAGTATTTCCTTGCAACTGCTGTAACAGTAAGTCTGCAATGATATACCAGCAGACCAGGCAATTCCTCTATCTTGTTGATAGTGTGAGGAATGAAACCTCTGTGTCTGGTGGCTGATGTGACTCATTGGGCCAGGGACAGTAGCGTATGTGATGGTGCTGATGATTCAAATCTGACAGCATCCAACATCTTTTGCTTGTGAGGTACTCATATGGTGGTAGTCCCACAGACTGTCACAATCCCTCAATCTGTTACTGCAATAAAGCTGGACAAAGCCAGATTGAATGGGGGCACAAAGGGCCATACCTACAAACAGACATTATACACACGCTGAGTAACCAAGCAGATGGGTAGTATAAAAGCAGGCTGCAACAGGTTAGATTAGCTGAAGGATGTAAAGGCCACCACTTAAATGTGTCAGTAGGTGCAACAAGTCAGTGACTGCTGTTTACAGTATAGCATTGGAAAACCACACGTATGAGGAACAGATCAGACCTATGGGGCAAAATGCTGGACATTCTGTAAAAACATGTACAGGGAGAGGTATGCAGACTGTTGCCCTGTGTATGGTGTTTCACCCTGTACCCCAGTAACATCATATCTCTCAACCTCTTAGAGCAAGAAATCTGGCCAAATAAAAGGAATAAAAGTGGGACCAAGCCCCTCAAATTGGTACAGGTTTTAAATATTTGCTCCTACAGATGTAGAATGTCAATAGAATAACAGGTCCTGCATTAGCATGACTCTTCTGACGTGCATGGAGTCTGAAGCTTAGATGTCTGCATTATTTATCAGCTGCAATCTTCACTAATTTGCTACTAATTTGCCAGAAAACCACAATGTTATGTGAAATGGTCAGAAAATATGAGGCAAAAGCCTGGACAGTCTGTGAAGCTCTGTACAGTTCTGTAGCATGAGTCTCATATTAAGGTCACCAAACAGTTAGGGAATGCCTTGGACAATATCAGGGGAACTGCAGTACAGTGTTAACAAGTGCAGCAGCCAATGGCCTGCAGCACACAATAATCCTGGACTGGAGTACACGTAGCTCTGGCCAGGAGTTACCTTGAAAGTACTGACAATCACACTGGGCATGCTACTACACTTAGCTAACTTGAGCTCAAGTCTGTTGCCTCTAGTGACGAACGACTTGCTATGTAGAAATACGTCTGTTCATACAGACAGCTAAGTATACATATCTGTCTCTCCCTGTCCCTCTTATGCTTGATTAGTGTCTCTATCAGTATGTGGCACATGTATATATATATATATATATATATATATATATATATATATATATGTATATATATATATATATATATATATATATATATATATATATATATATATATATATATATAATAACAAGAGGTGTATATAACTATATAAACTACAGTGATACATAGACTCCCCACATACATGTACATAACACAGTTACATTACTTACACACACAACTACATTTAAGGAGCCATCCCTGTTATACACATTTATATAGATATGTGAGGGAATGGATGAATGTCTCCACATACCCCTGAATGCTGGGATTATCTGCATATACACATCACAACAGATGTCCGATGGCTCCAGACCAAGACTGCAACAGTACATAATCCACTCACCCACAGACCCCTGTGTCTGTGGACTGTCATCCTGTAGACAGACATAGGTATGCATGTGATGTAATGTACAATGGGTGCAATGGATGCCTTGGACGGGCCATTTTGTCCCTGTCCACAGTTTTTCCTATCAAACTGCAAACAACCACATATGGTCAGACTGGTAAGTGTGCACACATAGCAGGGATATTACCAGGTATCCCACCCTAGGACACTAGATATAATAACAGTACCAACCAGTATCACTTTGCAGGCTACACATGCTGTCTAACAAAAGGCCACTTTGCATACTCCACAAGTACTGTGCCTGCATCAACATATACAAGAGACATAACCTGCAGCATGTGGATAAGTACTGTAAACTGTAGCATGTATGACTAGATAGTTAGTTCTAATCTCACATCATCCAAGTGTGTGTGTGTACATATATCCCCAAGCAACTCTTAAGACAAGCCTGTATGGGCTATCTCTATGCAATGGTTATTCATTTTATGCCCTGTGACTAGCTGCTGGCCTCAACATTGTCCTCCTTTACAAGGCCTGCTGATGTCATCCACCTTACGAACACTGGCTGACAGTTTAATATCAGATAAACAGCATGGTGCATGCAATAATTACTGCAAACTGTAGTTTGTGCTACCTAGATACGTAGGGGTCCTAATCTTACAGCATGCGAGATGAGTGCATGTAAATATGTCCCATTGCAGCACTAAAGGCCTACTCTTGTGCATCGGTTATGCATTTTATGGCCCTGTGACTAGCCACTGGCCCTAAATTGCCCCTCTACATAAGCGTAATTGATGCCCTCCACCATCTAGAGTTGTATGTGCAGAATACCCAGGTGACATGTAGCAAGGGTAGTAGTGTCTATCACTGTATGAAAGCATGATGATGCAGATTGCCTCCAGTGTCCCAGACACACTGTTCTACACATATGCACCTAGGAAGCCATGCATGTATACTGGCATACTTTGCTGTGCTGCTTTGTCGTCCTGTGCTACTGCATTTCTGCCATGTGTCCATTGTTGAACTTCTCAGACTCCTGGGACAAAAACATACACAGGTCTGTGACACACCTGTCATTCTGTAACACTACAGCCAGTGTACCATCAGGCAACAAAGATACACAATGTTTGATGTGTAGTCCTGACACATGCCACCATATAGTACCTGTCATGGCCTACAACTGCTATGGCATAACACTACTGCACTACACAAACACATGTAAAGTTATATAGTCAGCCTGTGCATGGGACAAATATATGCAGGTCCCTGCATCAATGACACTAATGGCAGGGATGTAGCACAGGTATCAACACATGCACAGGGGGTGGTGTGGGGGTGACAGAGGCCTAGGCTGTGCCAAACATTTGACAGCATGTGTGTGAGTCAGCTAGGGTTACAAGTTAGATGGGCCATGGAAAGGTACTGTGTGTGTCTGTAGGTGACCTGCATGTGACAGTGATGTTGGAGTGCGTGCGTGTACACAGACTATCTCAGTGCTAGCCCTACTCATGTGTATGGTGGACGGCTGTGGACAGTACATGGTAGAGTGGACAGTTCGCTGTCTTCGGTCACAAACATGGGAACTGGCTTCACCAGGAGTAGCAGGGGCAGCACCATGCCCAAGCTTAGATGCAGTGCTAGTATCTGATGGTGACTGCTGTCTGCCGGGCCTGTGTCCTCCACAGGACCACCCAGGACCACATGCCCACGGCCTGCCATGTCATGGTGTGGACAGCACACTTCCCTCTCTAGCGCTGGTGGTGTTGCCACTATGGGAGCGTGAGTTTGTATGGCCACATGGACTCTCAGCAGATGGCGTTGCTGACCTACGTCTGTGTATCTGATGTCCAACTCCAACCACATGTTCTAGCACAGACAACATGTGCTCAGACACAGGCATTGTCTCAGCCCACTGTCTGTCCACTACATCAGTGAAACATTCCAGGATGTTACCAATGTGATGGAGGCAGTCACAGATATCAAACCGTGCTGCAACCATAACCTTAAGCATCCATTTGCTGTTGTTTTCAGATTATGCCTATGCCTTTATGACAGCCCAATGTGACACCTGCAACAGGAGATGGATGGGCAGCAGTTCTCCTTTGAGCACCCCTGTCGATCTGCCTGTGTGGGACTTTGCCAGCTCACTGGTTATGGCCAGTGTCTACACTCACTGATGCCATAGTTCTCACACTGTCCTGTACTATGTCACCACTCTCTGACTGTCCAATATATGTGGTCTCTGGTGACTGGGTATGTGTGGGCATACTGACTGTGTGTGGGCATACTGACTGAGTGTGGGGACAATGGGGGCAGAAGAGGGATGTCAACCTCTGGGACAGTTTCACCCACTGACAACTCCACCTGTGCCTCATTATGGCCACCATTAGCATCAGAGTCTGATGAGACACTGACATCATGTTCTGAGGGGGGACAGACTCCAACACCCCTGTTCACCTCTGAGGAGGAAGACAAAATCAGTACATTATTACCTGCACTATTATGTATGGTAATCCACACAGACACATACAGATGAGGATCCACAACTGCATTACATGTCCCACATCTTCTCTCATCTCTGATCCCATGCACAACACACAAACTCACAACAACATGCACAGACAACCCAGGTCCTGCATAACATGCATGTCAACTACATCTGGGTAACATTGCCAGGACAATACATCTGTGAAGTATGCAATATGACAGTGTATGTGATAGCACTACACATAAAACCCAATACACCTATGTTGAGAATGATATTCCAGTTGTAGTATAGCTGCCTCATGTATGTACCATCTACCTATTGTGTTTTAATGGGCATCTTGGAGTAATTGCCTCATTTATATCAGACTGTGTAGTTGCTCATACTTAAAGTGCAAAATTGCTAATGTTTGTACCAATATACACTTGTCATTCTGTAGGCTATGCACTGTAGTTAACTGCTCTGAAATTAAGTAAGTATTCTACTCTAGCTAAGCACAACAACTGTGCACAAGGCAATGTGGCAACCCTTAACTTTTGTAGGGTATATATGATCTGTAAAACAACAGTATCACAATTATCATGTACAGGGCCATGGACTCCAGCCACACCTGATATGCCCATGAAAAGGTGAGGGAGAGGTATTGTCAGCAATACTAAATGTTGCAGTGTTACATGGCAATATGTGTGTATATCCAGATGTACACTAGCTAATATGATACTGGATGCATTGCTGACATTTTGAGTATGTGTGCACAACTGTGGGTAAAAGCCCCACCCCCAATGCAGATAGATCTGACAACCATGTATTGGTCTGTAGTGCCTGCCACAATGACTGGTAATGTATTGCACTGGTGAAAACAGTAAGCTTACCTGGAAGCTGCACTGATGTGGATGCTGTGCCACCCACCTCCAAGATGTATGATGTTATGGATGTCTGGGAGCTGTTGGTTGATCCTAGGTTCACCAGGAATTCCTCTGTGTCTGAGAGTTTCTGATCTTTTGCAGGCCCTCCACCTGTGGCAGCATGATCCCTGGCAACAGCAGCTGCCGTTTGATGTGGGACATTGACCATATCCATGGCCTGGTGTTAGACCTGCTCGTAGCTCCTGTCCTTTTGGCCAATCTGATTAACAGCCCTCATAAGGTCACCCCACAATGCTGCCTGCTGTTCATGATTGTGGAGACCCCTTGACAGCAGGATGTGATGGTTAAGTCTGAGAGCATCCAGTATAGCATTGTTCTCTACAGATGAGAATAGTGGATTTCTCCTTTGGTACATTATTCCTGCAAGACAACAAGAGGGGAACACATTACAGGACCGGATACTTGGATGTCAACTATGTACAGGCCCTAGACACCCATAATGGCCTGCACTATCCACTGCTCCCTCAGATGTCATGCCGCACAGTCTGGCAACACACTGCATGTGTTGATATCACAAAGATAGTAGCAATACTGTGTAATGTCCCTGTGTGCCGTGACAAGTTCTACTGTATGTCTCTACATCCAACATTGTTGTGTACTGCGGTTTGTCCCCTACAGGCATATCCCCAGTAATATGTCATATGGCCACTATTGGACAAATAGCAGTGTGCTATTACCGCAAATATAAGGGGATAGTCCAGCAACACCAGTGTGCCACAATGACAGACAGCAATGCAAACCTGCTGTAGTATATGTTCCCTGTAGGCATCATACCTCTCAATTATGCAGATGTTTGCAGAATGCCACCATGTTTGCTTCATAGATGTGGTCCTTTTTGCACAAACTTGTGGATGTCTGAAAAATGGTTGTCCAATCATTGCTGGTTTCTATCAGAAAATTAACACAGAATCTGTCACCCATCAGACCTCTCAGAAAACACTTATGCTACAGCAACATCTGTTAGTCTGTTCACATTCTTACTTTGTATGACCAATATGTATACTCTGTCACTGAGTTTGGCCCTTTGTCCCTGCATTAATTATGGCTCTGTCCTGATTTCTTACTGTAGGAGGTTGAGAGGTATGTTAGACATTGCACTCAACCAGACAGGGATGATTGTCCATGAAACAGGGACTTAAACAGAGTACATCAGGGACATTCAGAGACACTTTTACAATGTTGGTATTATTTGTATGTGACATTGACAGACTGAGAGGAGGTGAATTGCAATACATCGTTTGATGTTACTGGAGTGTACACCCTTACTTAGTGTCACTATGTCTTACATGTAATCCGCTATCTTTACTACAACAGCCAACCATTGTAGGCGGGATTGATAGAGGCAAAGCAGAGATGTGATTTAAAGCAGGGGAAGTTGAAAGGCATGCCTTTAGGTGTTGAACAGCAGAGTATTACTGACATGTGAATATCATAGCTGTAATGCAAGCCTACTGTTTTAATCCCTACTCCCACCATCCTCCCATCTGCATCCTGTTTTATGGGGAAATCTAGTACATACCTGGTAGAGTGATGCATTCCTTTTTTGAAGCATTCCTCTGCAAATGCTTTGCACATACACTGTCTGCGTGAGTAAAATCACATACAGACCTTTTCCCCATAAGTAGATGCTTGCCCTTTGTAGGTAAAGGTAATTGCCTCTACACCAATCTGTGGCTCAGAATTGCTAATTGCATCCAAAACAGCTGAATTGCACTATCATTAGCCAATGACATGGCATCACAGTGCAATATATAAGGCCTTTATTTAGTCCTTGGCCCATTTCTTAGTGCTTGAGATGAACATTACTGAGGTGTGGAGACAACAGCATCACAGAGGGTAAGTACAGATACTGTCTACTGCACAGATGTATGGCGTATGTCCACAGTTGTGGCTCATATGTTTGGTCAGTATCACAAAATAGTGTGGTCATCTGGCAGTTCACTGGCAAACATTGTGGGTTAAGGTCAGTAAGGGGAGAGAGACATGTGAGTGTCACACTTCATGCCCATCAGAATATGCATGCTAATGCAGTAGCTGCTATTCTATCAACTTACTATCTTGGTAGGGTCAAACTGTGAAACATGTCCCTATCTCTGGTCCTTTGCCCCCCCCCCCCTTTATGTATGGTTGTGTCCGGATTCCTTGTTATGGGAGTTGGAAGGTATGGTCGGTCTATAGCAGCTACCTTACCATACAGCCGAGTATGCTCTGACCTGCACCTGCTGCTGCAGCCTAGGACACATAGGGGGAAGTATGACCACTTTGGAGGCCAGCAAGCTGTACATGTAACTGTGGCAGAAGTGTCAGCCCTGTTATTACAGCACAGACAGGGTAAGTGTACCCTTTACATTCCAACCGAGGCATGTGCTTAAGGTACATCTGTTATGCAACAGTGCCAATAGCCGAGTAGCAGGCTACATATATTTAGGCTATACGAACATGTGTAGTGTGTCCCTACCTGCAGGCCTTTGACATGCAAAACTGGGTAGCAGATAATTCAGTAGCAGTAACCTATGGGGACTAAAACTGCATGACTCAGTCATTACTTGCTGTCTTCACAACAATGTAATTGAAGTGCAACACACTAGTTTCTAACCCAGGACTGTGTGTGGCAAAATGTTCTGCATGCAAGACATTTAACAGACTGAGCTACAGAGTCAGTGCTAAAGAGGGTGTATTTGTCAGATATATGTGCAGACATGCAAGCTCGGACACACATTGTCTGCATCCATCAGTATGTGCATGGCTTTCAAAAGTAGTTGTTTTGCAGCAGGGTCACAGTTGAACATATGCACTGTGCCATTTTTACCTTAGCGGGTGTTTCAAGATGTTGCAGGTAAAAGGGAACATTTACCTGCTATCCCAGGCCTCATGTACTGCCATTAAAATTTATTTGGCTGTCTTCTGGTGTATTTTTGCATCAGAGTCTCGAGTACACTCCCATTTTTTACATTAGGCTTGATTTCAGTGTGTCAGTGGCAATCAGTATGTATTGCTGGAAGCACCTACTTTAGCTAAGATTTGTGAGGAGGTAATAGGGGCCTGGGCTTGAAACATGGCAGCGGTGATTATTTTGTACATGTGCCTAACACAGGGAAAAGCACATAAGATCATTAAGGCACATTAAAGCTAATTTAAGTGGATTTCCATGGTGTGGCACAGCACACTCCTTAGCTCCATGCAAACACGCTAAAAAAAAAAAATAAAGACAAGAAAAAGGAGGTGATAAGACAATGGTGAAATGGGGGCAAGCAGGGGGAAAACACAGTGAAAGACAGGTAGGGGTGTGCAGCAAGGGTATAGGAAAGAACCATAGCTTTCCATTTCTTGTGCAGCAACAGCTGTGCGTTGTGACAGATTTTGTGGATTAATTTGGACTCTCAAACCCCAGAGAAAGTGGTTAGGACAACATAAATGTGTTGACAAGACAATTGGACCAGATTAGTTGTGTCCAGTGGACATGTATGCAAAATGTAGAGCTATGTATGGGGCAATTTTTTTTTTTTTTTTTTTTTTTGTGGGACAGGTGCTCTTTAATTTGGGTGGGAGAGGATGCAATCTCAGACAGACAAGACAAACAAGACAGCAGACAGGGGAGGTGTGTGACACATGAGGGGGCTAAACACATTGGATCAGGAGGGTGTTGTGGAATCTGAGAAACATCTGTCTCCAGACAGCAGCAGCATGATTGATATCCCCACCCATGGTCAGTCGACACTGCTCCTTCACTGCCCTGAAGGTGGCTGTGCTGGAGGCTGGATGCCCAGCTGGCCCCACCAGGTTGTTCAGTCAGCCCTCAATCCAGCGCAGGTGATATTCATAGCTCCTATTAACAATCCTGCGCACCATGGCCGGTAGTTGATCCTGGGTGACTATCCCCCCCTCTGCCACCACTCCAAAGGGGGGACAGGCCCTGTCCCCTGAGGCAGTTCCACCCGAAGATGGTGCAGGGCCAGTGGAGGGGTCACCACTGGCTTGGGTCCCACACATGCTAGAACCTGGTGCCACGGCCGGCTGAGGTAGGATAGGTGGATCAACAGGAGATGGCCTACCCTGACGTACTGTGGTTATGGAGGTAAAGCAATACATATAGGTTAGTCATGAACAAAATCAATGTTAGCAATAACAGCAGGATAGAATATTGGAAATAAACCCATTGCATTTAAATGCATATTATGTGAAACACAACAATAAATAACAGAACAGTCAGTGCATTAACAGAATGCCAGTAACAGTTACAGCCAACAGAATAGGTAATTTAACAAGATATGTTAATATGCAACCATTTTAATACATAACAGTAATAAAACAAATGTCCCAAACTAAAGTTTAATGTGACAACATATGTTAATAGTAAACCATAACCAATGAATAACAATAATAAATATATGAAGATAGGGGGTGGGGAGAGAGAGAGAAATACAGTCCATTAATACCATTATAGGCTATATACTTGACAAAAGTACTGCTCTTTACTCTACAGGTATGTCCTTACTTTATGTGTAAAAGTGCCCTATAACTGCTGTAGCATGTACATACCATTCAAGCTATATGCAAGGGGCAGTATGGACCAAGCATTAACAACTGCAGATACATAACTACACAGAACACTTGCACATTAGGTGGACCTATATAATTACCAAGGTGTACTGTGAGTTGATATATTGATACTCTGCTGTTTAGGTAATCATGTTGATGATAAACCTGTGACAGAGGGATTACACATTGTTAATTACATTATGTGACAGCCGGAACCATAGAGCGAGGGGGGGGGAGTGCCCCCTCACTTTTACAGCTGTAAGACCTATAGGCAGACACATGAGTGCATTGCATGCTAATGTTAAATTCAATCACAAAGTGGGCAGAAATGGATTCCACATTAAGCCTTCTGCCAGTGTCCCCCCCTCCCCAAGGCTTCATTTATGTGCTGGAAGGAAGCTCCATTTGTTACAAGCCGAGAGGTCTGTTTTACTGTATATGCTGAGAGGTCCATTTTACTTTTTATGCTGAGAGGTCTGTTTTACTTTGTATGCTGAGAGGTTCTTTTAATTTTTATGTTGAGAGGCCCATTTTACTTTTTATTTTGTGTGTGTGTGTGTGTGTGTGTGTGTGTGTGTGTGTGTGTGTGTGTGTGTGTGTGTGTGTGTGTGTGTGCGCGCACGCGCCTTGGTCCCTGCAACTCCATTTTAATACAACTTCTTCAAGCAAATCTGTACAAACATAGGTAGACGTTTGTGTAGATTAAAAAAAAATGCATGACAATGTTTTGCATTTGCTCTTACCTCGTGATCGTACATCACACTCTGCCCCTGATGTTTCTCTTCCATTCTCTATAGAAAAAATAATCTCAGGGATGGGAGCTGCCTTCAGTGTAGATATGAAACAAATAAAGAGGATTATTACTACCAAGTGGAAAAGTTTGAAGGTTACAATACTACTTCTAAAAGTATCACTGAGATCTCAGCTCTTTTTGGTGAGGGGTGCAACTTTGAAATATATATCTTGGAAAGGGGAAGAGTCTATGAAAATGTAAAATCAGTAATCAGGGCAAAAATAAAGGCTACTCATGCATGTAAGATTTGTATGTATTGCACTTTATGGCTAATGCTCCCCACTTTTCAGATCTGAATACTAGATTTGTTTATGGAAGCAGAGAAAGATATGCTAGCTAGATATGAACTGTATATGTGACACAGTGAGATGCCTGTGGGATATGTTATGCTAAAAATGCAGGAAGAGAATTGTTACTGAGACACCAAAACCATTACTATTATTCTGTTAACTCATTCACTTCAATGGAGCTCAGGAAGTTTGCACTGTAACTTCCAATGGGCGGAGCCTAAACCTTTTGACAGAATCAAATTATGTCCTCAAAGCCTTTTGACAGAATCAAATTATGTCTTCACATTTCAAAGAAATGCTCATGTTTCTGGAACCATAATGCTGAGAGGTCCATTTTACGTGTGTGTATGTGTATGTGTGTGTGTGTGTGTGTGTGTGTGTGTGTGTGTGTAATGCCCCCAGTTACTTATGGCTGGTTGTTAAGAATTACTCAGGCTTAAACCCTGTACCTTAGGTACAGGAGCCTGCATTCACTACCCACACCACCATTCCTGATCCAGGTAGCTTGATTTGTTCCTCTTAAAATTTGTGGTTTTCTGGCAAATCAGTGAGACTGGAATTCACTAAATAATGATAACCCTTTAAGTCTGTCTTCCTATCTTTTTTGGAAACGTGGTAACACATAACACTATTTTAGCAACGTTCTAAGATTATACAAGCAATATTTAAAATGTGTCCCTGGGTTTGGGCCTTTGCCCCCCCCCCCCACTAAAGTTTGGCTTTTTCCACATGTAATTGAGAACTTTAGTTCTGTCAAGTAGATGGTGCAGTGGTAGTGTTGTCACCTCACAGCAAGAGGTTTTTGGTTTGAGTCTTGGCTGGGGTACCTTCTGTGTGGAGTCTGTATTTTCTCCCTGTGTTTGTGTGGGTTTTATCTGGGTGCTCTGGTTTCCTCCCATATTGCAAAGACATGCGTCTGGAGCATTTCTCCCTGGGCCTCTGCTGAAAATTGGCTTTGTTCCAATTTGGACTTTCCTGGTAAACAAATGTTAAATAAATGAAAAATGTTGCTGAGGGCTTCAGGGGAAGAGAAGTTTAGTGTTGCTTATTACAAGTTTGTTTGCATTGCTAGTAGCACAACAGTAAGTAGTCTTACCTTTGATGCAGAAGGCCACCATAGGTTCTACTCCCACAGTATGCAGGTGGATTGCTGATACTGTACTGTGTTATACTTTAAGGGGAGTGAATGCTGCAGTCCTGTGAATGTCCTCCTTTGGGTGAATTACATAGTAACTATGAACTGTTATCAGTTTGCCATCCATTCCCTATTGCAATATTACTAGCTTATAATTTTTTAATGTAACGTAGGCAATTTATTCTTCAAGGGCAACAACCACTTTATTTGTAGATGAAACAATGAAATATAAAGTTGTTTCTTAGCAGCAACCTCATCATTAGTTAGAGATCCCTTTAATGTGGAATTATTTAGATGACTGACTTCTGCAGAAATGTTGCATAATTACTGATATTGGTGGATAGTAATGACAGAAGTTTAAGTGGCCTTTTATAGTTTAAATTTTCTGAAATGGGTAGTTCTGTCATTGGTTCATACATTTTGTTTCATTGCTTACTAGACAACTGTTCAAAACTACAAATTTAAAACAGTCTAACAACTGACACTGTATTATACAAGGAATATAATTTAATACAATCAGTAAGGTGAATCAAAGAATTCATACATGTATGCATGACCCTAAAAATGTGTTTGAAAACAGCCCAGAGGAAAGTGTGAAAGGCTCAAAATCATGAGCAAAGTTTAAGCTTTACTTTTGTTACCAAAGCAATGGATGAAGGTAAAACAGTTCACATCACATTACCTTGACCTGCCCAAGCCTTTTGACACAATCCCCTACTCAAGTGTAGTACAAAAGATGATTAATATAGGAACAAACACTTGCATCACTAGCTGGATTGCCAACTTCCTCATAGGATACAGGGGAACAAAACAGGGGAAAAGACCATTCACCAATGGAGTCCCCCAGGGTTCGGTGCTGAGACTTTTTCTGTTTGGCGTATGCATCTCAAAAGTAAAAGGAAACACCAAAGGGCTTTGGCTGGCTAAGTTTGAGATGTCTGTAAGCTAGGACCAGTTACTGAATCCTCAAATGACTAAATGATGACAATGCCCTCTGAGAACTAACCCGATTGTTTGGCATTTGGGAACTTGCGTGTACAGTGACCTAACTTTTGACCAACATGTGCCCAGAGTCATACGGAAGCCTTTCTATATTGCACAGCTTATAAACAAATTAATTGTGACTAGATCTACAGATGTTGTTGTCCCCCTTTACAAAGCTCTCATTAGGTCTGTCATTTTGTATAATCCCCACTTTGGCATGTATCTGTCCAGCCCCATGCAATAATTGGAATACCTTCAGAGATCCCTCACTTAAAAGGATACAAGTCCTTAACAATAGGTCTTGCATGGGCCACCTCAGAATTTATTACTATAGATAGTCTCCTGCAGAGTGCTTAGAGGTGATGTGTCTGGCATGCAAGGCATCCTCCAACCTAATACAGATGGACCTACTAAACATCAAGTCAAATGGCATCAGGAAAAACTCAGTCCAGGTATCTAAACTGAATGTTGTGGAGAGATGGATATATATCACAGAAATCACCATTGTTCCAGAACAGACTATGCATAAAAATAAAACAAAGCTCATCCATCCATATTCAAATGCAACTTGGATCTAATGCTGGGTAATAGAATATGTACTCCAGAATTGCCCCTCATACCACTAATGGATCAAGGCAGTTCCTAAATACTGCATCCCTCATATGGGTCCCCTCAAATTATCTATAGAATGATCACAGTTGTTTTCACTAGGGCTAATATAAAATTATGAGCCATGGGATAGGTAAGACCAATCAGAAAATGTTAATTCAAGCACCAAAAGGGAATTGGCTAAGCTTAAAAAGTCCTCCAAGTGAATCTATGTTGTGATAATAAATAGTTATAAAAAATTGCCTTTTTTAGAACACTAAGTGCCCCTTTCACCCTCCAGCCCCCCCAGTCTTCAACAGCTTCCGGCGCCTATGACAGCGTGATACTTAAGAGGCATGTATGTGTGCAGTACAGAAACTAAACACCTATCCTGCCTTGCTTGGCAAGCATTGGGATAGAACCCAGTAGCAGTGACTGCAGAGGACATCTGCATCAACTGTATTAACTGACTGCAACAACCTTTAACAGACACTCCAGGCATGTAGCCATACAAAGTTTTCACATTTTAATTCTTTTATTTTATTTTATTATTATTGTATTTATTTCCTTTATCTTATGCTGTATTTTCACATTCCTGGTAATGATTGTAACAGTCTGTGACATCTAAACACACAACAATTTACTCATAATATGGGCTACCTCACCCACTTACCTGTAGCTCCTGTGGAGAAAATATCTGTAAACATTACTTGATTGATATTGTTATACATAGCACTGGATTCGAACCCTGGACTGTGTGTGGCAAAAATACACTTCATACAGAGCTATTGAGTCACTGCTGATTACAGACTGACTGATATTTTCCCAGAGCTCACCTGGCACCAAAATAGGACCTAGTAATAGTAGTACAGTTTTTATACCAGACTGCAGTGATAGTTGAACACACATGCATGAAATTTAAGCATGACAGAGACACTAGGTAAACTATACATTACTACACAAAATGCAGGTGTACACGGTACATTGTTAGTGTGTTGAAATATCTGTGAAGGCAACAAACAATATCTTATTATGAGTTATTATTTGCAGTCTACAACTATTACACTGTTATACCTGACTGCAGCACTGTACCTCACAGCCTGAATGCTTGCAGCTGACATGCATTGGTGAAAACAAGACAATCCTGATGTACAGGATTTACTTGGTGTTATTGCTATTGGTTCATGTGTTGTTGTAGACCAGTTGTCATAAGTCATTTCTTACAAAACAGCTCTGACCCTACACTTATTGCACAACAGGCTTTATTAGATATACCGTCATGCAGGTACTAATATATTATTTCGTGTTTTTATTGCAGAACAGTTGTCATAATTGATTTCATGGAAAATAGTCAGTGCACAACAGACTTTATTAGAGATCCCTTCAATCAGTTACTGGTATAGTTTCAAGTTTTTATTGCACAACCGCTGTCATTATGCAGGTGCTGCAATACAGCTGTAATTCTACCATTATTGCACTACAAACTTTATTGCAGATACTTTACTACAATCGATACTATAGTCATCCCTGCTTATTGCACTACAGTTGGCAGTATGCACTTCTTGCAGTGCAGTTGTAACCCCACATTCATTACAATACAATCTTTACTGTATATACCTAATCACAGTTAATGCTTTACTCTTTCTTGCTTATTTGACTATAGATAGCAAACTACATCTGTACTCACCACACTCATGATGCAACCTGGCCAAGCACCCAGCATGCACCTTGGTGTTGCGAGATCTCTCCTCTGCAGTTGTTGGGAGAGGCACACCATTATGCATACCAGTTTAGCAGACATTCAAGATTAGATATTAGTGAAACGCAGGTAATAGTACTTACATACATGTAGGACATTCCCAGCCTGGTATTCTTGGACCTCAGTGTCCAAGAGAGACCCCTTCCATCTTTTCAGGTAATCATGGTGGTAATGACACTACTCACCTGTGTGGTGGATACCAGTTGCACTGTTGAGGTCCCTTGCCAGCTGGTCTCAGGCCACTGCCTTGCACTCTAAGCTCTGGTAACCTCTCTGCATAAGTTGGCCCTCATGTTTTTTTACAAGGAGTCCAACCATGATCCTGGATTCCTGAATGCCCCAATGCTATGCCCAAAAGCATGAACCCTCTCCAATGCCTACTATATTATCCTTCAGAGTCAGAACTCCAAAAGATTGTGCTGTATTCCCACCTTTTGCGCTTAATATAGCCTGTTTTTCTACCCTTACATGCCATTTGGCACTATTTAAAACTGCAGCACATTGCTTAGCACCTGGTAAACCAATGTGGCTGAGATAAGTAGTGCTTAGTGTTTGGCAATTCTTAGCAGTGCGCAAACCAGCCAAGCAGTGCATAAACATTACCAGCGATTATTTTGTTTACGCAGTGCTTAGCAGATCTTAGCAGAGCTTAGCTGAGTGAAGCAGTCGAGTATTTAAAAATAATTAGCATAATTTTGAACAAAAATGTGAACTTGCCCTCCCATGTATTCAAACCCTGCACCTACTGCACATCGGGCCATAACTCTACCCATTTAGTGATGTGGATATCTGGAGTTTTGCTATACCTTTACAAAAACCTCTGAGCTACCTTTAAGCAGTGCTGAGCACTGTGGAGCATTGTGCAGACCCATTTAGCTATGCTTAAACTTGACCTTTACATAAATAATTAAATACATACAGTTTCTATTTTTAGATGTCTGGTGTCTCGGCACCACTTAGCAATGCTGTGCTCTGCACTGTGCTGCGAAAACATGCTTTTTAAAAAATAAAAAATAAAAAAATAAATTATATTGCCATAATACAATTGGACAGTGCAGGGAGTGTGTTACTCATCTGTGGACACAGTTAGCACCACACTCCCTGCACTGACTCAATAACTGTGTTTCATGGCTCTCCCTCGGCAACGAGCCATGATTAATATGCATTGAGCACTGCCAAGAGGGAACCATGTATTCAGACACTGTAACATTCCATGTAGGATCTACACTATACCTATACAAATTTTATTAAATCTAGGGCTGTGTGAAATTTGAGCTGTTATCCTTCAAGCTTACATAGTAGACTTCCTTATTAAACAAAAGCAGTCCCATTTTCAAACTGTCTCTGAGGTCTAATAACGACTTCACGTGTCTCTTGACTACATAAAATTGCAAGTCATAGCTGGGCCCAGCAGAGTAACATATAAGCACTACTGAACCCTCAGTATGAATTTCTTCAACACCATAAGCAACAAGCTTTGCATACTTTGCCAAATTAAGTTTCTCACCAGCTTTTACTCTAGCAAATGTTTCTGCGGACATAACATTGCACTTTGAACCAGTATCAACTTTGAGTTCTATGGGTCTCCCATTAATCTGAACAGTACAATGTACTTCATTCTTTGCTCACAAAACTGCACTGACTGTTTCAACAAGCACAGACACACCATCAACATAAAAAGTAGGGTCACAGCTTTCTAACTGATGAGCTTGCCTCTTCGAATGCTTTTTTTAATAAATGAATGAACCTCTTTTGATTTTAAAAAATCTTTTGAAACGATTCCACTTTTTACATTTGTGGCACTGCTGACTAAAAGATAAGAATTTTTCACTTTTAGGCTCAGGATTACCTTCACAATTATGACAGTTAACAATGAGGCTAGGTGGGGGCACATTCTTTGATTTAGCTGACTCACCCGTGTGCTTCATTTAGCATATCTGTCTTACAGAGCATGCCCTAGAACTTGCTAGAAAGGCTCTGGGTTTCACTAAAACTGCCACATTCTTTGGTCTCTATGTTTTAACCATGAGCTAAAATACTGTCTACATTAACACTGGAAGGCATTGGAAGCATGCTTTTTTCATTTGTAAGTATATCTGTGTGCTTTTCTCTGAGCTCATATATTTGACAAATCTCTATGGCCTTATTTAAAGTTAAATCACTGTCTTGAAGCAAAGTCTTTCTCACTGCATCATCTTTAATACCACACATAAGCCT
Source organism: Protopterus annectens (assembly GCF_019279795.1). NCBI lineage: Eukaryota > Metazoa > Chordata > Ceratodontiformes > Protopteridae > Protopterus > Protopterus annectens. The sequence goes on from NC_056728.1 coordinate 1,548,748,439, forward strand.
ATCTTTATTAACTCATCTCTCAGATCACTGAATCTGCACATTTTAACCTTGTTTCTCAGGTTGATTATATGTGCTGCAAAAGTTTCACAAGGCTTTTGATCCCTTGTGTAAAATAAGTGTCTTTCCATTGTAATATTCATTTGGGGGTTACATGTTTCTCTAAATTTACATTTTAAGCACTCGGTCTTCCTGTGTTTCAGCCAGTACCACTATCATAGGATCATAGGATCATAGGATCACAGGAAATTGCTAGGCTATTGGTCCTGAGGCCCTTATAATTCTAGCCAAAATTTTAGCCCATGTTTAGGCAAGTCAACACCCAGTGCCCCCATCCAGCATGGAAAGGGGTGGAATCCCAGGGGTGCATTTTCTGTTTCACATCCAGTTATCCAGGTTGCACTTAAAAAGGGGTAAAGAGGTACTCGCTTGACATTGAGAGTGATTCTACTCCACAGATGAGGGAGTTTCTGGGACACAAATCTGTCCTGACAACAAGCCCTTCTGATGTCACAGACCAGGTTGAGGTTGTGCGTATGGGTTACTCAAGTGAAGCTTCACTTGCAGATATGCAGCAGTCCCATAAAGTTAAGGTCTGAGATTACCTCTAAGAATTCTGTATGAAACTGAGTAGAGGGATAGGGCTTTTAGCCTATCTGTGTATGGTAGATGTTTGAGGCCCTGTAGTCTTCTGGTGAGGAACCTTTCTGGTCTCTGCAGCTGCTGCATGTGCTTTGCGAGGTACATGCCAAAAGGGGAGATTTACTCAATAATGGGCCTTATAAGGGAAGAATTTAGGGATGTTATGACCGCCTTGCCCCTGGATGAGATACCCTTACTTATGAGTTGGGCCATGTAGAAAGCTTTCCATACAATGGAAGCAACGTGGTGGTCAAACGTCAGGTTGCTATCAGCCTGAGTGCCCAAATCCCTCATGACTTAATGCATGCTTAGGACACTGTCACTAATATGATAATTTGTTGGGACGTCACTCTCCTCAAAGGGGATGATGATGCATTTTTTGGTATTCAGCATGAGGCCCATGTTTCTGGCACCAGTCATTTGTTTGGGTGGGCCTCTCTTGGGGGATGTCCACATCAATAGGGGAATTGATGACAGTGCCCAGTTTGCATTCATCTACAGACTTGGTCAACCATAGCCCATTGGTTTTGGCCTGCACCTCAGAAAAGTAAATCCCAATTAACAGAGGCCCCAAGACAAAACCCTGGGGTATGCCACTCATTACAGGTCTACCGCTTGAGGTGGCTTCCCCTGTTTTGACTGGGTGGGTTCTATCAGTGAGGCAGTTTGCTACTCATCTGGTAACATATGGCTTGATGCCTAGTTGATAGAGTTTCTCTATTATGCCTGAGTGGGGAATAGTGTCAAAGGCTTTGGCCAGGTGAAGGTAGGCAGTGTGCACCATCTTCCCCTCATCTATGGCTTTGGTGACTGCCTCAAAGATGTTGACCAAATCTAATGGACATGACTTCCCCTTGATGACGCCAAGTTGTGTGGGATCAAGTGTTTGGAGGCTGTTGATGTCCTTGTTAATGAGGTCCTTGATAATCCATTCTATGGTCTTGCAGATCAGGCTAGTTAGGCTGATGGGTCTATAATTTCCCAGATCGGTGGATGCTCCACGTTTGTTCAAAAGGATGACAGTGGCTGTCCCCCACTCAGCTGGGACAAAGCCGGTACTCAGGCTTTGGTTGAATAGAGCGCCTATTGGTGCTGCAAGTTCGTGCCTGAGGTCATGTAGGATCCAGCCTGTGATGTTATTGGGTCCCATGGAGACTGTATTTTTTGCCTTTGAGAGAGCAGTGAAGACCTGTTCCCTAAATATAAGGAGAAGTGGGCAGGTACTGGCTTGTTCTGATTTACTGATGGGGGATAGAGGGGTGAAGTTTTTGCTGAATCACTCAGTTTGTGAGTTTACTATATGTATGGCATTTGTGTATGTGGTGTCCTTGACCACCAGTTCTGAACAGATCTGGGTGCTTCCTTTGAGGTTTTGGACATTTGTGAAGAAGGCCTTATGATTTTCTCTAGTAGATGTGGCCAATTTGGACTTGAAGTTTGCTTTGGAGGATTTCACTATTGCTCTTATTTGCTTGTTCAGGCTAAGGAGAAATTGCTTTCAATTGGACACCTGCTCTATCTTGGTCCTGGGCAGCAACTTTTTTTCCTATATGACAGTTTCCCCTTCCCCTGCATACACAGCAATTGCATACACAAATGAACTCTCTCTTTCAAGGGCTTGTGAACGAGCTAAATTAAGCAGAATAAATGCCTTTGTATGTGTGTCTTTGACAGAAAAAGCAACCTGTATGAAAATATCATACTCTTGCTCAAGCAATCTCCAATTTTCTGCAATATTGTTACCAAACACAAGCAGACTTGGTCTGTAAAATCCTTCTGCCATGCCAACAAATGATGTTTAAACATAATGCAAATGTGGCCCTTGTAATTATGTATGAGCACGCAGTCAAACCAGGTACCCGTAATAAGATTCAAATGCACAATAAACTCTTTGAAAGACTGTACTTTACGAAATATTCTTTGAAACAGCTGTACTCTGAAATAAATGTACTGTAATACTATACACACTTGCCAACACTTTGCACACTTCGGATACTTCAAATAGATTTAGTTAATGTGAAAAAGTAGCACATAATGAAAAAATACAGTTGTTTTCCTTTTTTTTTTTTTTTTACATTTTATGAGATTCGGATATTATTTCAAATGTTTTCGTAATTATTTTGAATATTTTTATTAATATGTAGCAGTTTCAGACATTTCATTTAATTAAAAATTTGTTTTGAGCATTCTGAGTGCTTTGTTTTATATTCATTGAGTAAAAAATCATTTAAGCGAATTTTAGTACTTGAAATTCATTTCTGACCTGTTTGTGAGTCATTTGAGCAGTAGGGATGATCCACTCCTCTATATTTCTCCAACTTTAACTGTGCACCACATGGCTTTAATTCTGGATCACATCGTACTTCTCAACCATACCGAATTCCTCTGGATTTACTGGTTTTGATGTCAAAATAATGGGGTGCCATGAATTCCTGAGTGGCCCCTTTAATTTCCAAATTTCTTTTTTTTTTTTGCCATATTTTTTGCTGACATCATCACGTGCAGGGCGTGCATGATAATGTCAGCTTTGTGATCAGACTCTGCCAGCCTGTCAGAATTTGGCTGAGTTCTTGTGGGGGGTGTTTACTAGTCTGCTTGTGTTTAATGTTTTTCTTTGCGCAGTTATGCCAACGTGTTGCAGGCAAGCCATTTGCAGTTTGAAACTGAATCCTTAGTAAGTGCACTTAGTGCAGCAGTCATTAGACTCGAACTGGTCTCATTCATTTTGCTGTATAATTACCTATTTTGTGCAATAGCTAACTTAGCATCATCAGCAATTCTTAAACTCAAATCTGTTATGCAATTACAGTCTCAAGCAATCAAATTCATCTGCAGCCGCTAATCCCATTCTCTTGTGACAGACGAAAGAGTTTCTTAAAACAACATGAATTCTTAATCCTTCATAGAGGTAGGTGACCTTTTAAACATAAACTTCAATATCCGTGAGAAATGAGCTAAACAAAATGAAGAATGCAAAAACACATGCTGAGGTGTTCAAACGGGATAGCTGACCGAGTGAAGCATAAACACTGTTTCTTAATTCACGCACTGCAAAACACTCTGATGAAGAAACTACTCACTGCAGCTAGAGATATGTCAAAACTGAACTAGTTTTTTAATGAAACCTCTAAGTTCTCCTTGTCATCACCATCATTTAAAAAAATGGATCACAGACTTTCTGTTACCTTTTCAGACTTTCTGCCTTTCCTATTTTCTCTACCGTGTAACACTACAATTCCGATTGTTCTTTTGCATCAGGTTGGTAATATCCTTGTTAAATGAAGTGTATTGCCATTTGAATTACTATGTTTTATGTAACCTAAAGTTGTTAAAAAAGAAAAGGCATTTATTAGTTGTCAAGGTTAAACAGACAGCCAGATAAAAATTAATAAACTACTGTTTGGCCATCCAGCATAATGCTTGTGCTTCTTATATTATTTATATATTTTCAAACATATGGATTTCTAACAGTGGAGAGCTTTATGCTTAGCCTTTTTGTTAGGAATGGTCAATAAGGTAGAAGCCTTGCAGTATGAAGGTGTGGATGCAGTTTGTGGACATACTCTGTTCCAATGTTTTGTCATATATTTGAAAATGGCAATGTTTATGTTCCTGAAAGTGCTCCTAACCACACTTGCATTTTTAACTTTTATACTTTATTTCACATCTTGTTCCTTCCCTTCACCATGTGATAAGTCATATATTGCTTATTTCTTACTTTGTGGGGCCAATTAAGCTTTGCATTTCTGTTTTATCCTTTGCATCTCCTTTCAAATTATTTCCTTCATTTCCCTGCTGTAAGTCTTACTCACTAGTATTTATCAAATTAAATTCCTTTTGTAGATGTGAGCTTAACTTACATGTTTTATTATTGCATTCTTTGCACTTTTATATGTTTCTTTTAAATACATGGGTTTACAGCTGGAAAAGGAGTCTTGCTTAATGTATCTTGGCATCAATGTTCAAAAGTGTATTCTAATTAACTGGCAATACACTGAAAATGAATTTATGACTGCAGTGGTGGTGCTGCAGTAGTGTTGTCACCTCACAGTTAGACGTTGCCCATTCTATTCTCAGTTAGAGCATCTTCTGTGTGGTGACATGCGTGAATGGGCATTCCTTTGTTGAAGGTTGTGCGTAAGGCCTGGCAAGCCAGTACGTAAAACTCTACTGCCAATCATTAGCGGACCGGAGTTCTGCTGTGGTGACCCCTAACCGGGAACAGCCAAAAGACACAAACAAACACTGAAAATGAATTTATTACTAAATGTAGCTTGTACTTCTCCTCCAGACACATTAGAAAAAGTGTCATCATTTAGGGTGTCTCTCTGAATACGTAGAGTTAAATGCAAGCACACACTTTTGTTGATAAACTATGGCTAGTCATAACATATTACACATTTCAGTCTATGCTATGTTGAATATCAGATCTAAGAATAGCAGGATTCACACGGTGGAGCCTATCACTACCCAAGTAAGGATACAGATGTGGAATAAATAATATATTTTTTTATTTACGTATTAGTGTAATTGCATGAATATTTTAGTGTCTGTCATTTGTTTAACATCTGCAAAACAGGCCCTTGGCCTAATTTTCACCAGACCTATCATGTCTGTATTTTTGGAGGAAGTGGGCAGGATATGATTAAAACATTTCAACCAAGTTTGTAAAGTATTCACAGCTGAAAACTTATGCAGATCTAAATTAAGCTTTTCATGTGAACTAATAGTAGACTCTACTGGAATGGGAATATACATGGCAGAGTTTTGTAACTAAGGTGCATACTGTTGGAAACTACTAAGGGGATGGATCGCTGGGGGAAATGTTTAATTTTGGTGCTTGTGCATACTTGAAAATACTGAAGGGAATTAGGTTTTTTGGCTTTTGGCTATGGGTCATTTTCTGAAAAAATTGTAGTTTTCTGGCAAATCACTGGCAGTGGCAGATCTCTGAGGACTAAACTAATGTCTTTTGGCTTCTCCCAATTAGGGGTCGCCACAGCGGAATTCTGGTCTGCTAATGATTGGCAGTGGATTTTTACAGTGCCAAAGTGCCAGCCCAGTGCCCAACCTTCAAAGAAGGCACACCCATTCATGCACACACCTACCTGCATGTCTTTAAACATCACTTGACTGTGGGGAGGACATGCAGACTCCACACAGAAGGTGCTCCAGCCGTGAATCAAACCGGAGAACCTACTGGCAGTGGCAGATCTCTGAGGACTGAAGTCAGAAAATAATGGTAGGCAGCAGACATTATATTTGATTTTCAGACTTCATCCTTCAGAAAATTCATGCTGTGCAAAATCTGTTCTGTCAACAGTCTAAGTTTGGAAGGACAGTATTTAAAAAGTGTTAGTGATGGGTTCAGATGCCTAGGCCGCGAGACATTTCCCTGTGGTACATTTGACTGGGGACACTTAGCTGAAGTGACATTCAGCTGCAGAAAAATATAGCTGTTTGTAAATTTCCTGAGGGCAAAGAGAAACGCACACTCCCATGTTCACAGCTTTAATAACCAAATGCATGGTGGCACAAGAAGTAATGAGTGTTGTGCTCAGTGTACAATGCATACTTATGTAGCTACATGTAGAAGTGTGCTACAGCATGGAGGAAATCCTGCATGCTATTGTAGTCACATTTATGCTGCAGTATGCATTTTAGGTATTGCTCCTAGACACTGTGAAGGGGGTAGTGGTCCACACATTCCAATTATAAAGGCACTGCCCATTGTGTACTGCATTTTTACTGCCACTAACACACCCTCTGACCAAATTGTTTTCCCCCTGTGCATTTGGTTGTTGAAGTTGTGGGCATGGCAACATATTCTTCTCTTTGCCCACAGGGAATTTGCAAACAGACATATTTCACTGCAGCTGAATGTCACTTCAGCCATGTGCCCCCGGTCAAATGTACCACAGGGAAATGTCTCAGTGCCTAGGTGCCTGAACCCATCACTGACTATTTCTGTGCCTTTGTTTGGTCCCCCATTACTTGTGGAATGATTTCTTGCTCTAAGAGATTGAGCGGTATGGGATGAGGCCTGTTTCTCATAAAATTGCAGTTTTCTGGCAAATCACTGTCAGACTCCATGATGATGGGGAGAAAGATATTCTGAGAGAACAGGTTCCTTAAAAGTGAATATTGACTAACAGCACAAGTGTTGAGGAAACATTTTACAATGGAAAAAAGTGGTAATGTCTGGAAAAGGATAGGATGTGTGAGTGTAGAAGAATGCTAAGAATAGACATGGGTGCTATAGATGATAAGACGCTAAGGCAGATTATAAGGGGCAGCAACATTGCTGCATCACTGGGTGGCATTAAAAGCCAAACTCTACACTATAGCAAAATATCAGATAGTATTACTGGTGTGAGAGGGAGACATTATTCCTGAAGTCTTGGTAGATGCCGGTCTAGGACATTGAACCTGGTTGTTTCTCAGCTTGATCTTCATGAACATTTTGAAAGCCAGGAAGCCAGTGTTTAGGGAGTAAATCCCTCCCTGACATGAAGATGTTTAAAAGTTAAGAAGCTAAAAGATGGTTAAAGGGGCAGGAGGACTACTAAATAGTAGAAATATATTTACTAATAAGATAAGGTTCAAGATAAGGGTCCAAGGGACTGAAGTAAGGACTTGGAGATGGCAGGTTTTATGACATAGATGTGAAGTAATGTGTGTTGGTAGATGGATGATGCAGTAGATAGATTAGATAGATAGATAGATAGATAGATAGATAGATAGATAGATAGATAGATAGATAGACAGACAGAGATATATATGAGGCTAATGAAATGAGAAGATGGTGGGAAGAATGAGAACTGGCTAGAAATAAAGTTGTTGTAATCATAAAGAGAGCATACAGAGAAATTTGGATGTCTTTTGAAATTTTAAGGTCCATAACTGAGATCCTCAGAGCAGTGCAACTGCTAGTGCAAATAGGGGAATATATACTGAATTCTGTGTTGTAGAACCTAAGATTATTTCCACTTGGAGGTAGTGTGTTCTGGTTATATTTTGTGTTTTTTAATATTGTTGTAGAATGTAGAAGCAGTTCATTTTATTTTTATAAAAGAAAAATGTATTTTAGTTTTACACAAGTTCAGAGTTTGATACAAGTTCAAATGTTAATATAAATAAAACTATTCTTCTGGTTATATTTTGTGTTTAATATTTTGTCTGTTCTTCAATTTGCATTTAAAAGTTGTTATCCCACAATCCCACTGTAGTGGGTGGGTTACATAATTATGTATGCAAAGTTTATGTTAATCAGTGTACATATTTTAGACCAGTTGGACTACTTTTCATGGGCCTTTGTCCAGATTCTTGATGATTCCAGGTTGAGAGGTATGGATCCCATTCTGACACCATGTCACTTGTCTTGTATATCTGAATAAGACAATGAGGCTTGGGTGTTTGTTTAAGTATTTTATTATATAGAAACAGATCAGGATGAATACCAAGAATATTAAACTTAAACTAACTGACTGACTGACTCACACACATGCATGCTTACAGCTTGACTGCTCACTACAGAATGGCATTCTTGCTTTCACATGCTCAGTACTTATATGCACAATCTTGCTGACTGGAAAGCTTCTTAAAGGTGTATCATACAGACTGATCTACAGTATCTACAGAAACTCAGTATCACTTATGACATGCAATTCATTTATGTTCCTGTTTATTCATTAACTTACTTATTTAGCTACTGATTGATTGATTGATTGATTGATTGATTGATTGATTGATTGATTGATTGATTGATTGGTTGGTTGATTGATTACATGGTATCAGAGCTTGGATGATGAGGTTATTTGCACAAGGATTTTTGCATTTTGGCCCTAGAACAGTACATACTAGGAACTGTGAAAATGTTCTGATCCATGCCTCAATGGGAAGGTATCAGAAATGTGGATATTTCAAAAGACATAGTTTTAAAATGATGCTAGGTTTTGAGGGAAATGCAATGAGAAAATGTGCTGAGGTTTTTTTTTTTTATGTATTGAGTTCAGCTCTGGCTCTGCCACTGGCTATATTAATTTGTGTGAAGAAAGAATAGGTAAGAATGTAAAATTTAAATGTATTTCTGTTATACAGCAAATGTTTATTTGTTTTTGGCTGTTTTTGTATTACTTTATGGCTTTTTCCAATTTGTGGTTTAGTTGATCAATGCCTTCTTTTTAAGGTTATGATTTATTTTCATGCATTTATTTTAATGTCAGTTTTTTTCTAAGCATGTTTTGGCCTTGTACCTACCAATCATTTACCTTCCCCAATCTTACTTGAGCCCATTTGTCCCACTTATATCAGGAATTCTGATCAGTGGTGCAGAAGCCATCAGGGGTAGGGGGTGAGGGGGGGCTCATCATGTGCTCACCTCTCGGGATTGCTTAGTTTCACAACCGTAGAAGAAGCATTCAGTCTTCTTGTGGTGCTGCACATCTAGGACACCATCCAGGCATTGCTAGAAGATCCCAGAGTGATAAGCTGTCTGAGGCTCTGCAGCCATCACTTCTCTTGGCCCATCTCCAGGATGAGTCCTTGAAGCCCCCACAAACTTGGATGATTTTCTGTTTGGTCACTAACCCCATTCTCTGGGCAGCTGACATGAATATCACATCACTGCAGGGCAACCTGTACCCTCCCCCAACACACGCATGCCCCTAGGCGTATATCTGTTAAGACTACCTTTGCCAACATGAGATACAAAGCCCATGTCCTGTGTGCTATGGCCAGAATGCAAACCTACAGCTACACCATGGCTGACAAGGAAGCTGTTCTCCCTTCCAGCATTGTGGGTAACTTTGCATAAGACATTCATTTCCATTGTCCCTTGCCCAACTCTTCACATACTCAAGATATTACTCAGACTCAAACCTGTGCTGTCCAGGTATTAATCAGGGCTTTGTCCCTCTACTCCACAGAGATAGGCAGGTTGGTGCTGAGGTTTAAGACTGCATGCTTATAGGACTAGATCCTGCAGCACTCCTGGGTTTTATTCTTAAAGCCGATATTTGCCATCCATGTGGCTCTGAGCAAGGCACCTAACCAGATTTTTCCCAGGTTACCCCTGAAAACAACAGACTGTTTATCAATTGGGCAGTGGACATGTGAGTGTGTGTGTGTGTGTGTGTGTGTGTGTGTGTGTGTGTGTGTGTGTGTGTGTGTGTGTGTGTGTGTGTGTGTGTGTGCGTGTGTGTATGTGTTTTGTGTGTGTGTGTGTGTGTGTGTGTGTGTGTGTGTGTGTGTGTGTGTGTGTGTGTGTGTGTGTGTGTGTGTGTAAAGGGGGAGAGAGAGAGAGAGCTTCTAAGTACCTTAATACAATGGAGGCAGAAGTATATAAAACATGGGTTTATTACTCCAACCGGAAAAAAAACAAATAGACTGAAAAGCAGCATGCCTTGACTTATCAGCATTGTATAGTACAGCTTTTCTCACTAGATTTTCTCTCTCACAAACTTTTAAACCAGCATACCATAATTACAAGCCCATGGCTGTAGCCATCAAACTGAAATTTGTTTCAGGTCTACACTGAAATTACTTTATCAGGTATAATTCCACATCTTGATCCAACTGGCTGGAGGCTCCACTCCTATAGAATTATCCTATTTGGTGATACCTAGCTGTTGAACCAATTTCCTGATTATAGCCCTGCAGGCTATTTTCTTTTAAACAGCCTTAAATAGAATATGAATTGTTGCCTATTCAACTGTCCCTGAGAGCATTACCTTACTAGACATAGCAACATACATTTTGAAGATGCACTAATCATTCACCCAGATCTAACATATTAAATCCACCTAAAAGCACATAATTAGGAAATCTGGACACATAACAATGTATTGTAGGGCTTTGACAGTCTATCAACATTTCATTGGACTAGACTGGGTTTGTCAGTTCCTGTGTATTGAAAGCACTGGGCAGATGGTACCCACCAGCATGGCTTCCTTTCCATTTATGTGATTCCAGTACTCTGTGGGATCTCAAATTAACTTTCACTTCTGCAGCTGCTCTAGCTTTCTGAGGAATTTCTCTGAAAACTTCTGTTTTCTTTAAGAGAACTTCCCTTACCTTCTGGTTTTATATTTTTGACAAGGCTTCCTCTTTCTTTACTTCAGGCAGAGTTTCCTGCTGTCTCTTGTATTAACTTCAGGTTGTATGCTCATTGTAGAATTTTGTACTTCTTTTCATGACTTCAGTAGACTAATGTGACAGATTTGATCTACATTTCTTTCTCATTGCTGTTTGTCCTGGTCCCCATCAATAAATAAACTACACCAACTGACATTTGACAACCCTTATTAAACGTCCATAAACATAACTTTATTGAGCAATATTTTAATTTATTCATCACAACATATAGACCCATATAACCATTTACTAGAGCAATGTAACCTCACTCACCCTAACAAAATAAGCAGCGTCCTCACCTCCACCACTTTTTTTACTTATCAAGCAGCGTCCTCACCTCCACCACTTATTTTACTTGTCAAGCAGCGTCCTCACCTCCACCACTTATTTTACTTATCAAGCAGCGTCCTCACCTCCACCACTTATTTTACTTATCAAGCAGCGTCCTCACCTCCACCACTTATTTTACTTATCAAGCAGCGTCCTCACCTCCACCACTTATTTTACTTATCAAGCAGCGTTCTCACCTCCACCACTTATTTTACTTATCAAGCAGCGTCCTCACCTCCACCACTTATTTTACTTATCAAGCAGTGTCCTCACCTCCACCACTTATTTTACTTGTCAAGCAGTGTCCTCACCTCCACCACTTATTTTACTTATCAAGCAGCATCCGCACCTCCACCACTTATTTTACTTATCAAGCAGCATCCTCACCTCCACCACTTATTTTACTTATCAAGCAGCGTCCTCACATCCACCACTTATTTTACTTATCAAGCAGCGTCCTCACCTCCACCACTTATTTTACTTATCAAGCAGCGTCCTCACCTCCACCACTTATTTTACTTATCAAGCAGCATCTTCACCTCCACCACTTATTTTACTTATCAAGCAGCGTCCTCACCTCCACCATTTATTTTACTTATCAAGCAGCATCCTCACCTCCACCACTTATTTACTTATCAAGCAGTGTCCTCACCTCCACCACTTATTTTACTTATCAAGCAGCGTCCTCAGCTCCACCACTTATTTTACTTATTAAGCAGCATCCTCACCTCCACCACTTATTTACTTATCAAGCAGCGTCCTCACCTCCACCACTTATTTTACTTATCAAGCAGTGTCCTCACCGCCGCTCTTTTACTTTACTTATCAAGCAGCATTCCAATGCTCACTTTCATTCCCCATCTCATTGAATTAAACATTTAAAACCAGAGGGGGAGCAGAAGAAGAACAAGCCTGCCTCTCTTCTTTGCCAACTGGCCTGACATAGGCTGTTCCCACTCATTCACTCCAAAACCTTCAGCAAACCCTTCAAACAAACCTAAGTGTACATTAAAGAGGGCCAAACTAAAATCATTCAGGTGTACTCCATCCTCTCTGAACCAAACTGGATCCTTATCATTAACATCCCAGTGCCCTATCATATAAATACCTAAATTAGCCATTTTCCCAACTAGCCTAACATTAACAAACCAATGAGTCCCATCCAAAGCCAAAATAACTGTGGTACTAGCTCTGGCCATAAAATACACATATATGGGTATAACCTCTTTAAAATCAGATCCTCACTTATCCTAACTACCAACTGTAGCTTCAATATTATACCCAAAATGTTAAGGAGCCCATTGCCACCTGAAACAGTGCAAACCCAATAGCGGGCCATCCAGCCTAACTGCAGTCCCCTTTTGCTTCAGAATGGATATAAGCATGACCAAATGAGATTTGGTTTCATAGAAAATTTAATAGTAAGCCAATCACTGTACCTAATTATCTACTGTAGAATAAGAAAACATTTGATGACCAACAACCCGCCATCTTAATGACTTCAATTAATATATCTTCCCTCAATAAATCTGGTACCCTTCCAATGCACAAAGACTGGTGGAAATCCTCTCACTCAGAATGCCAACACACAGAAAAGCTCTCCTCATCACAACAGACAAAAAAAAAAAAAAGAGAGAAATACTTAAAAATTCCACCAAACGAACAACCAAAACAACTCTGTTACCCTAAGAAATCCATAATGCATACATAAAGAGAACATCTCACCAAGTATAATCCAACGCATCTTCATTTATCAACATGAATTCCCACAACAAAACCTGCAAAACCTGTCTTGCCAATTACCATCATCTGGCAGTGTTCACACTAATAGCCCTACCCAGATCCTTCAACATAAGACCACAGTCCAAAATTTAGTAAAGTCATGTGACCCTGCCACCTGTGCAACTATACTAATCACAGGTAAGTCCACCTTGACCAAATGAACTGCCTTGCCTTGTTCCCAAGTCTGAATCCAATATTTCAACAACAATCTTTCCCACCATACTACGTCTTCCTCAATCATCTGCAGTACGCAATTTAATAAAATCTTGCAATGACCTACCATACACTTTCCTTTTAAAAGCTGCCAGGATTACTGTACCAAACATCTGATCATTCCAGGCCAACATGACACACCTCATCTGGCAACACCAGTGGCTTGTAACACTGCCATATTGTCCAAATGAATATTAACTCTTTCCTCCTACAATGTCTCCTGCTATACCCTTGACGCTAGCCAAATTGGAATTAACTCCAAACATTAAACATCCCTTCTCCCATCGTCTTTCCATCCTGCCAGCCACCGAGCCACAAACCATCCCCCAAACTATGCCCCTATCCCAATACTTCCTGCCGTATGCATAAACAATGGCAAATCCCCTTGAACAACCCAATCTGCCTACAAAAAAATACCATTAAACTGCTACAAAAAGACACGCACTAGCTTATTAACCATCCCCCAATGACATCTGCTTTTCCTCCCATAAAACCAAACTTCAGGAGCCTGAAGAACTCCATGACATCCTTAACCCACACCTTGTCTTGGATTTCCCCCACAAGTTTTTTCTTTGACATGGGTTAGCTTCATATCTAGTAAACAAAGCCACGATGACCTGCATCCACTAATAATCCCAGAGCAAATTGTCTTGCTTGAAATACTAACTTCTACCTAAAAAACAGAATACCTGGTTCCTCACACATCCTCAAAATACTGGCATGCCTTCCAAAATCCTGTCAAACTCTTCACCTCCTCTTAAGAAATCATCCAGATAATGTAACTCCTCCTGACTGCCCATCCACTGCTGCCAAAACTCAACGGAGAGCTGTGTTAAACCTCTCAAAGTAGCAAAGGCCACCAAGAATCCCATCAGCATAGCCTTGTTAAAGTAAAACTTAAACCCAGTTGCCTTCCCTAAAATGAACACTTTTCATCTCTAACTGATAATAAAGGAAAATGAATGCAATATCTACCTTCACTCACTATGGATCTGTAAGCTCCCGAATGACCTGCACTGCATCATCCAAAGACATATAACAGCCTTTTACCTCATCTCCTGAAATAAAATCCTACACAGAATTCTCCGCAGAACAAGACCACTGGTGACTTAAATGACATTATTTGCCAGCTTCTTAGGAACCAAACCCCAATGGAGAAACCTTAAAACTGTTAAAGAGAGGAATATAAAAATTAATCCAGTAACCTACCTGCCCACTATTCCTTCTCACCAAGCCTTCCGAAATCTCATCCTTCCCTTACAAGGGATGCAAATTCCTACAAACGGATCCCTTCCTTGCTACCTCTGATCTAATAGAAATTCCCTTAGAAACCCATTTATCTCTTCAACCACAACCACTGAATTAGGAAATTGCATGAACAACTGAAACAATACCTGCACATTAATGGAAAGATGCATTCCCGGTCTTCCCTTTGACCCATGAAAGGAGACCTTGCTTTTCTGCCCATGAAAATTCTCCTAGCCCCAACTACATTGAAATAAAGGAAATACTAAATGTAACCCACCCGATTCAGGCTGCTGAAAACTCAAATTAACCAATGTGCCTTCTCATCTGCCACCTGCCCAGCTGAATACATACCCACACACCTCAAGCAGGTATGCAAAAGCCTACATACCATCCATGGGCAACACCCTCATGTAGTTATGCCAGCATCCCACCTACAGTAATGTCAAACTCCCATAGACAACTCTATGCAACCCTCCCCAATTTCTGCCCCCACTTGAATTTCACTAGGCCCATGCTGATTCTCCCTAACTCCTGAGGCTTTGCCAGAAACATGACATGACCTCCTTTTCTCCAAATTAGACCCAACCTGCACCAAGTCAGCAATACCTACATGAGCTCCCAACAACATACCTGCAACCATATCCTGTGCCGCTGCAGCAGTGGGCACATCCTCTTTGACAGCGCCCCTTGACTGCCATGCCTGCTTTCACAAGTGACTTCCCCTACTGCCTTCTCCTCTTCCCACTGCAACCACTAGGTTCTGTGCTTCCAGCATTTGCCAAAGAAAGACCACAGTAAGTAATGTACCATAAATAAAAAAAAAAAAAAACAAAAAAGAAAAAAAAAACATTAAAAATGAGAATCAAACCCTGGGACATAGAAATTAAACTCAATAACTTTAACCACTGTGCAAAGTGTCAGATTAGTTCAGTGAATGTGCATATTTAATTATACAAACCATAAACCTATCCTCCACGCCAAAGACTGTAACCCTACCTCTCAGCCTCGTACAGCAAGAAATCTGGACAAAGCCATCAATAATGGGAGACAAAAGCCAAAAAAATGGGGACACTTTTTAAATTTCGCTCTTGCAACTTACAAAATTGATAGAATAACACACTTTGCATTACCATGAATTTTCTGAAGGGTATGAAGTTTAAAACTCCATTGTCTGACATTATTTTCTAAATTTAACCCTCAATGATTGTCTGCCATTATTTTCTGAAGGTAACCCCCAATGATCTGCCAAGGATTATTCAGAAAACCACAACTTTATGAGAAATGGACTGAAAATATGAGGCAAAATTCTGGACAGTCTGCAAAATCTGTCAAGGGTGAGAAGTATGTCCATAATGGCTATAGCAGTCCCTCTGCCCATTACCTGTTGTGCTACTAACACAGCCATGCTAACATTCAAATCAACAACCAGCATTCTGCCTCCTTCCATACCCAGCCAAAACAACTCCATTTCTGCTCGTTCAGACCAGAACCACACCAAAGCTTCTGTGTTCAGAATCTCCTCGGCAAAATTTGTCCAGGGGTGAGGCACAGAAAGGGGCTTCCAAAAATGAACATTCCTGCTGCACCCCACAGTCAACACCACACTCAACAACCTACAGCACAGGCAAGTTAGCCTTGTATCCACTGGAAGATTTATATATATATATATATATATATATATATATATATATATATATATAAGGGTCTACTTCAAAACATCTAAAACCCATAGCATCTAATTTTATAACATTGAGACCAGAACATCTAAAACCCGTAACATCGAATTTCATAACATCTAACACTACAAATCACAAGAAAATTACATCCCCTGCACATATAATGACACCAAACTACCAAACACACTTTTTACTATGTTTCTGCAGGGAGGCAGGCCCCTCTGCACCCCCCCTATGGGGGGCTCCACCCCCCACACCCACTGTAAACTAAATATACTAACTCCAAGATCGCACTACAGTGGGAAAATGTTAATTTCCAAACCCCACTGTTTCAAGCCCCCCTGAAGAAACATAGTAAAAAATGTGTTTGGTAGTGCGGTGTCGTTATATGTGGAGGGGATGTTATTTTCATTTAGTGTTAGATGTTATGAAATTCGATGTTATGGGTTTTAAATATTTGGGGTTTTAGATGTTCTGGTCTCAATGTTATGAAATTAGATGTTATGGGTTTTAGATGTTTTGTCAGGGCCAATATATATATATATATATATATATATATATATATATATATATGTTTATTTATTTATATAGATAGATATAGATATATAGATATAGACATATTTTTTTTAATTTACAGAACAAATGCAGGGAATGTGGCCGCAAATGCAGTCGAGTAGTCATTTAACCCTTATATTTCTTTTTCTCAGCCAACAGTAAGCCATATCTCCCAACTTGTATTGCCTGACAAGATGGGGAGACAAAGGCACAAAACAGGGACCGATTTTAAATATTGCTTTTGTAAACCGAAAGCTGCTAGAATAACAGGGTTTTGTTGACATGCATTTTTCTGAAGGATTTAAGAGTCTGAGATTCAAAAGTATGTCATTGTTTAATGATTTCAGTCCTCAAATCATCCCAGTAATTTGCCAGAAAACCACATATTTTACGAGGAATAGATCAAAAATATGATGCAAAAATCTGGGCATTCTTTGAAAATCTGGACAGTTGTGAGGTATGCAGTACCACACCAAAGCTTCACACTGACCTCTCGGTAGTGCACAAACTTTTTAAGAGAAGAAATGAACAATAAATGTTATAAAGGGATACTGAGCAAATAGCTGTGCCACCAGGAATATAAAAACCTTCCATAAATAATTGTGGCAGACTACCAAGTGCATTGATGTGCTCTCCTTACAAGTTTACTCAAACAATACACTTAAACTCTTGAAATTACAGAAGTAGCTTTCTGTAGTCTGTTCAAACATTTAGCTGCCTCAGTTTCTATATGCCACCCTTATCCCTCAAACTCTATGCCCATGAAATCTGGACAAAACCAAAATAACAACAAGAACCAAACCAAACCAAAACCTCATTTATCCTTATAGTTCACAACATTTATTCTTTGAGTCATCTCAAATACCTGCTAGTATTTGGTCAGAAATTAATTTTTCATGGAGGGTGCAACCACTAGTACCTATCTGCTGGGTAAAACTGTCTAAGTTAAAGATTCTTATTATAAACTGATTCTTGCATTTGATAGACTCTCTGTGTGTGCTCCCTTAGTATAGACTTAAGTACGTCTGTCACACAAATTAATGAAGTATTTCTTCATTCTTTTAAATGAAACACACATTTCTTCCCATGTTTCTTTAGTATTGTCAAGCAGTTCTTTGGGGTGTCTATCATTCGAAAATTCTAATGGGGTACACACAGTTGATGCTTGTGGCACCTCTCATGTTTTGCCATCTGCATCAATATATTTCATTACCATGGATTTCAGTGTTTAATTAAACCTCCCCACTAATCTATATGTATGCTAAGGGTCTATATTGCAACATCAAATGCTAAAAACAGCAAACAATGTTTCATCGACACATTTTCTGTGAAAGTTGAAAATGTCGAAACCACAGAACAACCCTCCCCAAAAAAAAAAAAAAAACATTAAACACTTCCAAACACATACACACATACCCTAATCCTAATTCTACCCCCCCAAAAACAGTAAACAACTAAATACACATATGCACATAACCCAACCATACATTAAACGAAAAAAATAAACAGTAAACATTTTAAACCATATGCACTTACCTTAACCCGCACCCTAACCCTAAGGTCAGCAACTATTGCACATTTACATAAACAGTTCCAAACACATACACACTTACCTTAACCCTAATTCTATCCCTCAAAACAAAAGTAAACAGCTGAAAACACACACACATAACTCAAACATACATCTAACACAAAATATAAAACAGTAAACATTTTCATACATATGCACTTACCTTAACCCGCACCCTAACCTTAAGCTCAGTAACTGTTGCACAATCATGCTCAGGAGCTATACTGGACAAGGGACCACACTACACTTCAGAACACGGCAAAACAATGAAGCGGTCAAGTGACTTCTTTCCCAGGGAAAAAATTCGCTAAACAGCCACTTCACTGTTTTGCCTGTTTGCTCTACGTGTCGATGAAAATGCATTCGACAAAATGCATTTTCGTTGTACTCATAGGAACCCATATGCTAATGGTAGTCTGATATCTTCAGTTGTTTGCTTTTAAAGCACTGACATAACTGATACAGTATCCTTAAAAAAGGGAGTGCATTGGTCAGTATGTAGAATAACATGTCACTTTGAAGAATAACAGTACAAGTTCTTTAACACTAACCTAAGCATAAATGTGTAATGAAACTGATTCTGGAAATATGGTAACACTGTTCGTTATCAATAGTATGCATTAATAAACATCACTGTGCTTTACTAGTTACCCTACAATGACTATCACAATACATTCAAACTGCACTTTTATGATGGGCATAGTGCAGGTTTTGGCTTTCTGGGCAAAAACACAAACAATTTCCATCTCTTTAATTATGCCTGACTAGGAAAATCTAGCCAATACTCTTACCTCAGATTTGTCTATCCACTGGTGGCTTCCAAAAGTGTAATTATTGGCTAGTCATGAAGTTTTGGCACCAGTAACTGATGCAGAGTTTTTTTTCACTTTCTCTATTTACTCTACATAAGAGGTCATCTTTTAGTTTTAAATAGGGTTAAGCAGTAATGGGAATATATTGTTCCCTATCTCCTTTACAACCTTGCTTAATTTTCTCTCTTGCCTTGCTCAAAATATAATATTTATAATGCTCTTTTTTAAGGTTTATGATGCTTATCCTGAAGTCCACTATCTCAGGGTTTCTTTCTTTCTTTCTTTCTTTCTTCAATAAGCTTGCCTTGAAGAAGAAGTTTCAGCGTCTTCCCACAAAATAATGACAGTGCAGCTTTATCTATGTCTCTCTTGTTCTTTAATGGGTAATTATAAACAAAATTACCTTCTGCTTTACTGTCTTTAGCATCAAGTACCAGACTCATAAGTGGTCTCTTTTCTTATAGGTCATTCTCCCTCTTCCTTAGTATGAAAGGGTACCACTCCTCACATCCTTTCCATTCTCTATGTTGTCTTCCACTGCAAATCATATCTCCGAATAAAATATTTTGCCAGTTTTTCTTTCTGTTTTTCTTTTCTGCTTTACATTAGCAGAAGTTGATTCAGAGCTCTGTGTTTTCTTAACTAAGTTATGTTTAATTTTTCTACCATTTATTTTCTGGAGGTCTTCACTCAAGTGCCCAACTTCTTCTGTCTCAGTTTTGATGCTTTAACTTTTTGTGCAGACTTTTCTCTTATATTTTATTTTACTTTAAGGTTCCCTCGTCAGTTTGCTTCCAGTCCCTTCACTGACTTCTCTTACAGTTTTAGGCCCCTGTTCTCTTATTACTGTGGCATGTTTTTGATAATGGATAGGATTTTTTAGGTCTCTAACCACATCCAAATTCTAACTCCTTTTGTACCTTATATGCCAACTTGCTTCTCCCAGTGTTGATGCCAGCTCTCTGTATGAGTGTCACAGCCTTTCCCTCCTCCCATTCCTATACTGAATGGATGTGTCAAGCTGCTGCTCTGCTTCTTTCTTGTTAAATATCTCAGCTTTCATTTTTGTAGAGATTACTATGCTACTGGACCACAAGGGAGGTTTGTTTTAATTTCCCATTGTATTCAGATCTGTTTAGTACTGCCAGTTCTGTACATTTATCTAAGTGGGCATAAAACTCATTTGTGAAGCTATCTGTTGTGGCAAGGTCTGCAGGATGTATCTCTAAGTACATTTTGGAATTTTTTCATAGAATTTGATGAGATTACTATGTTTGAGATCCTTGAATTCTGAGATATTGATTTCAGTGGATTTAAAGATTTTAAAGGTGATGGTCATTTGTCTTCACTGGTTAAGGAGGGGGGTCTATAGTATTTGAATGAAAGTTCAAAATGTCAATCGCTTAAACAGTGAAAATGCTGATAATCGATGCCTGTTTTGTGAGATTGTGGTACAGTGAAGATCAGGAAATTTGCCCTTTCCTCACAGTAGTAGGATCTCAGAGTTGGTATATATAATTAGCGGGAGGGGGGGGGGTGCAGCCCCCCACAATACAGGATTTAACTATCAGCATTTTCATTGTTTACAGCGATTGACATTTTGAATTTCATTCAAATAATATAGACCCTAAGGAGGTACCAGGGGAATAATGCATGAAGAAACTATATTCCAAAGGGTTGGGTCAAGATTATTATGTTTTCTAGTGGGTTTGTTAACAATCTGATCCAGGGATTTTTTGTTTATTAAATCTAAGAACCTTTGGGCATATCCTACATTGGAAGTATTACTCTAGATATTAAGAGATGGTTACAGTCTCCCAAAATAACAGAGTTCTTATTGGTTGAAATTTCATCAGGTACATCTATAAATCTTACATGATTTTCAGAGGACATGAATAGTGTCTTATAACAGGTTGTAAAGTGAGAGTTGGCCTTATTTAATGTGATTTGAATATCAATGCATTCCATTTGTGAGTCTCTGTGGTCTGCCTAGAGTTGATATAGCCCTAATAAATATGTAGATATCACCACAGCTGACACTGAATCTGAAGGCATAGTAAGTGCAAAACCCAGGTAAGGAGGTATTGCTTTCTGAAAAATGAATCAAAGTTTCAGTAATTACACAGATATGGGCATATTCCAAATGCAGAAGAGCCTCAGTGTTGGGTAGTTGTTTGTTGAGACTTTTGGCTTTGAGCAGAGCCAACTTAATGTGATCCTGTTTTAAATTTAATATTTTAGTTACAGTGGCATGTCCATTTACTGGACTCTGTCTAAAAAGGCAATGTGTAGTCAGCAAAGGCTTTAGCAAATATTTGGTAGCTGGGAGCACTTCATGTCATCCAATCTGGGGTGTGTGGGGAGTGTTCCCTCACATGGGGAGTTCAGAGGGGGCTTGCCCCCTCATAAAAACAAAATTGATGCATTGTTAATCGAAGGTGGTTTTAGCAAACTTTTTATTTCTGTTTGCCAAAATTACCTTTGATGACTCGACATGAATCAGTAAAAGCCTTGCGATGAGATGCATGGGAGGCCATCCTTTGTAAAACAAGTAGAACTGTGGAGCATCTTGTCTCATGTTGACACAGACTGGATCTCCTGGAAAGACACTATTTAACCATTCATTGAAACCAATTATTCTTTGTATGTAGGCATCATTATTTGAGAAGGAAGGATTCCATTCAGGATCAGAGTCTTACCTGTGTTTGTGACATGCATGGAGAGTTCCAACTTGCTTGTCTGCATATCCTTCAGGGTTTTATGTCCTAAGTTTTCACATTCATGTGAACCACCACTATGTCTTAGTCATATTTGTTAGCTGAAAGGGTCTTTAGAGACCCTTGAGATATCAGAGATCTTGGCACCTGAAAGGCAACTCACGTTATGTACAGAGTGGAGAAACAGTGTTTCTGAATACAGAGTCAATGACCAATAAAATAATTTTATTTATAATGTTGCCTCGTGTACTACTTTTGAGATAATTTAACTCTTGCAATTCGTTGTTGAAAAAGTACCTGAAGGTGATGTGATGATGGGCTTTTAATGAGATCTAATCTTCATGGGTATTGGAGGGTTAGGCAATGATGTATGCAATCGTAGCATAATACATTTTAATGTGGGTTAGAGTAGAGTGTGGTGGTTGTGTGTGTTGTCCACAGTCCAGTTTTTTTTCATACGATTGGTGCCTTTATATTTCTTAAATAATTTCAAATTTCACAATCATCTCTTATGGTGAGTAAAGAGTTAATTATGTATGAGTACAAGGCAGTTTACTCCAATGCCTAAGAATACCAAGTCGGTGAAACTAGCAGCAGAAGGGAAGCAAGCAGAATGATTTTTCAACTTGGTCTAGAGATTTTGAGAATTAATTCTTATTTCACAGAGCACTATACACAGTTAATGAGATAGCTAATGGGCAAAGTAATAAATATACAGGCACCACTCCTACAAAGAAAGAGATGGACTATGAACAACACACACAACCACCACACTATTCTAAACCACGTTAAAATGTAGCAATGCAGACTTTCTTATGGTGAGGTAAATCAGGTTTAGTTGGGGGAGGTACACTGCCTTTTATTATATGAACTAAGTAACGGGTACACTACATGACTAAATAAAACAAATTAACTAATAGGGGTTAGGTTACTATGACAATGGACAGTGCAGTACCACAAAGCTACTTCAGGGTATGAAGTATGCAGTGCATCTCATTTAATACCTACCACCTGCTCAAGGGCTTCCTGATCTCTGCCTCCAAAGCATTATAACTCTTCTCTTCAGTTTCATCTTACTTTTCAAAAACCTTCCACTTTTAGTATTGCTTCTCCACCCCCTTCTAATTTTCCTGTTACTGAACTGCCCACCTTCCAAATCCTTGGGTGCAGCAACCTGCACCAGATAAATTTTAATACTAATCGTTGTCTACATTGTTTAACAATGTTCCACACCCTGTCAAGGATCCTATGTATTAGCTGGGTTTGTAGATGGAAGCCTTTAAAAGTAAACTCCAGCTTAACTTAAAATCACTCTTTAGAGTGCCATGCACCGACCTAAGTAAAGAGTAACCTGGGTAAAGATTTTTTACAGCAGCAATTCACTAGTTACATTTAATGCTTCGTCAATCATGTCTTCATCTGAGAACTCCATTGCTATGACTTTTTCATTTGTGATGGTTGATGTGGTGGTGCATTTTATAATTAAATCAAGAAAAAAATGAAATTTATCATCAGGACAAATTACAGGGTGATGTCTGATCAAAGCTTATTAAGATATGAGTGCAGTTTCACCAAGAATTCTATTAATCTGAAAACCTGATAATTAAGAGCTTCAGGCTGTAAATCAGGCCAGGATACTTGTTTATAAGATGTTACACATTAAATAAATTCAAATTATGTACATCTAAGATACTTCTTTAGTGACATTTCTTAACTGGCTTTTGGTTTGCCTCAATATCACCCAAATCTTGGAATAACAACACAACAGTGTGGTATATATGAATACATCTTTGTATATAAATGAGGTAAACCCTACACTTTATTTGATTAATCAAAGAATATTTTTGAAGTGTGTAAATTCTAAGCTTCATCTCTTAGAATGATGGCCATCATGTTTTGAGTCTGAACCAATACAGTATTCCATGACTGTAACTTCTGTAGGCTCAGTTCAAGTACAGCTAGGCTTGCCTTTGGTCCAGGATTTCTTCTGTACTTGTCTAATGTTAAGCCTAGCCTTCTGGCTGCCATTTACTATTGTATGCAGTAGAGGGGAAGGAGCAGAACTAAATCCCATAAGAAGGGTTTACTATATTTATAAAATTGACAGAACAGGGACAAGGATGAAATAATATTTTCTCTGCACTATGAGAGGTGGGCAGTGCATCATAAGATGCTCAAAATTATCAGGAATTTCAACTATACTGGTTTATATGTGTGTATGTGTATATGCGGGGGAAGGAGGGAGGCTCTACTGTTGTTCTTTGTTACTGACCCTATAGATCTGACTGGGTAGGACTCACTATTACTTGATCAGTTAATTGACCAGCAGCCCATAATGTATTTGTCCACACATGCTTTAAAATCTGTTTACTGCTGTTAGTGCGAAGCAGGCTTTCTAACAATCACCCGTATTATATCATATTAAGAGTGACAGAGACTTCAGATTCTGCTTCAGTACCCAGTTTAGCTTAAAGAGTTAAGAGCAACAACTAGATGTTTAAAGCTGTTAGCAAATTAATAACCAGGGCAGAAGCAGCTGGCCCAGCAAATATAGAATGGGAATTTATTTTGCAAATATTAGCATATGTAAGGAAAAGGCTGCAGTTAAAAAGAAAAAAAAAGTGAATGTATAAAGGCAGGGGAACATTCGTAAAACATTTACTTCACATTTTCCTAAGTAAATTTTTCTGAACATGCCTTGAACACACAGAAAACAAAAGGTGAAAAGTAGTGGGCAAATTTAGAGGTAGGAGATTAAAAGGAGATTGGTCAAGTAAAAATATTGTATTACTGAATAATAACAATATGTACAATAACAATGAAATATTCGTTTAGAAAGAAGAAACACTAATTCTTAAAAAAGCCCTTTAAAATTACATTACAAAGAAAGATTTATGGATCATCTCAGATTTTTTAATTTGATCTGTCACATCAATTTAATCCATATAAGTTAAACTTATTTTTTTTTAAACAGCATTTTAGAGTACCTTGGAAGGCCAGAATTTCCCATCACAAAGTATATATAAACAACTGTAGAGACCAGCAAAGCATCCCTTGAATGTAGTCTAGCTTTAGAGGCTAAGGATAATTCTTTAGCTAATTTCGATAATGAAGGAATAATACACATTACAACTCTGAAGTCATCTATAATGGCACCTCTTATTCCAGTCATAAGACTTGCCAACATACTAGCAAATGCATTTACTTCAAACTTCTTCCCAAAAACAATCATCCCCACTCCAAACATCCCAGAATCATTTCCCCTCCACTACCTCAAAGGCTCATATCCTTAAAGTGCACTCCAAGACTAAAAATAACCTCTTTCCAATGGGTCCTGACAATATGCCATACAGTCTAATAAAAAGTGTCAAGCAATCTCTCACTGATCCACTACTTATGTTCAGCCTAAGCCCTGACACAGTATGTTAACCTAAAGTTTCCAAAATTTTAACCATAAGACTAAAGCTCCACTATTGGCTTTATTTGATTGGATCCTTCTCTAGGAAGTCAGCTTCTTGCAGCTTGAATTTTTTCCCCAATCCTTCCATGCTTGTTTTTAAAAGGCTGTGTCTCTGGTTTCTGTGTCTTATGATAATCTGACTTTTAAAGTCCCTATCTCCCCTCTTGCATTGCAGTTGTCTGTTGTGTAAGCTGTTTAAGTACGTTTCCCACCGATTGTTTTCCATATCCATACTACTAAGTGCCCACCCAGCAAACCAGTCCTGCTCTTGAGTAAACCTCTCTTGCTACATATTATCTCCAGGCCATTTTCCCAGAGCTTCCTTCTGCCTGGCACCTCGTCACACTCTGAGGGGGTCCTGTGTTTATAGGCTCATAGGATCATACTAGGCTAATGACCAGTAGGGTTTTCACAAGCCTAGATGTGAAATCTGACCCAGTTTTGTCCCAGAGTTCCTTGGACACCTATATGGTGGGGTATGTTAATAAGGTGGTAGCTAAGGGTTATATGCATGAGGATATGTATGTTAGTTGGGGATTAGTTTACTTACTGCTGACCTCTGTCCATCAGAAAAATAATGTCCAGGCTGGGGTGAATTTGCGATATCCCATCCAGTGATCGAGGTTTCTTTTGAACAGGGTCAGGTATAAACTCTGCTTCATGTAGATGAGGAGTGTATTCTGTAGTGCTAGAATCCTTTGAGACACATATCAGTCCCTCCAGCAGGTTCTATTTATGTTGTAGACAAAGTTCAGGCCCTTGGATCTAGTGTTTGCTGTAGTGTTTCTCTTGCAGATGTGCAAGATATCCATCAGAGCTGGATCAGAGGACCCCTTATATACCTCTCAGTAAAAAACAAAAAACACTCTGCAATAGGAGACTATGCCACCATCACTGCCCAAAATGAAGCAAAATTAAAGGAACTTCAGGTAGCACAGGATACTGTGAAATATAAAGATGATTTATTTCAATACAAGTTTAGCGCTTTCGTCCAAACACCTTAAGGACTTCATCAGAACTAGTTATAAACTTACCTGGTTCCAAATTTATACAGCCACCAAATAAAACAATTAATAAAATAACCATTGTCCTAACATTTCATTGGCAATTCCCAGTCAACAGAAATTTCAGTTTGTTCCATGCAACCAGGAAGCATTTTAAAGCGCAGGTTTCTCAAATGCTAACATTTTTGAGTGGCAATTACATCAGGAGTGACCTTAGAGACATCTCAAGGATTATCTGGCAATTCAAGTCATTTTTTTAAGGCAATGGTAGAAGGAACAGTAACAGTCTCTGAACCACTTCCAGGTGATTTATTTTCATGGTTAAACACTGCAAATAATTTTACTGCCAATAAGCAAAACAATGACATGCTATCTTACTCAGGCAGTGTTAACAACTTAAAGCGTGTTTTGTTAAAATACCATTCTTTATGTATTGACAATAGCTTCCATAAAGAGTGCATTTCTAGAAAGCAAGTTCCAAAGGGTCTAAGAATTTTTAAATACCCTAACAATGTTACTCCAGGAAGTATATATCACAAGGAGTTAATGAATATATTTGATCATTGGGGTACAGAACTGATGGGATCTATAATAGCAAAAAGTGAGCATTTAATGCAGACCCTGTTGAGTGAAATAGAGGTTCTTAACAATAAAACACAAAATGACTTGTATACCACCAATGAGTACAAAAACGAGTACCAATCTATATTTCAAGAAATAGACAAAAGGTGTGTTATATCTACGAACCGTAAGGTGAAGAAAGTGAGCAGGATACGAAGGGCTATGAATTCAATAAGGTTTATCCCTTACCTAAAAACAGTAGTCATCCTTTACCTGCACTTTTAACAATGTGTGATGGTACTATTTTGAATATGTATAATATGAATAACATTACTGACTCTACTGTAACATTTAATAATTCCAGTGACAATCTTGACATGCAAATGGATTTAGAGTACTCTTTAGAATTTCTCCTCTACATCATTCGAACAGATTATGACAACCCCAAGAGTATCAGATGGATGTACAAACAAATCCAAACAGAGCGGAAAAGGGGAAAAGGAAGAGAAAGAAAATAATTGTACCTGCCATGTTTTTTGATAGGAACAATACTATGACTGATATTGTACAAAATGAGACAATATTCAAGCAGGATATTTTCAAAATATTTAATTATTGTGATAATGAACTTAATAAAATTCATTTTTCTCCTTTTAAAAGAGGTATATCTTATCTACCATCAGAAATTTTTAATATAAGTAGGACATTACTAGATTTTAAAACATTCTTAAGGAAAGTTAATTTTGATATTTTGCTTGACAGTCATACATCCCTATATAAACAACATTTGTGTAAAAGGAGTACGTTCAGTCTGCCATTACACTTCACTTTACAGAATTTAGAGTGTGTGGTGGAATTAGAAGTTTACAATTTCGCTAAACATAAAAGTAGGGGTATGCACAACCTTACCAGAGAAGAAGAACACATTTTAGAGGAATTAACACATAATCCAGAATTACGGATTATGAAACCTAATAAAGGGGAGGTTTGGTGATTATGTATGCAGTGGAATACACTGGTATGATGCTTAATGTTTTACATCAGGAAGACTTATATACTTCACTATCTAAGAAAGTGTTTATATCCTATCAAAAAATTGATCTTATATTATATGATGTGTCAATGCAAAAAGTTATTGACAACATTTCCTACAATTTGTTAACTAACAAGCAGCCACATATTTCCACTGTGTTTGGCATCCCAAAAGTTCACAAACACATTGACAATCCCCCGTGTGATTGTCTCAGCCAATAGATCAAAAATATACCCCTTGGGAGTATACATCGATCGAAATTTTAAACCATTTTATAGTAAAAAAATGCACATATTGCATGATTCTTGGGACTTTTTAGACCAAATAAATCAAGTATCCTATAATGCGGAGGTCGTATCTGCCAATATAGATTTTATTGATTTAGTTATACCATATGATAAAGGTTTGGAGTCGTTTGAGGGAGCACTTAGTAGATGTGACTTTGACATATTCTGAATGTGATATTATATGTGATTTGATGGAATTTATATTCAAGTATATTTATGTGTTTTATGAAGGAGAAATCTTTAAATAGAACAGCTATGCATGAACCCCCCGCTCTTATGTTCACAAACCTAGTACTATTTATACAGGAATAAAAATGTGTTGTCAATTCCCCATATTACAAACATATTTATATGTGTACCAGATTTTTGGATGACATCAGCATGTTTTGGTTAGGCCTTAAGGACTTTCTTATTGAATTTATTAATTATTTAGAACATGCATCATTCCTCAAGTTTACATATCAAATAGTGGAGGAACAGTTTCATTACTTGGATGTTTCTATCATTAAGTATAATAAAATACAGAAATTTATTCCAAGGATAAATAGAAAACCTACATACAGTAATGCTTTTTTACATTTTGATAGTGAGCATCCTTACTCTCAAAAACAAAGTACTGTAAAATTCCAATTAGTTAGAGCTGTTCATATGACTTCTACACATCAAGGTTTTAGAAAAGAATGTGACACTATGAAAAATATGTTTTTACAATGTGGATATCCACTACCCTTCTTGGATAACATTATTTCAGAAGTGGAGTCTGGCTGAGGAGAAAAAATTACCCCATTTTGAATGGTAAGAGTAAAAATACACAAACATCTACAGCTATTAGTGTCAGCAATAGTAGTCAAAGTAAAGATGGTTCATTTGCTTAGCATTGTGTATGGAATATAATAGGGACTATAAAAATATCAAGATCATCATAACAGATTACTGGAGCATTTTTGGTCAGATACTGAGGTCTTTGTATATTCAAAAGACCTTTAAAATGTACATACAAAAAAGGTAGACTGTTATAGAATCTATTTGAGTTACAGAACAATTTTAACAAGTATAACACTAGGTCAAACAATGGTACTTGTAAGGGTGGTGCCTGTAAGCAATGCTCTTATATGGGAAACAGTGACATCATTGATATCAAAAGTCAGAATAGACAAATTCAAATAGCACAGTATCTTAACTGTAAGAGTAAAAGTGTGGTCTACATAAGCATATGTGAAAAATGCACCTCTTTCTATATAGGGAAAATGGAAAGGGCATTAAAAATGCATTTATGAACACATATATGGTATATTACATAAAGTTGAAACCAAGTCACTATTTAAACATACACGAACATGTAAATTGTATCTGTTAGAATAGGTACAAAAATATAGAGGATGCCAATGGGAGGACCTCCTAGAATACAAATAATTATACTGGCAACTGGCATTACAGGCTAACAGAGAACCTGGTTTAAATTAAAGTATCACTATCGCCCCTGTTTTAAAATTGAGGTCTGCTAAACTTTGATGGATTTTAGGTAAAATAATATTACATTCATTTAAAAATATTTATTTCATTTATAAATATACATTTACATGAGTTTTCTAATGTAATTAAATTGTGTAACATTTATTACATATTTACATATTTTTACATCAGTTAGGTGTTGACTCAAAGTATTTGTTTCCATTTAGTACAGCATTGCATTAATCTTTCTGAAGGTTTAGGTTTTTGAATTAATTTTACTGTCTCCTTAAATGAAAAGTACTCATTATTTTACTAATGTTTTTATTAATTGTTTTTATTTGGTGGTTGTATAAATTTGGAACCAGGTAGATTTGTAAATAGTTCTGATGAAGTCCTAGAGGCTTTGGATGAAAGCTCTAAACTTGTATTGAATAAAATCATCTTTATATTTCACGGTATCCTGTGCTACCTGAAGTTCCTTTATTTAAGCTTCATTTTGGACAGTGAGGTTGGCATAGTCTCCTATTGCAGTGTGTTTTACGGTTTTTTGGAGTCTACAGTTTTCGTCTCTGCTTACACCTTTATCTTGGTTATACATCTCAGTAACCTGTAGGAGTCTGAGCAAAGAGACAGGACTTTAAGGCAACCTGTGTAGTATAGTGTATTCATAATCTGGATTCTCCTGGTGAGGAATCTTTGAGGGCATTCCAGACGTTGCAAGTGCCTGGTTATGTACATGCCAACTGGGGCATTGTATTTAATAAAAGGTCTGATAAGGGCTGAGTAGAGTAGTACTATCACATCCATGGACATCGATGCCATACCCTTGCTTATGAGTTGGGCAAATAGAATGATTGGCTACATGTTGGTCAAATGCCAGATTACTGTCTACATATGTTTCCTGTAATTGGCCTTGCTGCACTGTAATAGACTTCTTAGTTTCTTATTTAATTGAATCAGAGAGCTCTTGTCTATATGAGAGTTGGTCTTTCTGATTTAAATCATGACTATTTTTCTTTTGTTGTATAGCTTGGTAATGTAAAGATTCCAATAGAGTGGTTTATCTTTGGTGTTAGATCTGGGCTTACCTCTGGTACATAGGGCAGCCTCAATGCAGCCATTTGTATTTTTGCACAAGGTTTCTGTAAATAAGTCTGAATAGGTAACTGTGTTCTTGGGGCCTGAGGGAACCATGAGTTTTGACAGATATTTGCTTAATAGGATGTAATTTGCTTTAGTATTGTTCCTAACTGTTATCAGTTTAGTTGGGGTTTTCCAGGTTGAATTAAATTTTGAAGAAGACAGCTTTGTGGTCTTACTTCACCAATGAATATATGACATGGGGGTGTGGGGGTGGGAGTGTACAACTCTTTCCCATGTTGGTGAGTACTAGGTTCAATATGTTTAATCCTCTGATTCGAGAGTACACTATCTGGTCCAGACTGTTTGCATCGATAATGTCCAGGAAACACTATGCCTGTGAGTTAGAGGCAGTGTATGCTTCCCAGTCTAAAAAGGGATAGTTAGTCTCTCTTGAACAGGATATCTGGTTGGATGGTGAGTGCCTCTACTAGGTCTTGATAAGAGTCGTGAGCGTCAATGGCCCTAGATTGTGGTCTGTACCTGGTTGGTACATGGTAGAGAACCTTGTCTCTGGAGACTTGGACATGGATGAAATCCAGGGCATCATCCTTTTTAACCAACCTAGAGTTGTATTTGCTGCTAATATAGATTGAGATACCTCCATCTTTAGACCCTGTATATGCTGCTGTTGGTCTAAATATGGGGAAGGCACTGTAGCCTTCCACTGCCAGAATACTTTCTGTGGCTGTAAACTAAGTCTTGGCAACTGTGTTAAACTGGTTTCAACCTTGACACGTGAGATATTTGTTTTATTGTTTAGCACTTCAGTTAACTGTTTTAGAGTGTTACTATTTTGTTTCTGCTTTATTTGTTGATTTTGCCTTTAAATCCTTTTAAAGGTCTCCAATCCTTGAAATTGCCTTGTCCAGGTAGTTTGCTTAAGTTGTTTTACTGTAGCATTATGCTCTCAAGCAATCATTTTTGGTGTTTTTGCATTAAGATGTTAGCAGTGTCCGGTACAGATGCAAATGCCTAGATAGTAAAGTTTGTCTATAAAACTACCTTAGAACTCATACCTTTAACTTAGTGAGACTAAAATAAAGCCACTGTATGGAGACAAGCTTAGAACAGCTAGTTTGCACATTAAACAGCACTACTTTCAAATCTCAGCTCAATTTAATGTAATCTAGTGCAAAATCCCAGAGACCACCCAAGGAGACCTCTGTAATACCCAGTCTACAACCTACAGTAGCCCTTGAAATACAGGTCTGGACAACATGGATATGCAATTTCCATAGCTAGTGTGGTAGATATGGGCATCCTGAGACAATGAAGCAAGTGTCTCATGTTCATTTAATCCTTAAATAATCAAACACAGTTTATGAAAGATGAATATACCCAATTTTATTGGAGGCAAGAATCTTGCATACAGAAAGGTTGACAAGACCGTATACATACTCTACATCAACCAGACAGTGTCCACCATAAACACAGACCAACTTATACTGAGACACTAAAAAGCAATCTTCCCAAACCTCAAAGACCTCCTCAGCCTATAAACATGAAGACCTATTCTCAGCAATCTCTAAACCATTCACCAAAAGCAGCATCAAACATCACAAATATGCCTACATGGTGTGGAGTTCAAAGAGCAAAGCCCATAACGCAAAGAAGAAACATTTCCCAAGACTGTTATCACAGGGGACTCCATTGTACAACACAAAGATGTCTCAGTCACCAGACGTAAGAAGGAGAAGATAACAGCTAGTTGCTTATCGGGACCCAGGATCCACCAAATTACACAAACAATGAACTCACTACACCAGACATAACAGTATGATTCTTCAAATTCCAAGCAGGCATTAATGACCTGAGATGTACCTTCTTGGACTATATGAAGAGACATTATTGAGCTCTCTGAATAAGTGTCTCATGCAGGTATGTGTCTTGCACTGAGCACCATTTTACCTTCACCAAGGATGATATCGCAGTACAAACAAAAGGTGATTTTTTTTCAATAATGCACTTAGATTCTGGTGTCTTTCATGGGAATTCAATATTTTTCAATTTATGAGGACATAGTTAACAAACCACATTGTTTGCAAGGATGGTCTTCAGTTGTCCCTCTTAGGCTTCTGAATACAGACTAAAACTTTATCCACACCCTTAGAACCTTTTTTTTAAACAATGCCAAACTGACAAACAACTGACATAAAAAAATAAAACCCAAAGAGGAAACCTAAAAGCTGAATAGTAGGAGCCTAAACAGAAACTCACACCCTCCAAGCTCTCCTCATGCTGGAAACATATATATCTGTACTGTTACTGAGATATGGTTTAAATCTGATAAAAGTACTCTGACAGTACAAGGCTGCAATGCGTCCACATATTTAGTCCATCAGCTGCGCAGGCAGGGGCTAAAGGTGGAGGAGTGTTGATCTACATTAGCAACAAGTATACCTCTAAGTTGGTTAAACTGGACGATGCCATGGAGTTTATCCATGTGCAAAGTCCCGTACTATATCCTAGGAAGCTATAGGTCATCCTCTATGTTCCAGGAATCCCATAGCTCATACCTAAATCTACTGGAGACATTCACCACTAAGACAAATAATCTATTCATGGGAGATTAAACTACCCCTTCTATAAACTGGGAAACTTGCACAGCCTCAAACTCACAAGCATGATTCCTGGACTAAAGAGTAACACAAATGCCCTTGTCCAGATAGTGCGCACACCCACCAGAGGTTTTAAAATACTGGACAAGGTACTTAGCAGTACAGTAGATCTCTGCACCACTCCTACCAGTGTCATGTGCTCACTATTGAGGTTGGACCACAAAGCTGTCTCCTTTGAAATAAAATCAACTTGGTAGACCCAGCACACCTTGCAACAGTTCTGAACTATTCTAAAGCAAACTGCATCCTATTAGGTGATAGTTTGCCAAAATTCAATGCCCCTCCTAACCTCCTAGTTCACAGGAATATATCCGGAATTGTTGACAGAGACCCTGTACAACATTGTAAATAGGTATATAGAGACTCCAGCAGAGGTAAGCCCAAAACAAACTCTAAAAAAAATAAAATAAAATAAAAAAAAAAAAAACACTGCTAGAGTCCTAGCCTTAACTGAGTATATAACAAAAGGAAAAAAAGTCATGGTTATATCAGGAAAAACAACTCCCATAATAATGAGCTCTCTAATTAAACTAAACCGAAAACTAAGATGACTAATTAAGTCCAACAAGGTCAGTTATGAGGTTGAGGTAGCCTCATAGTCTAAAGACAACCACAAGGCTTTCTACAGCT
This sequence comes from Protopterus annectens, assembly GCF_019279795.1. Lineage (NCBI taxonomy): Eukaryota > Metazoa > Chordata > Ceratodontiformes > Protopteridae > Protopterus > Protopterus annectens. Next base: position 1,548,782,303 of record NC_056728.1, read on the forward strand.
ATGTTTATAACCTCAAAGGCAGCACATGACAGTGTGCCAAAATGGTAGTCAGTGGTGCCAACTTCACTTAGCACAGCAATATGGTGAATCTGCTGATTGATAAAGTCAGCTCAGACTTTACCCCCCCCCCCACTCCCTTGACCTTCCCCATAAAATACCTCCAAGCATAATCATTCCGACTATTAGCAGGGAGGAGGTCTTGATTGCACTGTCTAAAACCAAAAACTCAGCCTCTGTGGGCACCCACAATATCCTAAAATGCTTCCTACATATGAGTTATCAGGACCACTTGAGTCATTTTTTGACTGAAGCCTCAAATCAGGCTTTGTACCATGAGAATGGAAGACTGCAACAGTTATCCCACGTCACATGGGCAGACCATCAATTGACCTTGGAAACTCCAGACCGATTAGTATAGTTAATCTATTTTGCAAAACCATAGAATGAATTGTCATGGAAATGATCAACAAGAAATAGGCAACCTACAGAAACTGGACCCAGTCCACTTTGGCTTTGTCAAGGGAAGATCATGTCTACTAAATGTGTTAGACTTCTTTGAGAAAGTCACCAAGGCAGTAGATGAGGGAAAAATAATACAAATCATCTACCTGGATGTTGCTAAGGGCATTCAATACAATGCTCCACTCAAGTATAGCTGAGAAACTCACTGAACTGGGCAAAATACCCTACATAACTCAATGGATTGCCAGGTGCCTCACAAACAGGATACAGTAAGTCAGGATTGGTGAGACCACCACAGCTAATAGACCAGTCAATAGCGGAGTACCTCCGGGCTCCATGCTGGGCCTGCTACTGTTTTGTCATCTACTTCTCAAAGGTAAGGACTAATGTCAAGGGCCTTTAATTAGCCAAGTCTGCAGATTACTGCAAATTGGAAGCTATCATAGATTCTCCCCTTGGTACAAACATCTTAGAAGAGGACCTCAAACAGAAAAATGACTGGTGCCAAAGTCACAGATAAAAACTCAATGACAAGAAATGCATTATAGTGCCTTTTGGGAAAACTGCCACCACAGTGAATTACTCCATTGATAGAGCAGATCCAGAAGTCAGGTATCTAGGAACATATGTAGACAGTAATCTGGCCTTTGACCAACATGCGGTCAAGGTAATACAAAAATTATTCTATGTCACACAAATTATAAGTAAAGGAATGGCATCTAGGTCCAAGGAAGTCATAATGCCACTTTATTCTGTCCTTATTAGACCCATCATTGATTGTAATGATCCCTACAGCATGTACTTGACCAGACATATGCAATACACGGAAAGACTCATAAAGGTTCCAAGGTGTAAACACATTGTCCTCTATGGATCATCTTAAAGCCTTATCATTATACACAGTCTCATACAGCTTACTGAAAGGTGATCTATGGCTGGCATACAAGACATCTGCAGATCCAGCTGGGTTGGACTCTTAGCACATCCGTAAAATGAACAGCAGGAATCACTAAATCCAAGGACTGGCACTTTGCTTGCAACATAAGTTGTACATTTTGGCAAAACAGATATGTCTCTAAATACTTTGCTCTTCCTACCCCATCTACTCATTAACAACAACTCCTTCCTGTTTAATCTATTATACTATCTATCTATATAATACCTAGATTGTATTTGCATCCTATGTTATGCCTGTATTCTGCACTGTAAATTTTACTGTAATAACCTCTAGTAGCTACTGTTAATAGGATTTATTTGTCTCATGTTTCCTAGTCGTTTTTGTGTTAATTCCATTGTCCTATCTTGGAGCTTATCTCCCCGGGCCTCTACTGAAAATGGACATGTATCCAGTTAGACTAGCCTGGTCAACAAATGTAAAATAAAATAAATAAAATAAAACAGATATGTGTCTCAAAGAATCCCCATGCTGTGGAACCGGGCCGTCATCCACATGAAACAGACTCTATCCCTAACCCTATTAAAGAGTACCCTTGACCCTTGGATAGGATATTGGAAATTAACTCAGGGTTTTGCCCCAATGTCTCTGATAGACAGAGGCAGACAGTAACTATGGTCAGACTAACCCCCCCCACACACACACACACACACACACTCACACACACACACACTCACACACACACACACACACACACACACACACACACACACACACACACACACACACACACACACACACACACACACACACACACACACACACACACACACACACACACACAAAAAAAAAAACCTTTAGAAATGTCCTAATTAACATGCCCCTCCATAATAAATATCCACAATATGTAGGGACACAATTGTGTTGGACAGGATTGCTATGCTTATAAAAGCCCTTGTTGGAGTGTCGTTGTTAGCTTAGAATGTACAAATGAACCTATTGCAATACCTTCAACAAATATTTTTTTATTTATCCTGCACCAATCATCAGCATTTATTTGTTTGGAAGAGTTCCAGTATTTTGTAGTGAACGTCCTTCTATTAGCTAATCTATTATGAACAACAGTATCTTATTTTATAGGAATGAACTTCAAAACAGGAATACTAAAATTCTTCATAGAACTGATAGCAACAATAACTCGTTTCAAAACATACCCCCCGGATTTACTAATCTGCCGTGCAGGACTAAACTAGTCCTGCAAGTAAGCAGCAGTTTAAGAGGAGGATGGCAGCATTCCATGCATATTAATGAAGGCATGCTGCCTGAGCTCCAAATTCTACACTGAGTGTGGATGAATGCAGGGAGCGTGTCTGAGAGCAGAGCTCTCAGAATAAACACACCCCTGCAAAGTAGAACAGAAGAAAGTGTAGATAAATGAGTGAGACTGCTCATAGGTGTCCACATATCCCCAACAGTCCCCATGTGTTTAACAGCAACAGTACATTGAAATAAAATAAAGAAACCCTTGTATTTATTCTTTTAAGACCCCGAGTACAGCTAACCGTAGGTGCGCGGGTTTGCCCATCGCTTAGCTACGGTTAAAGCAGCTGAAAAGGCTGAAGAGGATGACAAGGAATATATATGCAAATGAAGCAGCACAGCAATAGTGTAGTGGTTAGAGCATCCACCTAACAAACAGGCATTCCTGGTTCAAGTCCGACTGCAGCACATATCATTTTCCATGTGAAAACTGTATATGAACATCATTTTGCTGTATAACTTACATAATAACATTTAAATGTGAACTGGAGTACTGCATGAAATGCACATGTGACGTGTCAGTGTCATAATGAATAAGGCACTAGTAAGCAGGCTTAAGCACAAATAAGCAGTAGTAAGCGTGTCTAAGTGCATTTGCACAGGGGTAAGCATTGCCTACACAGATTAAGCAAAGTAGAAGCTAACTGAGTGTAAGAAATTGTAACCAGAGGTTAGCAGTGCTTACTGTCGCGCAAACTCGCTCATACCCACTTACAACTGCTTTAAAGTGCCTTAATCACTCTGGATCCAATGGCCCATGTTCTGCCCAGGAACAAAATAAACTGCTTCTGCAAGGCTCAAACTCAGGACCCTGTACACTAGAGTCTCAGTAGTTAACCACTAAGCCATCATAGCAATAAATATGCATAGGTATCAGCAAACACATTTTCACCACAGGAAAATCAAACCAAACATGTGAACTGAATCTATGTACAGTGTGATGGTGGATAACCTGCCACAGAACATAAATATTGAACTGCAGAACTGCAGTAAGCATAGATTTGAGGTGTTATTGTAATAAAGTGTAGCAGCCCCCAGGTCCCCATACAGTGTATGTACACAGGAATCACGGATACCAGACACATATATAACCTGTAATGAAGAATAAATCAATACCAAATGGCAAATACAGTGCTAATTAACTATTAAGCAATGCTAACCACAGCACAGCTCAAATTAGTAAGTGTAAGCAATGTGCAGGGGAGCCAATTCAATCTGCCTAGTGGTATACCTCTTTAAGCAGTGCCAACCTCATGTAAGCAGGTCTGCCCATAGCTTAGCTTTTTCAAAACTGGCCAATCACGGGAAAGTGTGGGAAAATGGGCCTATGTAAACACCACAGGTGGGAATACTACCCATAACTGGTTGTAGCTTCCTACTGCTTGCAGAATGGCTGGTATGGGTGAAGGCACTCGATTTAGAGTGCAGCACTGGGACATCCAGGAGTCAGAAATCATGGTATGGCTCCTAGTAAAACACCATGATCAGAGACTACTGCAGGGCCAGTACCAGGGCTAGCAGTATAAAATGGATGCCTGGGACAGTCTCACCCGTGACCTCACCAGTGCCACAGGTATCTCCCGGACTGGTGAGCAGGTCAGGCACCAACATGCTGACCTGAAGCGGTGGAGAGGGGATGTACTGGAACAGTGGATCCTGGACTCTTGGCACATGCCCAATGCCCCAGGACTGAGTAAGTACTCATTCTACTAAGTAGTAAATAATTGTCTAATTTGTGTATACTATGGATAGTTATGGCTAAATATCACTGCATTTCTCTGACAGCTGCAGATAAGCGGGCTGCAAACCAGCAAGCCCATGATACTAGGCTGCAAAGGCTGTATTGTGAGGCAGGTTAGTAATCAGTCTGCAAGTACTGTCATAACAAATAAATATAAGAGCCTTTGAAAGTGTTGTACCAGTAGAAATAAATGTGTAATAGTCTGTGAATAAAAGTATAACCCCAGGAGTGCTTCTGTTTACTCTTCTCTCATATGTTGACGATCTCTTCCATACTATAAATAGTACTGCTGTATCTTAGACAGTGTCACCCACACTATGGTATGCAGATAAAATGGGCATGAAGTCCTGCAAAACAATGTTAGAAGTGCCAAGAGGTGAGTTATATTATACAAGTTAGGGAGACTTAGATAGAAAACAGTTGAAAGCTTTATATCAATTCCCTGATAGCACAGTGTACTGTGATGTTAACTATAATATTTTGTCACACACAGCAGGGGTTTGAATGCTGGGAGTGTTACTAAGTTGTATGCATAATCATACCCCACAACTGTACAGATTTTGATACAATGTTCAGAAAGAAAGCTGTATGCATACTTACACCCAACAACAGTACAGAATTTGCTAGAATGTTCAGATTGTAAGTTGTATGCATATTCATACCCCACAACTGTTCCAATCTGTCCAGCATGTCCAGATAAATGGCCCATATCACCAGTGTGGTACCCTGTTCCCCTGAAAATCCAGTGTGATGTTCCAAGAAATGTAGGCAGCTGTCAATGACTTATAACTGATATTCAAACATGTACATTGTCAGAGAATGTATACGGAAATAAACTTGTCATTCTAGCACCTCATCCAAAGTGTAGGACAGCAATTCTCAACATATGTTGCATTAACACCTGCAGCCTGTTATACCTGTATGTAAGACACAAGTCACATATATAATAATCTATAAACATACCAGTGTACAATATAAGGCCATTGTATAGTGTAATAATACATGTAAGGGAAAGACCACTGCAGTGACTAAGAATGTTGTGAAAACTACAAGTATATATTAGTTGTTAATTGAACTCTCTCTCTCACCCCTACCATATGTGCATAATAACCCAATGATATTCCTCAACTGGTATGTGCACACACCAAACTTTTGTTGGGACATATATCCTAATGGTTTATACATATTCACATTTGTTTCTATGTATGTGCCATGTGACAATATACCCATATTGGTGGCCTGTTGCCATCAATGAAACCTGCATGCTCCTGTAATGGCCACTGTTGTTCCATTTATGCATGTGCTCTGCTTGCTCTGCAACTGTGTTAAATTTGGTGTGTTGGGTTAATGTGAATACCTATGCATGCTGTTATAACTAATCCTGAATGCTGTTGACTGTTACTAACCCATATCTGTCATAAACCTGTGACAACACAGCTCATATGGGAAGGCCGGTCCCAGCAGACCCACCTGTCCCACCTCAGCTGGCCATGGCACTGGGCACCAGCACATCTGGGACCCAGCCTGGGACCTCCTCCTCCGTGGGCCCTGAACCACCTTCCTTTGGAACCGCTGCAAGTGATGAGGTTCACCCCCCCCCCTCGGAGCAGGCCCAGAGGGGAACCTGTCACCCGTCAAAAGATCTGGGCCGTGGTGCATAAGGAACTCGATCTGGAGTATCGAGAGCAGCTAATCCAGCTTGAGGGCCGAGTGTGCTATTAGAGGGTGAGCCTGCCTTTCCTACACAGCCCCCAGCACAGTCACCTTCGGGGCCATGAAGGTGCAGCGGTGACTGCCCATGGGTGAGGACCTCAGTCCCATTGTTTCCACTTGGGGGCTCATGGACGTGCAACTTCCAAACACCCCTCACCATCCAAGGTATGTACCCACCACATGTGTCATATACCAGCACTGTATGTGTCTTCTGTGTCTTGTCTGTTAACCTACCCAACCTACCTTCCCAAATATACCTACTACCCCTCCCCAACATCCCACTCTCACCTAAAAAAAAAATAAAAGGGCAATCTGTTCCCACAAAAAAATCTCACCCCATACATAGCTGTCCATTTCGCACACGTGTCCACTGAACACATGTAATCTGGTCTAATTGGCATCACAATGAATATATGTTGTCCTCATCCCTCTCCCAGGGGTTTGAGGGTCAAAATGTACCTGCAAATATACTGTATATGCACAGCTCTTGCTGTAGAAGAAATGGGCAGCTATGGACCTTTCCTATACCCTTCCTGCACAAGCCTAGCTATTGTCCCTATTGTTTTCCCTCTTTGTGCCCCATTTTTCACCACTGTCCTACCAATCCCTTTTTCTTTTCTTTTAAAGGAATTAGTTGCGGGGTAAGCAGCAGTAAGCGCTGTTAAGCAGCGGTAAGCGGGTTTGTGCAGGTTTGCGTGGGGGTAAGCTATGCCTACACAGGTTGAGAGATTTGAAAAAAACATAAGTGGAGGTTGGCAGTGCTTACTGTCATGCAAACCCATGCAAACCCACTTACAACTGCTTCAAAGTGCCTTACTCACTCTGTAGCCAACGTCCTTTGTTCTGCCCAGCAACAAAATAATCTGCCTCTCAAGAGTCAAACCCAGGACCTTGCATTCCATGCACAAAGTGATTTACCACTAAACCATGGCAGATAGATATATAAGCTGAAGTTTTCACAAACATATCATGCAGCACAATCAGTCAACAGTACAGGAAATGTATTATTATCACACCACATGACCTGTTCATGCAAGAAGTCTGGACAAAGTATGCCACACTGTGGGTACAAAGAGGGATATATGACAACTAATGCTCTGATACACTTAACATGTTGTTAGTTACACAGTTATATCAATTAGAACACATATGTAGAAGGAGATGAAGTCTGAAACACAAAATTGATGCTACTAGTTACTGACTTCACTGCTGCGATCATCCATTACAATTGCCAAGTGAATGATGAACAGGCCAGAATATGAACCGAGCATGCATGGACATATGGACAGATATATATCTGCAAATGTAGACAGATAGACAGCTATATGTAGATATATATATTAATGTATGACTCACAAATAATCATATAACATCAATTGTATATAGATAGATACATATGTTCATATGTATGTGTATATATATATATATATATATATATATATATATATATAAATACAGATGTAGATATCTGTAGATACATATAGATATATATATATAGATATAGCCATATGAGATATATATATATATATATATATATATATATATATATATATATATATATATATATATATACATATATTAGATAGATAGGTACATACACATATACACACACAAAAGCCATACATATGTAGAAGTAGTGCAGAAGTACTGGGTGCAAAGTATATCCCTCAGCCACAATCCCTTCAACTGGCACCTGTGAAATGTGTAGTGTGGCAACCATTCCCACAAATGAGAATACTGGCATTAAACATACACCCACCCACAATTCAATGGACATGACATGACACACAGGTATGCATACACAGATAACCTTTACTTGTGTACTATACAATAATGTATGCCAGTACTGACACCACATAAGGTTTGAAATATGTAATCAGTCATGAATGCAATGCCCACACAAAACAGTAGATGTAAGCAATGTGTATATATATACCATACTATGCTGTCCAGGCCAAGGCCTTCAATTAGTACAACAGTAGAAACAGGATTTGCCTTCAGGATACGTAACAATCAACAATTACAGATGTAGTTCAGCAGCCTCCAATTACACCCTGTAGTCAAGCCTTAGGGGGAAGAGTAGCACTTGTGTTAATGTCACAGTATCTTGTACATAACATTGCTTAACCTAATATCTCACTATCACACTGAATGACCCTCGTCTTAACAGTTATATCCCTGGAAACGTGTCATAGCCTAGGTTAATGGAATAGAACCCCCCGCCATAAAAGACTGTACAAGGACAAGGAACACTGTGTACCACACACTTATCTCTGGAATGTACAAGGGCACATATGTGTTCTCCAGCTGTTGCCCCCATATATATGGACTTGGCCCAACAGTTGGTGTGGGAATCCATGATATGACTGGGATGATAGCAGTAATGCTAGCAGTAAATAATGATAGGCCATCACCTAACAACCCTGCCTGTATCACAGCAGAAAAAATACTGGCATATATGTGGAGGAAAGAGGCCGGAACATAGGGCCATATGTGCATTACTGCTGTTACACACCCTGGAAATTGCTGGTGTTACAGGATTTGTTGCAACATACCCTTATGCAGGGATATGACATTGAAATACAAATGGATGTAGCCATGTACTGATAGCACTCAACAGACAGAATGCCACAGATATATCTGGGACAATACCTTTGTGGTGCACAGGCAACACCTAACAGCCAATCCCCCTGGTATCATATAGATAGGCCCACAGTTGAGAGCTATGCAGACAGAAAACATTCCATGAAAAGTTACCATGTACACTGAAACCCTGTAAGAACAGCAAGATACATTGCACACAACAACACTACTCACGCTGTCTGTAGGTCTGGAACCTTACCCAAATGTGGATTTGGCCTGTGTCTGCAGGTTCTGCTGTAAGAGGTATTGCTACCTGCTGTCTGTAACACTGATGTCCACACACAGGAAGGATGTCATCCATACTGTAAAGGTGAAGGGACAATGCACACAGAAGCAGCAATTTATAGTACAGGGTTGCCATGACAGTGGCTATCTGAAGTACTACACAGCAGGCTGCATGCAATTAGCAACTGGTGGATACTGACTGGTGCAGAGGCCACCACCTGATCATGTGCAATACCAACAAAAGCATGCTGCAATCTATTCAAACCAGCTCAATCACTCTACTGGAGAGACTGAGAGAGAGAGAGAGAGAGAGAGAGAGAGAGGGAAAAAAAACATTCAGGAAAGTTCACAAAGCTCAGGGTTGTGTTACAGCAGAAACAACATAACAGGTATGTGAAACAGATATGCATTTACTGGCATGTAGTATATGGCATAGAATAATATGATGTATACTGTGCAAGGATGTTTATGTGCCATCAGCACTTGTTCCTGGTAATGCTGTTCTGCTCAACAACTGCACTGGACAGTAGTGTAAGTCCCTGTGGGCAGTGGGACATACCTATCAAATGTGCAGACCAGCAGTGAATGGCAAAGATGTGACTCATGAAATTTGTGTTCTGTTAATTACTGTGGTCAGTGGCTGTTGGGGTATTAATACTGCCATGATAGACACATGGGTGAGAGACCACACCCCCTGCAGGACAGTCATGTTAAAGTGTAGCATAGCATGCCCAACTGCCATTGCAGTATAATATGCTTATTTAAAGTTTGTCACCATATATACCCCCTAATGTTAGTCTGTGTTCACATATGGCACCTGTCTGTGTTGCAGCTAGGCAGAACAGTTCAGCTGTGAAGTAAAGAGGGTACATGAGTGTGGTCCAGATGTTCATATGCACCCCACATACAGATACATACATGTGTGATACATATACCTCCAGATGATGTAGCACATACCCCATGTCTCTCTGGAGCTCCCTATGCATAAGACCCTCGACCAAACTGGGTGACAGCCACATGTCAGTGTGTACTCCATTGGGGGGGGGCACCATCCCCTGAGGTGATTCCACATGAAGGTAGTAATGGAACAGTAGATAATGAGGTTCCATGGTGGGTCACGGATGGGATGTGGATTGGTAACATGTGCATATTAGGTTGGAGTAGTTTTCCTGCAGGCAAATAACCCCTACACATACTGGTGTGTAACTGTCATGGAACATGTGTGGGCTGTAATAGTTCACACAATCCCAGAACATGTCCAACAGCATGCATAGATATCCCCAATATCACAGAATGGCAGATGTGTAGCAATCACATAGCAGGCCTACCACATGCATATGTGGAAACATAGTGGAATTGACAATGGCATGCAGGTGAAATACCCTGTAACAACCCAGCATCTCTAGTGTCCCCAGAGGGAGCATATCTATAAACACATAGCGTAAAGTGTTGTACAATACAATATATGACCCAATGGTACACATACTGGACACATACAACTAGCATAGTGTGAACATTATGTTGGAGCTAATATGGTGGCGGGAGACTGATATGTGTGTTGTATTATGATAAACTTGACATATGAGTTGCTCAGACATATTTCCATCATTATGTCTTTCAGGGAGTATGGTACACCCGAGGAATCCCACCTACAGTGCCACTGAGGAGGAGATTATAATCACCAGCATTATCCACAACTACCAGCTGTTATTCTCACGGACAAGCCAGGACCAGCAGGAGAGAACAGCCATGTGGAATGATGTGGTCCGCAGGGTGAATGAGGTGGGGATGCACAGCTGGACATATGAGCAGTTCTGCCACCATTGTAGTGACCTGCTCCACCAAGTACATCACCGTGATACTGCCATGTAGGGTGACCACCTTGCAACAGGGGTGGGCATAACATTCATTCCCATCATCAGAGTGGAGGAGCTGCTCATGAGCCTGGTAGCACCTGCCTACCCGCAAGAGCTACAGACTTATACAGTCATGGAGGTGGGTGCTACACACACACCAGACATGGAGCATACAGGTAAGGTTCCAGGGCATATCAGTAGACTACTGTAGTGTATGCATCTCTACTGGTAGATCTTGCATATGTGAGATGTGTAGTACCCATAAGCAGTAATGCATAATCTGTAGTACTGTGGACTTCAGCTGTTGTTGTACTGTAATATTGCAGCCACCCTGTAGCAATGCCACAGCTGTGGCCACTGACATCAACTCTATCCCATCTTAATATAGGTACCTCTGGGATACCAGCAAGGCAGCGGCCAGATGCCGGTGAGTATGATTTAAGGTTATCACCAAAATCCAAGGCCACAGGATCTGAATCTCCAAGGAATATACTTTCAAACCAGATAGGTTAAAAACAACACCTTTATTGGTACGTAGTCCAAATCACACCAATGAACAAATAACAATAAACCAAGCGCTTTCGCTCGGTTATTACCGAGCTTCTTCAGAGTTAAAATAGTATGTAGTGTGGTTAGCCATGTTAAATACTAAATACAAAATCACGTGACATACACCCCCCTCCCCCAATGGATCATCCCTAATCAATTTTTAAAAATACAGTGTATGTAAAATATCCTTAAATATTTAATAAACCTTCTAGTCCAGATACCAGACTCAAAATGTAAATCCAATGATCTCAAAAAATGCAAATGTATACTGTATAACAAAACATATAGGAACATGTGGAAAAATTTTTTTTTAAAAATTGTAATGAAAATAAAAAGTGGTAAAAAATAAAAGTATTAATAATAAGGACAGGAAAATAAATATAACCTCTTCATTACAAAATGCACTAAATGGTTACCTGACTAGGGCTTAAAACTAAACTACAAATACATACAGTGCCAATGTGCTTAATGGTAGAATAAAACAGCCTGCTAGAACCCCTTTCATAATCGTGCCCTTCTTAATTTAAGCACACTATTTATATTTAAAGTGTCATTCATACCCGGTGGTCTAACTGCGTCCAATCTAAGCTGCCAAAACAATTCCCGATACTCCAACCTGGCCTCCCAGTTCCCTCCCCGTGGATCAGTTGTCACTTGCTCTAAAATTGTAAACTTAATTTGCATGTTTTCACATAGTTGGGAATGCTTAAAAAAGGCATTGGTCAATTTACCTTTACTAATATCATATTGGTGTTCATAGACTCTTTTTCTAAAAAGCCTTTCTGTCTTGCCTACATAAAAACTGTGACAATGTAGGCAGATTCCTAAGTATACAACTCCTTTGGTGGCACAGTTAAAATATTGTTTAAACTTGTATCTAAATTTTCTAGAAGGGATAGAAATAGCATCTTGGTTCAGCATAAAGGCACATTGGTTACATGAACCACATGTATGGGTACCCGTCTTCATTTTGGTGGGTTCATTGTTAACAGTCTTTTTTTTCTCAAAGAATTCCTTCAAATTCATTCCTCTTTTTCTAACGAAACCTGGCACCGAAGGAATAAGATGTTTTATGTCATCATTTACTGATATTATGGGCCAGTATTTTAAAATGACCTGTTCTATTGTTTGAGAGTCGGAAGAGTATGTGTATGCAAAACTGTTCTTAAATCTAGAGGTGTTGTTATCTGTCACCAACTCTGCACTAGCTGTCCTCGTTCCTAATAAAGGGTAATATCTAGATTCCCTATTATCAGTAACTTCCTTGGTCAACCCATCAATCAAGTTCACTGGGTATCCTTTTTCTATGAATAAACTACAGAGTATGCTAACTTCCTCCAAAAAATATTCCAAAGTGCTACACATTCTTGAGGCTCTGATCATCTGGCCCTTAACTATCCCTTTCTTCTGGTAAAAAGGGTGCCCACTACAAAAATGGAGGTATGCATTGGAAAAATTGATTAGGGATGATCCATTGGGGGAGGGTGGTGTATGTGACGTGATTTTGTATTTCGTATTTAACATGGCTAACCACACTACATACTATTTTAACTCTGAAGAAGCTCAGTAATAACCGAGTGAAAGCGCTTGGTTTATTGTTATTTGTTCATTGGTGTGATTTGGACTACGTACCAATAAAGGTGTTGTTTTTAACCTATCTGGTTTGAAAGTATATTCCTTGGAGATTCGGGTCCTGTGGCCTTGGATTTTGGTGATTCCTGGTTTTGTGTCTACATTTTTCGATATTTAGAGCCTATTTTTTCCATGGCTGAAGGAACGAATCCAACCAATTTTTTGGAGACCCCAGCGATACTGAGAGAAGACTCTGATAATGCTCCGGTGACCCGCGCTGAATTTACACAGGTTTTGAACCTGTTAACTGAACTTACTGAACAACTTAAAGAAAAAAAACGCTGAACAGAGTCCTGGGTTGCCTGGCAACCAGTTGCAGCTTTCTGATAAGCGTAATAGGGTCATCTCTCCTTCCTTAACTGCTAGGAAACAGCAGGGCTGATGACATCAGTTCCGGTAATCATTTGTACGACAATTTACAACGTGGTATACCCCTTACTAAAAATGTAGCTAGTGATAAACTGAGAGGAGACGACAACACAAAGGACACGAACAAGGATTTTAATTTTGGAGCTTGGACTGAAAAACAGTTTTATTTTCAGCAAGGTACAGTAGATTCCAATTTTAACAGAAATATTGAGAATAATTTCAACTCGTTTAGAGACAAGTTATACGCATTTAAAAACAACCAGTTGGAGATAGACTATCTAAATTAATGTATACAGGTCAACAGGGTCCCTAAAGGTCTTCGTTTATTTAAATTTCCTAATTGTGTGTATCCAGGGACTGACCTGTATGACAAATTATGTGACATATTTAACAATGCGGGTATAGAAATGTTGAAACTAATGACTGTGGAGTATCAAACCAAGGCTGAACTTTTATTGAAGGAGTTGACTGCTCTTAACCAAAATGTTACTAATGATGTGAACTTTGGAAGTGTCAAAAGAAACTATGATAATGTTTTTTACGAGGTCGACCAACACTGTTTAAAAGTTTTGAATAGGAAAATTAAGAATCTTGATAGAGACATGCATGAATATCAGGAGGGTCTAGCTTACCCTATTTATAGAAATGGTGGTTGGAAAAACAATTATGACACTGTGTTTGTGGAAGGGGGCAATATGGTGGAATGTAATAATAAGGGGGTTAGAGTTGACAATGAACCACCCAGGAGGAGGGAAAGAATTGCTGAGAGGGGCAGGAAACAGTCCTACCAGGATTTTCAACATCCCTCCAACAGGGGAGTGAGAGGGATGGGACACCAGAAACAAGGGTGGAATCGTATACAGAAGTAGAACCATTGTTTAACGTTCTACCATTAACAATGGAAGAGGCCCCTACTAAACAAATAATTTTCAGAAAAGACAATTTTGCAATTTTTAACTTTACTGACTCACTGCTCACAGATGAGCACTTTACTTTATTTTCGAAAGGTTTTAATTTTGTTCCATCTAATCCCTTTAATACAACCAATATATTGATAGATTTTAAACTGTTTATCAGACAGCAGAATCTTTCGATATTTTTCAAAGGTCAACCTAGTACCAACCTAGATCTAACTAGAACTAGCACCTTTAACCCCCCCACATACCCATCCCTTAAGATATTTGAAGAAATGGTAGAGAGAGAAATTAGAAGAACTGGTAAAAAGAGGAAGGACAAATGCCCTTTGAACCTTAGTAATGAAGAATTTCAGTTGATTGAGAATCTAAAGCAGGAAAAATGTCTGGTGATGAAACCTGACAAAGGAGGGGGCGTGGTGCTAATGTATCAGTTAGATTATGATTTTACACTTCAGGGAATGTTGCAGGATGTTGAACAATATAAACTGGTGTCCCTTAATGAAATTAATTTAGCTTATGCCAAAATTAGTTATTACTTATATGACCACCTCTTGCAAGGCACCATTAATGAGCAGTTATACAATTATTTCCATGTTATGAAGCCAAGGGTACCAATAATATTTGGTATTCCAAAAACTCACAAAGGTTTGGCCCCCCTCAGATTCAGGCCTATTGTTTCTGGGGCAGGCAGTATTACGGAGCCCTTAGCAAAATTTATAGATCACATAGCTAAAAGAGTTTTAACACCAATTGTACACATTTGCAAATACTCCTGGCATTTTTTAAAAGTTATTAACCGACAGATGTTTAGTCCAGAGCTGTACATGGTAACTATTGATATTATAGACTTGTTTCCGAGTATCCCTCATATAGTAGGACTTGAATGGTTTAGGCAAACACTCACGCT
Organism: Protopterus annectens; assembly: GCF_019279795.1. Taxonomy (NCBI): domain Eukaryota; kingdom Metazoa; phylum Chordata; order Ceratodontiformes; family Protopteridae; genus Protopterus; species Protopterus annectens. The sequence goes on from NC_056728.1 coordinate 1,548,797,532, forward strand.
TGATGGTACGTTGGCTAGTAATGTTATCAACCTGGTGGTGGATTTAATGGACACAGTTTTAGTAAATAATTTTATTTACTTTAATGGAGAGTTTTTTCGCCAAAAGAAAGGCGTGGCGATGGGAGCATGCTGTGCTTCGCTTTATGCCAATTGTGTACTCTACCATTGGGAGCAGCAATTTGTGTTTAATACACCATGGAAGAAGTTCATAACACACTACACCAGATATTTAGATGACATCTGCCTATTATGGAATGGTTCCATTAAGGACCTGGATGGGTTTTTAGAACACATCATTGGAAGTACTGACTTTCTTAGATTCACTTATAACATCGACCAAGACATTTTACACTATTTGGATGTGACATTAATTAAGGACTATGTAAATAGTTGTTTCCAATCTAAACTTTTTAGAAAGACCACTTTTTCCAATGCATACCTCCATTTTTGTAGTGGGCACCCTTTTTACCAGAAGAAAGTAATAGTTAAGGGCCAGATGATCAGAGCCTCAAGAATGTGTAGCACTTTGGAATATTTTTTGGAGGAAGTTAGCATACTCCGTGGTTTATTCATAGAAAAAGGATACCCAGTGAACTTGATTGATGGGTTGACCAAGGAAGTTACTGATAATAGGGAATCTAGATATTACCCTTTATTAGGAACCGGAACAGCTAGTGCAGAGTTGGTGACAGATAACAACACCTCTAGATTTAAGAACAGTTTTGCATACACATACTCTTCCGACTCTCAAACAATAGAACAGGTCATTTCAAAATACTGGCCCATAATATCAGTAAATGATGACATAAAACATCTTATTCCTTCGGTGCCAGGTTTCGTTAGAAAAAGAGGAATGAATTTGAAGGAATTCTTTGAGAAAAACAAGGCTGTTAACAATGAACCCACCAGAATGAAGACGGGTACCCATAGATGTGGTTCATGTAACCAATGTGCCTTTATGCTGAACCAAGATGCTATTTCTATCCCTTCTAGAAAATTTAGATACAAGTTTAAACAATATTTTAATTGTGCCACCAAAGGAGTTGTATACTTAGGAATCTGCCTACATTGTCACAGTTTTATGTAGGCAAGACAGAAAGGCTTTTTAGAAAAAGAGTCTATGAACACCAATATGATATTAGTAAAGGTAAATTGACCAATGCCTTTTTTAAGCATTCCCAACTATGTGAAAACATGCAAATTAAGTTTACAATTTTAGAACAAGTGACAACCGATCCACGGGGAGGGAACTGGGAAGCCAGGTTGGAGTATCGGGAATTGTTTTGGCAGCTTAGATTGGACGCAGTTAGACCACCGGGTATGAATGACGCTTTAAATATAAATAGTGTGCTTAAATTAAGAAGGGCACGATTATGAAAGGGGTTCTAGCAGGCTGTTTTATTCTACCATTAAGCACATTGGCACTGTATGTATTTGTAGTTTAGTTTTAAGCCCTAGTCAGGTAACCATTTACTGCATTTTGTAATGAAGAGGTTATATTTATTTTCCTGTCCTTATTATTAATACTTTTATTTTTTACCACTTTTTATTTTCATTACTATTTTTAAAAAAAAAAAATTCCACATGTTCCTATATGTTTTGTTATACAGTATACATTTGCATTTTTTGAGATCATTGGATTTACATTTTGAGTCTGGTATCTGGACTAGAAGGTTTATTAAATATTTAAGGATGTTTTACATACACTGTATTTTTAAAAATTGATTAGGGATGATCCATTGGGGGAGGGGGGTGCATGTCACGTGATTTTGTATTTAGTATTTAACATGGCTAACCACACTACATACTATTTTAACTCTGAAGAAGCTCGGTAATAACCGAGAGAAAGCGCTTGGTTTATTGTTATTTGTTCATTGGTGTGATTTGGACTATGTACCAATAAAGGTGTTGTTTTTAACCTATCTGGTTTGAAAGTATATTCCTTGGAGATTCGGTCCTGTGGCCTTGGATTTTGGTGATTCCTGGTTTTGTGTCTACATTTTTCGATGATTTAAGGTTATGCTTGGCAATTCACTTTGCATGTCATAGCTAAGGTGTAGGCCATGTACACATCTAACACACCTACCCATAATGCATGCTGTACATGTGCACTGACATAGCACATCCCTCACTAATGGGATTACCAGCCTCAAACACATGCAATGCACAGTCCATCTCAGACAACTGTGGCTACACTCCAGTGCACATTGCCCAGGCACAGCTGACATCTGCCCAACATACACAGCTATGTCATACACAGAGCAGTTGAACATGCTACATATAAAGACATCCCACTCCCTCTGCTAACACACGCTCCAGGGTCCTAAACCTCATCAACACATTACACAGAACATACTGGAGGGATATACCCCTGTCCTGGGGAATCCTCACACTCTGGAACGGACTACCCATACATGTCAGGCAATGCTACTCATTGTCTCCCTTTACAGAAACACTTGGCAATTGGATGGGAAATGGGGAATTCACCATGGGTATTATGTCTGTGCCACAGCCTGACAGGGGCGCAGGGAAATAACATTAGTGGGTGGTGCATGGCTGGGAAGCCCTGTGGCTAGGCTTATGTAGGTCCCACGACCAATATTCCAGTACTCACCTATGAACATATGTGTACCACAGACAACATCAGCCAGGGCTCAGTCATGGTCAATAATGGTCTCTACACTCACCATAGGTACAGTACATTGTATCTGTGGTTGGTCTAATGGTAGTTTATCAGTCATACATGCACCACTGATGATGACATCTGTGAATACTCATTAAGCATTCACTAAACACGTGTCCACATGTGATCCAGAAACCCATAAAGGCTGTGAGCAGCAGCAGCAGAAACACAACTGACACACAGATACACATCCTGCAATGGTGTGTACACCTGTGAGGTATGGTGCACAGTATATGCCAGTGTGCTGAACAGATGCAATGCAATGCTGTGGACATGAATGAAGTGAGTTTCAGTGGGAGGGCCATCACTTACTAACAGAAGCCATGCATCACAGCCATGTATAATGTTGGTAATGGGGATTGACTACAGTTGCACTGCATGCTGTTGAGCGCCACATGACCTGCATGCTGACATGTGTGTAATTACAGGTTTGTGTGTGATACTGTACTGCACCATCGTCTGCTATTGTGTGTGTTATGGGGTTGTGGAAGCTGTCTGTAGGTGCTGTCTGGTGTAGTGTTTTGGTTGCCATGTATGTCGACTGCATGTGTGTATGTCTGTGTGTGTGGCCATGTCTGCACACGTGTGTGTGTGTGTGTGTGTGTGTGTGTGTGTGTGTGTGTGTGTGTGTGTGTGTGTGTGTGTGTTTGTGTGTATATGTACTATTTAGTGGTGATGTACAGGTCTTACAGTATTTTCCCTGTTTTCCCCTCACAGGTAGCGAGGTGGGGCTGGGTCCCCCCTGCAGGGAATCTGATACAGACTGTGACCATGAGGATAGGTGTGTTGAGGCACAGGAAGAGTCGTCAGGGGCTGCCAATGGGCCACCAACTGACAACCCACACATATCCACCCCATCCATGCACACAGTCACACTGCCTCTACATACCTCATCACCATTGGCCTTAGCTGAGGAACAGCCTACGGTTGGCATTGGCCAGGACAGTGTGGTATCTATGGCACATGTGTCAGGACATAGCAGCCATAGCCAGATGTCTGGCGGCATATCACATAGGCAGATGTCTAGGGGTGCTCGTCAGAGCACTGCTGGTCATCATGCCCCTGGCAGATGTGCCACATCTATTTCAACCACATGCATGTTCCAGACTGTCATGGAGGCACAGGCATGAATGAAACGGTACACCAGGCAAGGTCTAAGGGCACAGAGGGCTCATCACACCTCTGTAACTGACAGCATCCGTGACCTAGCAGGTGCCATCAGTAATTACACCGAGGTCATGGATAGACGGTGGGGTGAGACATTGGATCTCATCCACAATGTCATGTCCATGCATCAGGACAGGGCGAAATGGTTGTGACGGTGACATGGACGTATGCCAGCAACACCAGCAGCTGGAGGTCACCGTGGAAGTCCAATCAGTCACAGCCGCTCCCATAGTGGCAGTACCAGCCCCAGCACTCTGGGAGGGGGCTGTCCACAGACTGTCAGAGCAGACCATGTGCACGTGGCCCTGGCCAGTCCCAGGAGGGACCTGGATTCAGTGGACATCTGTCAAACTCAGGGGACAGTACTCGGTCTGGCTTTGTATCTGATACCGCCTGTAGCACCTCTGCCAGGCACAAGTCCCATGTCAGTGGCCAGAGATGGTGAACTGCAGCTGTCTCATAATTTCCTGTATAGAGCTGCCACATGGAGGAACTGTGTGCATGCAGACACATGCATAAACAACGAACCAAGGGCAACCACATACCTGCACACACGACATCACCAGTGGCCCATAACAGTAATCAGCTCCCTCACACACACACATGTTGTCAATTGTATGGCTCAGCCGAGGCCTCTGGCAAACCTACAACACACCCTGTGCATATGATGCTACCTGTGCCACTGCCTGACATCCGTAACATTGATGCAGGGACAGGCTAACATGGTGCTGATGCACAGGATGACTGTACAACAGTGTAGCAATGGAATGATGTGTAGCATGTTGTTAGCAGTAAAGTGAAATGCTAATATCTTGGAAGGCATAGCTGTGCAGCCATGATGCATCATAGCTGTAATTAACAATGTATTGTTGTCACCAGTATCTATTCTGATTGTGTTGTGTTTGTCCATGTGCCACATGGCTGGCTGATGGGTGTAGTGGTGTCAACAGGCCTTCTACAGTGGACACCAGTAAGTGTAGTGGGTGGTACACATGCCATGGCTGGGTACAACACACAGTGCCTTTGGTTTGGATGCAGTACAGGTATAAGACTGTACACATGGAGGTATGTCCCATTGCAGTTAGCACATCTGTTGCACATGTAATCCCACCAAGACAGGATAGGCACAACCACCCAGTGCTATATATGCAGTCTGCAATTTGGATGACATTAAACATGCTAACAGCAGGATGTATGTCCCTCTCCCCACTCTACTGTGATCCTCACCTAAGTAACACGTGTGTGCCAATTCCGGTGGCATAGCTCTACCCTTAGGAGGGTGTGAGGTGCTCAGCTACTGTGAATGGTGTAAACAACAACTAACAACCTGATTACATACACTGTACAGTATTACAGACAGCTATGTGGGGGATAGATGCAACAGTAACTGCAATAATGTCAGTTGTGTCCACAACAGCCACACCCAGTGTGTTATAGCAAGCACACCTCAACAGTGTGGAGGAGGGCATTAACACATCTATGACCTGTGAAGGACTGTATGTCCATGGGATGGCACCTGTGGAATGTTGACATATGCCAAGCAGTCCTAGTGGAAACATATTCTGTAAATGGAGGTAGATCCCTTAACAACTACACACATTCCTACATGTGGGATGGTGTACAAAAGCCTGCTATGATATACATAGGAATTGTGCACCTCCTAACCCTCATCTACACCTGTCATGATTGGGTAAAGGAGGTATACCAGGTTCAGGTTGTATTCCCTGCCTTTGACAAGTCCGACATTAGCGGGGTCCCATGTGTTAAGATTACCAGTGACATTGGCCATGGGTTCATTGTTGATATGTTCCATGTCCCTGCAGACCAGGATCATCAGACTACTGGGTGGTAGTTACCAGCT